>NC_060146.1:11205487-11558380 GCF_021461385.2 Schistocerca piceifrons | reverse complement strand
AACCATTCCTGTGACACTAGTTATAGATGCCGATGCTTCGCTTCAGGTTTACTGTATCCCTCTGAGCGTGGTTTTGACGATGAAACACAGAAATTGCATCGATATTAAATACAAAAGGCACAATGCCGACTCAAGTACAAGAAGACTGGCTCTTCTTCCTGCCTATGTTTTGAACCATTCCTGTGACACTAGTTATGGATTCCGATGCTTCTCTTCAGGTTTACTGTATCCCTCTGACCTTCTTATTGACAACGAAACACAGAAATTGCATCGGAATTAAATACAAAAGGCACAATGCCGACTCAAGTACAAGAAGACTGACTCTTCTTACTGTCTATGCTTTTAACCATTCCTGTGACACTTTTTATAGATATCGATGCTTCACTTCAGGCTTACTGTATCCCTCTGACCGTCGTATTGTTGATGAAACAGAGTAATTGCATCGGAATTAAATACAAAGTTCACAATGCCGACCCAAATACAGGAAGACTGGCTGTTCTTATTGTCTATGCTTTCAACCATTCCTGTGAAACCGGTTTTAGATTCCGATGCTTCACTTCAGGTTTACTGTATCCCTTGGGCCTTCTTATAGACGGCGAAACACAGAAATTGCATCGGAATTAAATAGAAAAGGCACAATGCCGACTGCAGTACTAGAAAGCAGACTCTACTAAATATCTATGTTTTGAACCATTCCTGTGACACTAGTTATAGATTTCGATGCTTCACTTCAGGTTTACTGTATCCCACTGACCTTCTCATTGACGATCAAACACAGAAATTTCATCGGAATTAAATACAAAAGGCACAATGCCGACTTAAGTACAAGAAAACTGACTCTTCTTACTGTCTATGCTTTGAACCATTCCTGTGAAACTAGTTATAGGTTCCGATGCTTCACTTCAGGTTTACTGTATCCAGCTGACTGTCTATTTGACGATGAAACACAGAAATTGCATCGCAATTAAAAATAAAATGCACAATGCCGACTTAAGTACAAGAAGATTGACTCTTCTCACTGTCTATGCTTTGAGCCATACCTGTGACACTAGTTATAGATTCCGATGCTTCACTTCAGGCTTACTGCATCCCTCTGACCGTCGTTTTGACGATGGAACACAGAAATTGCATCGGAATTAAATACAATAGGCACAATGCCGACTCAAGTACAAGAAGACCGGCTCTTCTTCGTGTCTAAGATTTGAACCATTCCTGTGACACAAGTTATGGATTCCGATGCTTCTCTTCAGGTTTACTGTATCCCTCTGACCTTCTTATTGACGACGAAACACAGAAATTGCATCGGAATTAAATACAACGCGCACAATGCCGACCCAAGTACAGGAAGACTGGCTCTTCCTACTGTCTATGTTTTGAACCTTTCCTGTGAGACCGGTTTTAGATTCCGATGCTTCACTTCAGGCTTACTGTATCCCTTGGACCTTCTTAATGACGACGAAACACAGGAATTGCATCGGAATTAAATAGAAAAAGGCACAATGCCGGCTGCAGTACTAGAAAACAGACTTTTCTCAATATCTATGTTTTGAACCATTCCTGTGACACTAGTTATAGATTCCGATGCATCACTTCACGTTTACTGTATCCTTCTGACCTTCTTATTGACGATGAATCACAGAAAATCCATCGGAATTAAATACAAAAGGCACAATGCCGACTGAAGTACAAGAAAACTGACTCTTCTTACTGACTATGTTTGAACCATTCCTGTGACACTAGTTATAGATTCCGATGCTTCACTTCAGGTTTACTGTATCCCTCCGACCTCCTTATTGACGATGAAACACAGAAATTGCATCGGTTTAAATACAAAAGGCACAATGCCGACTTAAGTACAAGAAAACTGACTGTTCTTACTGTCTATGTTTTGAACCATTCCTGTGACACTAGTTAGAGATTCCGATGCTTCACTTCAGGTTTACTATATCCCTCTGACATCCTTATTGACGATGAAACACAGATATTGCATCGGAATTAAATACAAAAGGCACAATGCCGACTTAAGTAAAAGAAAACTGACTCTTCTCACTGTCTATGTTTCGAACCATTCCTGTGAAACCAGTTATAGGTTCCGATGCTTCACTTCAGGTTTACTGTATCCAGCTGACCTCCTTATGGACGACGAAACACAGAAATTGCATCTTAATTAAATACCAAAAGCACAATGCCGACTTAAGTACAAGAAGACTGACTCTTCTTACTGTCTATGTATTGAACCATTCCTGTGACACTAGTTATAGATTCCGATGCTTCTCTTCAGGTTTACTGTATCCCTCTGACATTCTCATTGACGATCATACACAGAAATTGCATCGGAATTAAATACAAAAGGCACAATGCTGACTCAAGTACAAGGAGACTAGCTCTTCTTACAGTCAGTGCTTGGCAACATTCCCGTGACACTAGTTATAGATTACGATGCATCACTTCAGTTTTACTGTATCCCTGTGACCGTCTTATAGACGATGAAACTTAGAAATTGCATTGGAATTAAATACAAAAGACACAATGCCGACTCAGGTACTAGAAGTCTGGCTCTTCTTACTGTATAAAATTTGAACCTCTCCTGTGAGACCGGTTTTAGAGTCCGATACTTCACTTCAGATTTACTGTATCCCTCTGACCTTCTTATTGTCGACGAAACACAGAAATAGCATCGGAATTAAATACAAAAGGCACAATGCCGACCCAAGTACAGGAAGACTGGCTCTTCTTACTGTCTATGTTTGAACCATTCCTGGGACACTAGTTATGGATACCGATGCTTCACTTCAGGTTTACTGTATCCCTCTGACCTCCATATTGACGATGAAACACAGAAATTGCATCGGAATTAAATACAAAAGGCACAATGCCGAGTTAAGTACAAGAAAACTGACTCTTCTTACTGTCTGTGTTTTGAACCATTCCTGTGACACTAGTTATAGATTCCGATGCTTCACTTCAGGTTTACTGTATCCCTCTGACCTTCTTATTGACGATGAAACACAGAAATTGCACCTGAATTAAATACAAAAGGCACAATGCCGACTCAAGTACAAGAAGACTGGCTCTTCTTACTGTCTATGTTTTGAACCTTTCCTGTGAGACCGGTTTAGGATTCCGATGCTTCACTTCAGGTTTACTGTATCCCTTGGACCTCTTTATTGACGCCGAAACACAGAAATTGCATCGGAATTAAATAGAAAATGCACATTGCCGACTTAGGTACAAGGAAACTGACTCTTCTTACTGTCTATGTTTTGAACCATTCCTGTGACACTGGTTATAGATTCCGATGATTCACTTCAGGTTTACTGTATCCCTTTGACCTTCTTACTGACGATGAGACACAGAAATTGCATCGGAATTAAATACGAAAGGCACAATTCCGACTTAAGTACAAGAAAACTGACTCTTCTTACTGTTTATGTTTTGAACCATTCCTGTGACACTAGTTATAGATTCCGATGCTTCACTTCAGGTTTACTGTATCCCTGTGACCCTCTTTTTGACGATGAAACACAGAAATTGTATCGGAATTAAACACAAAAGGCACAAGGCCGACCTAAGTACAAGAAATATGACTCTTCTTACTGTCTATGATTAGATCCATTCCTGTGACACTATCTACAGATTGCGATTCTTCACTTCAGGTTTACTGTATCCCTCTGACCTTGTTATTGACGATGAAACACAGAAATTGCATCGAAATTAAATATTAATGCACAATGCCGACTCAAGTACAAGACGACTGGTTCTTCTTACTGTCTGTGTTCTGAGCCATTCCTATGACACTAGTTATAGATTCCGATGCTTCACTTCAGGGTTACTGTATCCAGCTGACCTTCTTATTGACGATGAAACACAGAAATTGCATCGGAATTAAATACAAAAGGCACAATGCCGACCTAAGTACAAGAAGACTGACTCTTCGTACTGTCTATGTTTTGAACCATTCCTGTGACACAAGTTATAGATTCCGATGCTTCACTTCAGTTTTACTGTATCCCTCTGACCATCTTATTGACGATGAGATCCAGAAATTGCATCGAAATTAAATACAAAAGGGACAATCCCGACTTAAGTAGAAGAAGACTGTCTCTTCCTACTGATTATGTTTTGAACCATTCCTGTGACACTAGTTTTAGATTCCGATGCTTCACTTCAGGTTTACTGTATCCCTCTGACTTTCTTATTGACGATGAAACACAGAAATTGCACCTGAATTAAATACAAAAGGCACAATGCCGACTCAAGTACAAGAAGACTGGCTCTTCTTACTGTCTATGATTTGAACCTTTCCTGTGAGACCGGTTTAGGATTCCGATGCTTCACTTCAGGTTTACTATATCCCTTGGACCTCTTTATTGACGCCGAAACACAGATATTGCATCGGAATTAAATAGATAATGCACATTGCCGACTTAGGTACAAGCAAACTGGCTCTTCTTACTGTCTATGTTTTGAACCGTTCCTGTGACACAAGTTATAGATTCCAATGCTTCACTTCAGGTTTACTGTATTCCTCTGACCTTCTTATTGACGATGAAACACTGAAATTGCATCGGAATTAAATACAAAAGGCACAATGCCGACTTAAGAACAGGAAAACTGACTCTTCTTACTGTCTATGTTTTGAACCATTCCTGTGACACTGGTTATAGATTCCGATGCTTCACATCAGGTTTACTGTATCCCTTTGACCTTCTTACTGACGATGAGACACAGAAATTGCATCGGAATTAAATACGAAAGGCACAATTCCGACTTCAGTACAAGAAAACTGACTGTACTTACTGTTTATGTTTTGAACCATTCCTGTGACACTAGTTATAGATTGCGATGCTTTGCTTCAGGTTTACTGTATCCCTCTGACCGTCGTTTTGACGATGAAACACAGAAATTGCATCGAAATTAAATACAAAAGGCACAATGCCGACTCAAGTACAAGAAGACTGGCTCTTCCTCCTGTCTATGTTTTGAACCATTCCTGTGACACTAGTTATGGATTCCGATGCTTCTTTTCAGGTTTACTGTATCCCTCTGACCTTCTTATTGAAAACGAAACACAGAAAATGCATCGGAATTAAATACAAAAGGCACAATGCCGACTCAAGTACAAGAAGACTGGCTCTTCTTACTGTCTATGTTTTGAACCATTCCTGTGACACTTTTTATAGATATCGATGCTTCACTTCAGGCTTACTGTATCCCTCTGACCGTCGTATTGTTGATGAAACAGAGTAATTGCATCGGAATTAAATACAAAGTTCACAATGCCGACCCAAATACAGGAAGACTGGCTGTTCTTATTGTCTATGCTTTCAACCATTCCTGTGATACCGGTTTTAGATTCCGATGCTTCACTTCAGGTTTACTGTATCCCTTGGGCCTTCTTATAGGCGGCGAAACACAGAAATTGCATCGGAATTAAATAGAAAAGGCACAATGCCGGCTGCAGTACTAGAAAACAGACTCTTCTCAATATCTATGTTTTGAACCATTCCTGTGACACTAATTATAGATTCCGATGCATCACTTCACGTTTACTGTATCCCTCTGACCTCCTTATTGACGATGAATCACAGAAATTGCATCGGAATTAAATACAAAAGGCACAATGCCGACTTAAGTACAAGAAAACTGACTGTTCTTAGTGTCTATGTTTTGAACCATTCCTGTGACACTAGTTAGAGTTTCCGATACTTCACTTCAGGTTTACTGTATCCCTCTGACATCCTTATTGACGATGAAACGAAGATATTGCATCGGAATTAAATACAAAAGGCACAATGCCGACTGAAGTACAAGAAAACTGACTCTTCTTACTGTCTATGTTTTGAGCCATTTCTGTGAAACCAGTTATAGGTTCCGATGCTTCACTTCAGGTTTACTGTATCCAGCTGACCTCCTTATGGACGACGAAACACAGAAATTGCATCTTAATTATATACCAAAAGCACAATGCCGACTTAAGTACAAGAAGACTGACTCTTCTTACTGTCTATGTTTTGAACCATTCCTGTGACACTAGTTATAGATTCCGATGCTTCTCTTCAGGTTTACTGTATTCGTTGGACCTTCTTAATGACGACGAAACTCAGAAATTGCATCGGAATTAAATAGAAAAAGGCACAATGCCGGCTGCAGTACTAGAAAACAGACTTTTCTCAATATCTATGTTTTGAACCATTCCTGTGACACTAGTTATAGATTCCGATGCATCACTTCACGTTTACTGTATCCTTCTGACCTTCTTATTGACGATGAAACACAGAAAATGCATCGGAATTAAATACAAAAGGCACAATGCCGACTGAAGTACAAGAAAACTGACTCTTCTTACTCTCTATGTTTGAACCATTCCTGTGACACTAGTTATAGATTCCGATGCTTCACTTCAGGTTTACTGTATCCCTCCGACCTCCTTATTGACGATTAAACACAGAAATTGCATCGGAATAAAATTCAAAAGGCACAATGCCGACTTAAGTACAAGAAAACTGACTGTTCTTACTGTCTATGTTTTGAACTTTTCCTGTGACACTAGTTTGAGATTCCGATGCTTCACTTCAGGTTTACTATATCCCTCTGACATCCTTATTGACGATGAAACACAGATATTGCATCGGAATTAAATACAAAAGGCACAATGCCGACTTAAGTACAAGAAAACTGACTCTTCTCACTGTCTATGTTTTGAACCATTCCTGTGACACTAGTTATAGATTCCGATGCTTCACTTCAGTTTTACTGTATCCCTGTGACCGTCTTATAGACGATGAAACTTAGAAATTGCATCGGAAATAAATACAAAAGACACAATGCCGACTCAGGTACTAGAAGTCTGGCTCTTCTTACTGTATAAAATTTGAACCTTTCCTGTGAGACCGGTTTTAGAGTCCGATGCTTCACTTCAGATTTACTGTATCCCTCTGACCCTCTTATTGTCGACGAAACACAGAAATAGCGTCGGAATTAAATACAAAAGGCACAATGCCGACCCAAGTACAGGAAGACTGACTCTTCTTACTGTCTATGTTTGAACCATTTATGGGACACTAGTTATAGATACCGATGCTTCACTTCAGGTTTACTGTATCCCTCTGACCTCCATAATGACGATGAAACACAGAAATTGCATCGGAATTAAATACAAAAGGCACAATGCCGACTTAAGTACAAGAAAACTGACTCTTCTTACTGTCTATGATTTGAACCATTCCTGTGACACTAGTTATAGATTCCGATGCCTCACTTCAGGTTTACTGTATCCCTCTGACCTTCTTATTGACGATGAAACACAGAAATTGCAGCTGAATTAAATACAAAAGGCACAATGCCGACTCAAGTACAAGAAGACTGGCTCTTCTTACTGTCTATGATTTGAACCTTTCCTGTGAGACCGGTTTAGGATTCCGATGCTTCACTTCAGGTTTACTGTATCCCTTGGACCTCTTTATTGACGCCTAAACACAGAAATTGCATCGGAATTAAATAGAAAATGCACATTGCCGACTTAGGTACAAGCAAACTGGCTCTTCTTACTGTCTATGTTTTGAACCGTTCCTGTGACACAAGTTATAGATTCCAATGCTTCACTTCAGGTTTACTGTATTCCTCTGACCTTCTTATTGACGATGAAACACAGAAATTGCATCGGAATTAAATACAAAAGGCACAATGCCGACTTAAGAACAAGAAAACTGACTCTTCTTACTGTCTATGTTTTGAACCATTCCTGTGACACTGGTTATAGATTCCGATGCTTCACTTCAGGTTTACTGTATCCCTTTGACCTTCTTACTGACGATGAGACACAGAAATTGCATCGGAATTAAATACGAAAAACGCAATTCCGACTTCAGTACAAGAAAACTGACTGTACTTACTGTTTATGTTTTGAACCATTCCTGTGACACTAGTTATAGATTCCGATGCTTCGCTTCAGGTTTACTGTATCCCTCTGACCGTCGTTTTGACGATGAAACACAGAAATTGCATCGAAATTAAATATTAAAGCACAATGCCGACTCAAGTACAAGAAGACTGGCTCTTCTTCCTGTCTATGTTTTGAACCATTCCTGTGACACTAGTTATGGATTCCGATGCTTCTCTTCAGGTTTACTGTATCCCTCTGACCTTCTTATTGACGACGAAACACAGAAATTGCATCGGAATTAAATACAACGGGCACAATGCCGCCCCAAGTGCAGGAAGACTGGCTCTTCCTACTGTCTATGTTTTGAACCTTTCCTGTGAGACCGGTTTTAGATTCCGATGCTTCACTTCAGGTTTACTGTATCCCTTGGACCTTCTTAATGACGACGAAACACAGAAATTGCATCGGAATTAAATAGAAAAAGGCACAATGCCGGCTGCAGTACTAGAAAACAGACTTTTCTCAATATCTATGTTTTGAACCATTCCTGTGACACTAGTTATAGATTCCGATGCATCACTTCACGTTTACTGTATCCTTCTGACCTGCTTATTGACGATGAAACACAGAAAATGCATCGGAATTAAATACAAAAGGCACAATGCCGACTGAAGTACAAGAAAACTGACTCTTCTTACTGTCTTTGTTGGAACCATTCCTGTGACACTAGTTATAGATTCCGATGCTTCACTTCAGGTTTACTGTATCCCTCCGACCTCCTTATTGACGATGAAACACAGAAATTGCATCGGAATTAAATACAAAAGGCACAATGCCGACTTAAGTACAAGAAAACTGACTGTTCTTACTGTCTATGTTTTGAACCATTCCTGTGACACTAGTTAGAGATTCCGATGCTTCACTTCAGGTTTACTATATCCCTCTGACATCCTTATTGACGATGAAACACAGATATTGCATCGGAATTAAATACAAAAGGCACAATGCCGACTTAAGTACAAGAAAACTGACTCTTCTCACTGTCTATGTTTTGAACCATTCCTGTGAAACCAGTTATAGGTTCCGATGCTTCACTTAAGGTTTACTGTAT
Source organism: Schistocerca piceifrons (assembly GCF_021461385.2). Lineage (NCBI taxonomy): Eukaryota > Metazoa > Arthropoda > Insecta > Orthoptera > Acrididae > Schistocerca > Schistocerca piceifrons. The sequence goes on along the minus strand of NC_060146.1, from coordinate 11,549,384 downwards.
CCAGCTGACCTCCTTATGGACGACGAAACACAGAAATTGCATCTTAATTAAATACCAAAAGCACAATGCCGACTTAAGTACAAGAAGACTGACTCTTCTTACTGTCTATGTTTTGAACCATTCCTGTGACACTAGTTATAGATTCCGATGCTTCTCTTCAGGTTTACTGTATCCCTCTGACATTCTCATTGACGATCAAACACAGAAATTGCATCGGAATTAAATACAAAAGGCACAATGCTGACTCAAGTACAAGAAGACTAGCTCTTCTTACAGTCAGTGCTTTGCAACATTCCCGTGACACTAGTTATAGATTACGATGCTTCACTTCAGTTTTACTGTATCCCTGTGACCGTCTTATAGACGATGAAACTTAGAAATTGCATTGGAATTAAATACAAGAGACACAATGCCGACTCAGGTACTAGAAGTCTGGCTCTTCTTACTGTATAAAATTTGAACCTCTCCTGTGAGACCGGTTTTAGAGTCCGATACTTCACTTCAGATTTACTGTATCCCTCTGACCTTCTTATTGTCGACGAAACACAGAAATAGCATCGGAATTAAATACAAAAGGCACAATGCCGACCCAAGTACAGGAAGACTGGCTCTTCTTACTGTCTAAGTTTGAACCATTCCTGGGACACTAGTTATGGATACCGATGCTTCACTTCAGGTTTACTGTATCCCTCTGACCTCCATATTGACGATGAAACACAGAAATTGCATCGGAATTAAATACAAAAGGCACAATGCCGACTTAAGTACAAGAAAACTGACTCTTCTTACTGTCTATGTTTTGAACCATTCCTGTGACACTAGTTATAGATTCCGATGCTTCACTTCAGGTTTACTGTATCCCTCTGACCTTCTTATTGACGATGAAACACAGAAATTGCACCTGAATTAAATACAAAAGGCACAATGCCGACTCAAGTACAAGAAGACTGGCTCTTCTTACTGTCTATGTTTTGAACCTTTCCTGTGAGACCGGTTTAGGATTCCGATGCTTCACTTCAGGTTTACTGTATCCCTTGGACCTCTTTATTGACGCCGAAACACAGAAATTGCATCGGAATTAAATAGAAAATGCACATTGCCGACTTAGGTACAGGCAAACTGACTCTTCTTACTGTCTATGTTTTGAACCATTCCTGTGACACTGGTTATAGATTCCGATGCTTCACTTCAGGTTTACTGTATCCCTTAGACCTTTTTACTGACGATGAGACACAGAAATTGCATCGGAATTAAATACGAAAGGCACAATTCCGACTTAAGTACAAGAAAACTGACTCTACTTACTGTTTATGTTTTGAACCATTCCTGTGACACTAGTTATAGATTCCGATGCTTCACTTCAGGTTTACTGTATCCCTGTGACCCTCTTTTTGACGATGAAACACAGAAATTGCATCGGAATTAAACACAAAAGGCACAAGGCCGACTTAAGTACAAGAAATATGACTCTTCTTACTGTCTATGATTAGAACCATTCCTGTGACACTATCTACAGATTGCGATTCTTCACTTCAGGTTTACTGTATCCCTCTGACCTTGTTATTGACGATGAAACACAGAAATTGCATCGGAATTAAATACAAAATGCACAATGCCGACTCAAGTACAAGACGACTGACTCTTCTTACTGCCTATGTTTTGAACCATTCCTGTGACACTAGTTATAGATTCCGATGCTTCACTTCAGTTTTACTGTATCCCTCTGACCATCTTATTGAGGATGAGATCCAGAAATTGCATCGAAATTAAATACAAAAGGGCTAATCCCGACTTAAGTAGAAGAAGACTGTCTCTTCCTACTGACTATGTTTTGAACCATTCCTGTGACACTAGTTTTAGATTCCGATGCTTCACTTGAGGTACACTGTATCCCTCTAACCTCCTTATTGACGATGAAACACAGAAATTCCATCTTAATTAAATACAAATGACACAATGGCGACTTAAGTACAAGAAGACTGACTCTTCTTACTGCCTATGTTTTGAACCATTCCTGTGACACTAGTTATAGATTCGGATGCTTCACTTCAGTTTTACTGTATCCCTGTGACCGTCTTATTGACGATGAAACACAGAGATTGCATCGGAATTAAATAAAAAAATCACAATGCCGACTCAAGTACAAGAAGTCTGGCTCTTCTTACTGTCTATGTTTTGAACCTTTCCTGTGAGCCCGGTTTTAGATTCGGATGCTTGACTTCAGGTTTACTGTATTCCTTGGACCTTCTTATTGACGACGAACACAGAAATTGCATCGGAATTAAATAGAAAATGCACAACGCCGACTTAAGTACAAGAAAACTGCCTCTTTTTCCTGTCTATCTTTTGAACCATTCCTGTGACACTAGTTATAGATTACGATGCTTCACTTCAGTTTTACTGTATCCCTGTGACCGTCTTATAGACGATGAAACTTAGAAATTGCATCGGAAATAAATACAAAAGACACAATGCCGACTCAGGTACTAGAAGTCTGGCTCTTCTTACTGTATAAAATTTGAACCTTTCCTGTGAGACCGGTTTTAGAGTCCGATGCTTCACTTCAGATTTACTGTATCCCTCTGACCCTCTTATTGTCGACGAAACACAGAAATAGCATCGGAATTAAATACAAAAGGCACAATGCCGACCCAAGTACAGGAAGACTGGCTTATCTTACTGTCTATGTTTGAACCATTCCTGGGACACTAGTTATAGATACCGATGCTTCACTTCAGGTTTACTGTATCCCTCTGACCTCCATATTGACGATGAAACACAGAAGTTGCATCGGAATTAAATACAAAAGGCACAATGCCGACTTAAGTACAAGAAAACCGACTCTTCTTACTGTCTATGTTTTGAACCATTCCTGTGACACTAGTTATAGATTCCGATGCCTCACTTCAGGTTTACTGTTTCCCTCTGACCTTCTTACTCACGATGAAACACAGAAATTGCACCTGAATTAAATACAAAAGGCACAATGCCGACTCAAGTACAAGAAGACTGGCTCTTCTTACTGTCTATGATTTGAACCTTTCCTGTGAGACCGGTTTAGGATTCCGATGCTTCACTTCAGGTTTACTGTATCCCTTGGACCTCTTTATTGACGCCGAAACACAGATATTGCATCGGAATTAAATAGAAAATGCACATTGCCGACTTAGGTGCAAGCAAACTGGCTCTTCTTACTGTCTATGTTTTGAACCGTTCCTGTGACACAAGTTATAGATTCCAATGCTTCACTTCAGGTTTACTGTATTCCTCTGACCTTCTTATTGACGATGAAACACAGAAATTGCATCGGAATTAAATACAAGAGGCACAATGCCGACTTAAGAACAAGAAAACTGACTCTTCTTACTGTCTATGTTTTGAACCATTCCTGTGACACTGGTTATAGATTCCGATGCTTCACTTCAGGTTTACTGTATCCTCTTGACCTTCTTACTGACGATGAGACACAGAAATTGCATCGGAATTAAATACGAAACGCACAATTCCGACTTCAGTCAAGAAAACTGACTGTACTTACTGTTTATGTTTTGAACCATTCCTGTGACACTAGTTATAGATTCCGATGCTTCACTTCAGGTTTACTGTATCCCTGTGACCCTCTTTTAGACGATGAAACACAGAAATTGCATCGGAATTAAACACAAAAGGCACAAGGCCGACTTAAGTACAAGAAATATGACTCTTCTTACTGTCTATGATTAGATCCATTACTGTGACACTATCTACAGATTGCGATTCTTCACTTCAGGTTTACTGTATCCCTCTGACCTTGTTATTGACGATGAAACACAGAAATTGCATCGGAATTAAATACAAAATGCACAATGCCGACTCAAGTACAAGACGACTGGTTCTTCTTACTGTCTATGTTCTGAGCCATTCCTATGACACTAGTTATAGATTCCGATTCTTCACTTCAGGGTTACTGTATCCAGCTGACCTTCTTATTGACGATGAAACACAGAAATTGCATCGGAATTAAATACAAAAGGCACAATGCCGACCTAAGTACAAGAAGAGTGACTCTTCGTACTGTCTATGTTTTGAACCATTCCTGTGACACAAGTTATAGATTCCGATGCTTCACTTCAGTTTTACTGTATCCCTCTGACCATCTTATTGAGGATGAGATCCAGAAATTGCACCGAAATTAAATACAAAAGGGACAATCCCGACTTAAGTGGAAGAAGACTGTCTCTTCCTACTGACTATGTTTTGAACCATTCCTGTGACACTAGTTTTAGATTCCGATGCTTCACTTGAGGTACACTGTATCCCTCTAACCTCCTTATTGTCGATGAAACACAGAAATTCCATCTTAATTAAATACAAATGGCACAATGGCGACTTAAGTACAAGAAGACTGACTCTTCTTACTGCCTATGTTTTGAACCATTCCTGTGACACTAGTTATAGATTCGGATGCTTCACTTCAGTTTTACTGTATCCCTGTGACCGTCTTATTGACGATGAAACACAGAGATTGCATCGGAATTAAATAAAAAAATCACAATGCCGGCTCAAGTACAAGAAGTCTGGCTCTTCTTACTCTCTATGTTTTGAACCTTTCCTGTGAGCCCGGTTTTAGATTCGGATGCTTCACTTCAGGTTTACTGTATTCCTTGGACCTTCTTATTGACGACGAACACAGAAATTGCATCGGAATTAAATAGAAAATGCACAACGCCGACTTAAGTACAAGAAAACTGCCTCTTTTTCCTGTCTATGTTTTGAACCATTCCTGTGACACTAGTTATAGATTACGATGCTTCACTTCAGTTTTACTGTATCCCTGTGACCGTCTTATAGACGATGAAACTTAGAAATTGCATCGGAAATAAATACAAAAGTCACAATGCCGACTCAGGTACTAGAAGTCTGGCTCTTCTTACTGTATAAAATTTGAACCTTTCCTGTGAGACCGGTTTTAGAGTCTGATGCTTCACTTCAGATATACTGTATCCCTCTGACCCTCTTATTGTCGACGAAACACAGAAATAGCATCGGAATTAAATACAAAAGGCACAATGCCGACCCAAGTACAGGAAGACTGGCTCTTCTTACTGTCTATGTTTGAACCATTCCTGGGACACTAGTTATAGATACCGATGCTTCACTTCAGGTTTACTGTATCCCTCTGACCTCCATATTGACGATGAAACACAGAAATTGCATCGGAATTAAATGCAAAAGGCACAATGCCGACTTAAGTACAAGAAAACTGACTCTTCTTACTGTCTATGTTTTGAACCATTCCTGTGACACTAGTTATAGATTCCGATGCCTCACGTCAGGTTTACTGTATCCCTCTGACCTTCTTATTGACGATGAAACACAGAAATTGCACCTGAATTAAATACAAAAGGCACAATGCCGACTCAAGTACAAGAAGACTGGCTCTTCTTACTGTCTATGATTTGAACCTTTCCTGTGAGACCGGTTTAGGATTCCGATGCTTCACTTCAGGTTTACTGTATCCCTTGGACCTCTTTATTGACGCCGAAACACAGATATTGCATCGGAATTAAATAGAAAATGCACATTGCCGACTTAGGTACAAGCAAACTGGCTCTTCTTACTGTCTATGTTTTGAACCGTTCCTGTGACACAAGTTATAGATTCCAATGCTTCACTTCAGGTTTAGTGTATTCCTCTGACCTTCTTATTGACGATGAAACACAGAAATTGCATCGGAATTAAATACAAAAGGCACAATGCCGACTTAAGAACAAGAAAACTGACTCTTCTTACTGTCTATGTTTTGATCCATTCCTGTGACACTGGTTATAGATTCCGATGCTTCACTTCAGGTTTACTGTATCCCTTTGACCTTCTTACTGACGATGAGACACAGAAATTGCATCGGAATTAAATACGAAAGGCACAATTCCGACTTCAGTACAAGAAAACTGACTGTACTTACTGTTTATGTTTTGAACCATTCCTGTGACACTAGTTATAGATTCCGATGCTTCGCTTCAGGTTTACTGTATCCCTCTGACCGTCGTTTTGACGATGAAACACAGAAATTGCATCGATATTAAATACAAAAGGCACAACGCCGACTCAAGTACAAGAAGACTGGCTCTTCTTCCTGTCTATGCTTTGAACCATTCCTGTGACACTAGTTATGGATTCCGATGCTTCTCTTCAGGTTTACTGTATCCCTCTGACCTTCTTATTGACAACGAAACACAGAAATTGCATCGGAATTAAATACAAAAGGCACAATGCCGACTCAAGTACAAAGAGACTGGCTCTTCTTACTATCTATGTTTTGAACCATTCCTGTGACACTTTTTATAGATATCGATGCTTCACTTCAGGCTTACTGTATCCCTCTGACCGTCGTATTGTTGATGAAACAGAGTAATTGCATCGGAATTAATTACAAAGTTCACAATGCCGACCCAAATACAGGAAGACTGGCTGTTCTTATTGTCTATGCTTTCAACCATTCCTGTGATACCGGTTTTAGATTCCGATGCTTCACTTCAGGTTTACTGTATCCCTTGGGCCTTCTTATAGACGGCGAAACACAGAAATTGCATCGGAATTAAATAGAAAAGGCACAATGCCGGCTGCAGTACTAGAAAACAGACTCTTCTCAATATCTATGTTTTGAACCATTCCTGTGACACTAGTTATAGATTCCGATGCATCACTTCACGTTTACTGTATCCCTCTGACCTCCTTATTGACGATGAATCACAGAAATTGCATCGGAATTAAATACAAAAGGCACAATGCCGACTTAAGGACTAGAAAACTGACTGTTCTTACTGTCTATGTTTTGAACCATTCCTGTGGCACTAGTTAGAGTTTCCGATACTTCACTTCAGGTTTACTGTATCCCTCTGACATCCTTATTGACGATGAAACACAGATATTGCATCGGAATTAAATACAAAAGGCACAATGCCGACTTAAGTACAAGAAAACTGACTCTTCTTACTGTCTATGCTTTGAACCATTCCTGTGAAACCAGTTATAGGTTCCGATGCTTCACTTCAGGTTTACTGTATCCAGCTGACCTCCGTATGGACGACGAAACACAGAAATTGCATCTTAATTAAATACCAAAAGCACAATGCCGACTTAAGTACAAGAAAACTGACTCTTCTTCCTGTCTATGTTTTGAACCATTCCTGTGACACTAGTTATAGATTCCGATGCTTCTCTTCAGGTTTACTGTATCCCTCTGACATTCTCATTGACGATCAAACACAGAAACTTCATCGGAATTAAATACAAAAGGCACAATGCTGACTCAAGTACAAGAAGAGTAGCTCTTCTTACAGTCAATGTTTTGAAACATTCCCGTGACACTAGTTATAGATTACGATGCTTCACTTCAGTTTTACTGTATCCCTGTGACCGTCTTATAGACGATGAAACTTAGAAATTGCATCGGAAATAAATACAAAAGACACAATGCCGACTCAGGTACTAGAAGTCTGGCTCTTCTTACTGTATAAAATTTGAACCTTTCCTGTGAGACCGGTTTTAGAGTCCGATGCTTCACTTCAGATTTACTGTATCCCTCTGACCCTCTTATTGGCGACGAAACACAGAAATAGCATCGGAATTAAATACAAAAGGCACAATGCCGACCCAAGTACAGGAAGACTGGATCTTCTTACTGTCTATGTTTGAACCATTCCTGGGACACTAGTTATAGATACCGATGCTTCACTTCAGGTTTACTGTATCCCTCTGACCTCCATATTGACGATGAAACACAGAAATTGCATCGGAATTAAATACAAAAGGCACAATGCCGACTTAAGTACAAGAAAACTGACTCTTCTTACTGTCTATGTTTTGAACCATTCCTGTGACACTAGTTATAGATTCCGATGCCTCACTTCAAGTTTACTGTATCCCTCTGACCTTCTTATTGACGATGAAACACAGAAATTGCACCTGAATTAAATACAAAAGGCACAATGCCGACTCAAGTACAAGAAGACAGGCTCTTCTTACTGTCTATGATTTGAACCTTTCCTGTGAGACCGGTTTAGGATTCCGATGCTTCACTTCAGGTTTACTGTATCCCTTGGACCTCTTTATTGACGCCGAAACACAGAAATTGCATCGGAATTAAATAGAAAATTCACATTGCCGACTTAGGTACAAGCAAACTGGCTCTTCTTACTGTCTATGTTTTGAACCGTTCCTGTGACACAAGTTATAGATTCCAATGCTTCACTTCAGGTTTACTGTATTCCTCTGACCTTCTTATTGACGATGAAACACAGAAATTGCATCGGAATTAAATACAAAAGGCACAATGCCGACTTAAGAACAAGAAAACTGACTCTTCTTACTGTCTATGTTTTGAACCATTTCTGTGACACTGGTTATGGATTCCAATGCTTCACTTCAGGTTTACTGTATCCCTTTGAACTTCTTACTGACGATGAGACACAGAAATTGCATCGGAATTAAATACGAAAGGCACAATTCCGACTTCAGTACAAGAAAACTGACTGTACTTACTGTTTATGTTGTGAACCATTCCTGTGACACTAGTTATAGATTCCGATGCTTCGCTTCAGGTTTACTGTATCCCTCTGACCGTCGTTTTGACGATGAAACACAGAAATTGCATCGAAATTAAATACAAAATGCACAATGCCGACTCAAGTACAAGAAGACTGGCTCTTCTTCCTGTCTATGCTTTGAACCATTCCTGTGACACTAGTTATGGATTCCGATGCTTCTCTTCAGGTTTACTGTATCCCTCTGACCTTCTTATTGACAACGAAACACAGAAATTGCATCGGAATTAAATACAAAAGGCACAATGCTGACTCAAGTACAAGAAGACTGGCTCTTCTTACTGTCTATGTTTTGAACCATTCCTGTGACACTTTTTATAGATATCGATGCTTCACTTCAGGCTTACTGTATCCCTCTGACCGTCGTATTGTTGATGAAACAGAGTAATAGCATCGGAATTAAATACAAAGTTCACAATGCCGACCCAAATACAGGAAGACTGGCTGTTCTTATTGTCTATGCTTTCAACCATTCCTGTGATACCGGTTTTAGATTCCGAAGCTTCACTTCAGGTTTACTGTATCCCTTGGGCCTTCTTATAGACAGCGAAACACAGAAATTGCATCGGAATTAAATAGAAAAGGCACAATGCCGACTGCAGTACTAGAAAACAGACTCTACTACATATCTATGTTTTGAACCATTCCTGTGACACTAGTTATAGATTTCGATAATTCACTTCAGGTTTACTGTATCCCACTGACCTTCTCATTGACGATCAAACACAAAAATTTCATCGGAATTAAATACAAAATGCACAATGCCGACTTAAGTACTAGAAAACTGACTCTTCTTACTGTCTATGTTTTGAACCATTCCTGTGAAACTAGTTATAGGTTCCGATGCTTCACGTCAGGTTTACTGTATCCAGCTGACTGTCTAATTGACGATGAAATACAGAAATTGCATCGCAATTGAAAATAAAATGCACAATGCCGACTTAAGTACAAGAAGACTGGCTCTTCTTACTGTCTATGTTTGAACCATTCCTGGGACACTAGTTATAGATACCGATGCTTCACTTCAGGTTTACTGTATCCCTCTGACCTCCATATTGACGATGAAACACAGAAATTGCATCGGAATTAAATACAAAAGGCACAATGCCGACTTAAGTACAAGAAAACTGACTCTTCTTACTGTCTATGTTTTGAACCATTCCTGTGACACTAGTTATAGATTCCGATGCATCACTTCACGTTTACTGTATCCCTCTGACCTCCTTATTGACGATGAATCACAGAAATTGCATCGGAATTAAATACAAAAGGCACAATGCCGACTTAAGGACTAGAAAACTGACTGTTCTTACTGTCTATGTTTTGAACCATTCCTGTGGCACTAGTTAGAGTTTCCGATACTTCACTTCAGGTTTACTGTATCCCTCTGACATCCTTATTGACGATGAAACACAGATATTGCATCGGAATTAAATACAAAAGGCACAATGCCGACTTAAGTACAAGAAAACTGACTCTTCTTACTGTCTATGCTTTGAACCATTCCTGTGAAACCAGTTATAGGTTCCGATGCTTCACTTCAGGTTTACTGTATCCAGCTGACCTCCGTATGGACGACGAAACACAGAAATTGCATCTTAATTAAATACCAAAAGCACAATGCCGACTTAAGTACAAGAAAACTGACTCTTCTTCCTGTCTATGTTTTGAACCATTCCTGTGACACTAGTTATAGATTCCGATGCTTCTCTTCAGGTTTACTGTATCCCTCTGACATTCTCATTGACGATCAAACACAGAAACTTCATCGGAATTAAATACAAAAGGCACAATGCTGACTCAAGTACAAGAAGAGTAGCTCTTCTTACAGTCAATGTTTTGAAACATTCCCGTGACACTAGTTATAGATTACGATGCTTCACTTCAGTTTTACTGTATCCCTGTGACCGTCTTATAGACGATGAAACTTAGAAATTGCATCGGAAATAAATACAAAAGACACAATGCCGACTCAGGTACTAGAAGTCTGGCTCTTCTTACTGTATAAAATTTGAACCTTTCCTGTGAGACCGGTTTTAGAGTCCGATGCTTCACTTCAGATTTACTGTATCCCTCTGACCCTCTTATTGGCGACGAAACACAGAAATAGCATCGGAATTAAATACAAAAGGCACAATGCCGACCCAAGTACAGGAAGACTGGATCTTCTTACTGTCTATGTTTGAACCATTCCTGGGACACTAGTTATAGATACCGATGCTTCACTTCAGGTTTACTGTATCCCTCTGACCTCCATATTGACGATGAAACACAGAAATTGCATCGGAATTAAATACAAAAGGCACAATGCCGACTTAAGTACAAGAAAACTGACTCTTCTTACTGTCTATGTTTTGAACCATTCCTGTGACACTAGTTATAGATTCCGATGCCTCACTTCAAGTTTACTGTATCCCTCTGACCTTCTTATTGACGATGAAACACAGAAATTGCACCTGAATTAAATACAAAAGGCACAATGCCGACTCAAGTACAAGAAGACAGGCTCTTCTTACTGTCTATGATTTGAACCTTTCCTGTGAGACCGGTTTAGGATTCCGATGCTTCACTTCAGGTTTACTGTATCCCTTGGACCTCTTTATTGACGCCGAAACACAGAAATTGCATCGGAATTAAATAGAAAATTCACATTGCCGACTTAGGTACAAGCATACTGGCTCTTCTTACTGTCTATGTTTTGAACCGTTCCTGTGACACAAGTTATAGATTCCAATGCTTCACTTCAGGTTTACTGTATTCCTCTGACCTTCTTATTGACGATGAAACACAGAAATTGCATCGGAATTAAATACAAAAGGCACAATGCCGACTTAAGAACAAGAAAACTGACTCTTCTTACTGTCTATGTTTTGAACCATTTCTGTGACACTGGTTATGGATTCCAATGCTTCACTTCAGGTTTACTGTATCCCTTTGAACTTCTTACTGACGATGAGACACAGAAATTGCATCGGAATTAAATACGAAAGGCACAATTCCGACTTCAGTACAAGAAAACTGACTGTACTTACTGTTTATGTTGTGAACCATTCCTGTGACACTAGTTATAGATTCCGATGCTTCGCTTCAGGTTTACTGTATCCCTCTGACCGTCGTTTTGACGATGAAACACAGAAATTGCATCGAAATTAAATACAAAATGCACAATGCCGACTCAAGTACAAGAAGACTGGCTCTTCTTCCTGTCTATGCTTTGAACCATTCCTGTGACACTAGTTATGGATTCCGATGCTTCTCTTCAGGTTTACTGTATCCCTCTGACCTTCTTATTGACAACGAAACACAGAAATTGCATCGGAATTAAATACAAAAGGCACAATGCTGACTCAAGTACAAGAAGACTGGCTCTTCTTACTGTCTATGTTTTGAACCATTCCTGTGACACTTTTTATAGATATCGATGCTTCACTTCAGGCTTACTGTATCCCTCTGACCGTCGTATTGTTGATGAAACAGAGTAATAGCATCGGAATTAAATACAAAGTTCACAATGCCGACCCAAATACAGGAAGACTGGCTGTTCTTATTGTCTATGCTTTCAACCATTCCTGTGATACCGGTTTTAGATTCCGAAGCTTCACTTCAGGTTTACTGTATCCCTTGGGCCTTCTTATAGACAGCGAAACACAGAAATTGCATCGGAATTAAATAGAAAAGGCACAATGCCGACTGCAGTACTAGAAAACAGACTCTACTACATATCTATGTTTTGAACCATTCCTGTGACACTAGTTATAGATTTCGATAATTCACTTCAGGTTTACTGTATCCCACTGACCTTCTCATTGACGATCAAACACAAAAATTTCATCGGAATTAAATACAAAATGCACAATGCCGACTTAAGTACTAGAAAACTGACTCTTCTTACTGTCTATGTTTTGAACCATTCCTGTGAAACTAGTTATAGGTTCCGATGCTTCACGTCAGGTTTACTGTATCCAGCTGACTGTCTAATTGACGATGAAATACAGAAATTGCATCGCAATTGAAAATAAAATGCACAATGCCGACTTAAGTACAAGAAGACTGGCTCTTCTTACTGTCTATGTTTGAACCATTCCTGGGACACTAGTTATAGATACCGATGCTTCACTTCAGGTTTACTGTATCCCTCTGACCTCCATATTGACGATGAAACACAGAAATTGCATCGGAATTAAATACAAAAGGCACAATGCCGACTTAAGTACAAGAAAACTGACTCTTCTTACTGTCTATGTTTTGAACCATTCCTGTGACACTAGTTATAGATTCCGATGCCTCACTTCAGGTTTACTGTATCCCTCTGACCTTCTTATTGACGATGAAACACAGAAATTGCACCTGAATTAAATACAAAAGGCACAATGCCGACTCAAGTACAAGAAGACTGGCTCTTCTTACTGTCTATGATTTGAACCTTTCCTGTGAGACCGGTTTAGGATTCCGATGCTTCACTTCAGGTTTACTGTATCCCTTGGACCTCTTTATTGACGCCGAAACACAGAAATTGCATGGGAATTAAATAGAAAATTCACATTGCCGACTTAGGTACAAGCAAACTGGCTCTTCTTGCTGTCTATGTTTTGAACCGTTCCTGTGACACAAGTTATAGATTCCAATGGCTCACTTCAGGTTTACTGTATTCCTCTGACCTTCTTATTGACGATGAAACACAGAAATTGCATCGGAATTAAATACAATAGGCACAATGCCGACTTAAGTACAAGAAGACTGGCTCTTCTTCCTGTCTATGTTTTGAACCATTCCTGTGACACTAGTTATGGATTCCGATGCTTCTCTTCAGATTTACTGTATCCCTCTGACCATCTTATTGAGGATGAGATCCAGAAATTGCATCGAAATTAAATACAAAAGGGACAATCCCGACTTAAGTGGAAGAAGACTGTCTCTTCCTACTGACTATGTTTTGAACCATTCCTGTGACACTAGTTTTAGATTCCGATGCTTCACTTGAGGTACACTGTATCCCTCTAACCTCCTTATTGACGATGAAACACAGAAATTCCATCTTAATTAAATACAAATGGCACAATGGCGACTTAAGTACAAGAAGACTGACTCTTCTTACTGCCTATGTTTTGAACCATTCCTGTGACACTAGTTATAGATTCGGATGCTTCACTTCAGTTTTACTGTATCCCTGTGACCGTCTTATTGACGATGAAACACAGAGATTGCATCGGAATTAAATAAAAAAATCACAATGCCGACTCAAGTACAAGAAGTCTGGCTCTTCTTACTGTCTATGTTTTGAACCTTTCCTGTGAGCCCGGTTTTAGATTCGGATGCTTCACTTCAGGTTTACTGTATTCCTTGGACCTTCTTATTGACGACGAACACAGAAATTGCATCGGAATTAAATAGAAAATGCACAACGCCGACTTAAGTACAAGAAAACTGCCTCTTTTTCCTGTCTATGTTTTGAACCATTCCTGTGACACTAGTTATAGATTACGATGCTTCACTTCAGTTTTACTGTATCCTTGTGACCGTCTTATAGACGATGAAACTTGGAAATTGCATCGGAAATAAATACAAAAGTCACAATGCCGACTCAGGTACTAGAAATCTGGCTCTTCTTACTGTATAAAATTTGAACCTTTCCTGTGAGACCGGTTTTAGAGTCCGATGCTTCACTTCAGATATACTGTATCCCTCTGACCCTCTTATTGTCGACGAAACACAGAAATAGCATCGGAATTGAATACAAAAGGCACAATGCCGACCCAAGTACAGGAAGACTGGCTCTTCTTACTGTCTATGTTTGAACCATTCCTGGGACACTAGTTATAGATACCGATGCTTCACTTCAGGTTTACTGTATCCCTCTGACCTCCATATTGACGATGAAACACAGAAATTGCATCGGAATTAAACACAAAAGGCACAATGCCGACTTAAGTACAAGAAAACTGACTCTTCTTACTGTCTATGTTTTGAACCATTCCTGTGACACTAGTTATAGATTCCGATGCTTCACGTTAGGTTTACTGTATCCCTCTGACCTTCTTATTGACGATGAAACACAGAAATTGCACAAGAATTAAATACAAAAGGCACAATGCCGACTCAAGTACAAGAAGACTGGCTCTTCTTACTGTCTATGATTTGAACCTTTCCTGTGAGACCGGTTTAGGATTCCGATGCTTCACTTCAGGTTTACTGTATCCCTTGGACCTCTTTATTGACGCCGAAACACAGATATTGCATCGGAATTAAATAGAAAATGCACATTGCCGACTTAGGTACAAGCAAACTGGCTCTTCTTACTGTCTATGTTTTGAACCGTTCCTGTGACACAAGTTATAGATTCCAATGCTTCACTTCAGGTTTACTGTATTCCTCTGACCTTCTTATTGACGATGAAACACAGTAATTGCATCGGAATTAAATACAAAAGGCACAATGCCGACTTAAGAACAAGAAAACTGACTCTTCTTACTGTCTATGTTTTGAACCATTCCTGTGACACTGGTTATAGATTCCGATGCTTCACTTCAGGTTTACTGTATCCCTTTGACCTTCTTACTGACGATGAGACACAGAAATTGCATCGGAATTAAATACGAAAGGCACAATTCCGACTTCAGTACAAGAAAACTGACTGTACTTACTGTTTATGTTTTGAACCATTCCTGTGACACTAGTTATAGATTCCGATGCATCACTTCACGTTTACTGTATCCCTCTGACCTCCTTATTGACGATGAATCACAGAAATTGCATCGGAATTAAATACAAAAGGCACAATGCCGACTTAAGTACAAGAAAACTGACTGTTCTTACTGTCTATGTTTTGAACCATTCGTGTGGCACTAGTTAGAGTTTCCGATACTTCACTTCAGGTTTACTGTATCCCTCTGACATCCTTATTGACGATGAAACACAGATATTGCATCGGAATTAAATACAAAAGGCACAATGCCGACTTAAGTACAAGAAAACTGACTCTTCTTACTGTCTATGTTTTGAACCATTCCTGTGAAACCAGTTATAGGTTCCGATGCTTCACTTCAGGTTTACTGTGTCCAGCTGACCTCCGTATGGACGACGAAACACAGAAATTGCATCTTAATTAAATACCAAAAGCACAATGCCGACTTAAGTACAAGAAAACTGACTCTTCTTCCTGTCTATGTTTTGAACCATTCCTGTGACACTAGTTATAGATTCCGATGCTTCGCTTCAGGTTTACTGTATCCCTCTGACCGTCGTTTTGACGATGAAACACAGAAATTGCATCGAAATTAAATACAAAATGCACAATGCCGACTCAAGTACAAGAAGACTGGCTCTTCTTCCTGTCTATGTTTTGAACCATTCCTGTGACACTAGTTATGGATTCCGATGTTTCTCTTCAGGTTTACTGTATCCCTCTGACCTTCTTATTGACAACGAAACACAGAAATTGCATCGGAATTAAATACAAAAGGCACAATGCCGACTCAAGTACAAGAAGACTGGCTCTTCTTACTGTCTATGTTTTGAACCATTCCTGTGACACTTTTTATAGATATCGATGCTTCACTTCAGGCTTACTGTATCCCTCTGACCGTCGTATTGTTGATGAAACAGAGTAATAGCATCGGAATTAAATACAAAGTTCACAATGCCGACCCAAATACAGGAAGACTGGCTGTTCTTATTGTCTATGCTTTCAACCATTCCTGTGATACCGGTTTTAGATTCCGAAGCTTCACTTCAGGTTTACTGTATCCCTTGGGCCTTCTTATAGACAGCGAAACACAGAAATTGCATCGGAATTAAATAGAAAAGGCACAATGCCGACTGCAGTACTAGAAAACAGACTCTACTAAATATCTATGTTTTGAACCATTCCTGTGACACTAGTTATAGATTTCGATGCTTCACTTCAGGTTTACTGTATCCCACTGACCTTCTCATTGACGATCAAACACAAAAATTTCATCGGAATTAAATACAAAAGGCACAATGCCGACTTAAGTACTAGAAAACTGACTCTTCTTACTGTCTATGTTTTGAACCATTCCTGTGAAACTAGTTATAGGTTCCGATGTTTCACTTCAGGTTTACTGTATCCAGCTGACTGTCTAATTGACGATGAAATACAGAAATTGCATCGCAATTGAAAATAAAATGCACAATGCCGACTTAAGTACTAGAAGACTGGCTCTTCTTACTGTCTATGTTTGAACCATTCCTGGGACACTAGTTATAGATACCGATGCTTCACTTCAGGTTTACTGTATCCCTCTGACCTCCATATTGACGATGAAACACAGAAATTGCATCGGAATTAAATACAAAAGGCACAATGCCGACTTAAGTACAAGAAAACTGACTCTTCTTACTGTCTATGTTTTGAACCATTCCTGTGACACTAGTTATAGATTCCGATGCCTCACTTCAGGTTTACTGTATCCCTCTGACCTTTTTATTGACGATGAAACACAGAAATTGCACCTGAATTAAATACAAAAGGCACAATGCCGACTCAAGTACAAGAAGACTGGCTCTTCTTACTGTCTATGATTTGAACCTTTCCTGTGAGACCGGTTTAGGATTCCGATGCTTCACTTCAGGTTTACTGTATCCCTTGGACCCCTTTATTGACGCCGAAACACAGAAATTGCATGGGAATTAAATAGAAAATTAACATTGCCGACTTAGGTACAAGCAAACTGGCTCTTCTTACTGTCTATGTTTTGAACCGTTCCTGTGACACAAGTTATAGATTCCAATGCTTCACTTCAGGTTTGCTGTATTCCTCTGACCTTCTTATTGACGATGAAACACAGAAATTGCATCGGAATTAAATACAATAGGCACAATGCCGACTTAAGTACAAGAAGACTGGCTCTTCTTCCTGTCTATGTTTTGAACCATTCCTGTGACACTAGTTATGGATTCAGATGCTTCTCTTCAGGTTTACTGTATCCCTCTGACCTTCTTATTGACAACGAAACACAGAAATTGCATCGGAATTAAATACAAAAGGCACAATGCCGACTCAAGTACAAGAAGACTGGCTCTTCTTACTGTCTATGTTTTGAACCATTCCTGTGACACTTTTTATAGATATCGATGCTTCACTTCAGGCTTACTGTATCCCTCTGACCGTCGTATTGTTGATGAAACAGAGTAATTGCATCGGAATTAAATACAAAGTTCACAATGCCGACCCAAATACAGGAAGACTGGCTGTTCTTATTGTCTATGCTTTCAACCATTCCTGTGATACCGGTTTTAGATTCCGAAGCTTCACTTCAGGTTTACTGTATCCCTTGGGCCTTCTTATAGACGGCGAAACACAGAAATTGCATCGGAATTAAATAGAAAAGGCACAATGCCGACTGCAGTACTAGAAAACAGACTCTACTAAATATCTATGTTTTGAACCATTCCTGTGACACTAGTTATAGATTGCGATGCTTCACTTCAGGTTTACTGTATCCCACTGACCTTCTCATTGACGATCAAACACAAAAATGTCATCGGAATTAAATACAAAAGGCACAATGCCGACTTAAGTACAAGAAAACTGACTCTTCTTACTGTCTATGTTTTGACCCATTCCTGTGAAACTAGTTATAGGTTCCGATGCTTCACTTCAGGTTCACTGTATCCCTCTGACCCTCTTATTGTCGACGAAACACAGAAATTGCATCGCAATTGAAAATAAAATGCACAATGCCGACTTAAGTACAAGAAGACTGACTCTTCTCACTGTCTATGCTTTGAGCCATTCCTGTGACACTAGTTATAGATTCCGATGCTTCACTTCAGGCTTACTGTATCCCTCTGACCGTCGTTTTGACGATGAAACACAGAAATTGCATCGGAATTAAATACAATAGGCACAATGCCGACTCAAGTACAAGAAGACCGGCTCTTCTTCGTGTCTAAGCTTTGAACCATTCCTGTGACACTAGTTATGGATTCCGATGCTTCTCTTCAGGTTTACTGTATCCCTTGAACCTTCTTAATGACGACGAAACACAGAAATTGCATCGGAATTAAATAGAAAAAGGCACAATGCCGGCTGCAGTACTAGAAAACAGACTTTTCTCAATATCTATGTTTTGAACCATTCCTGTGACACTAGTTATAGATTCCGATGCATCACTTCACGTTTACTGTATCCTTCTGACCTTCTTATTGACGATGAAACACAGAAAATGCATCGGAATTAAATACAAAGGCACAATGCCGACTGAAGTACAAGAAAACTGACTCTTCTTACTGTCTATGTTTGAACCATTCCTGTGACACTAGTTATAGATTCCGATGCTTCACTTCAGGTTTACTGTATCCCTCCGACCTCCTTATTGACGATGAAACACAGAAATTGCATCGGAATTAAATACAAAAGGCACAATGCCGACTTAAGTACAAGAAAACTGACTGTTCTTACTGTCTATGTTTTGAACCATTCCTGTGACACTAGTTAGAGATTCCGATGCTTCACTTCAGGTTTACTATATCCCTCTGACATCCTTATTGACGATGAAACACAGATATTGCATCGGAATTAAATACAAAAGGCACAATGCCGACTTAAGTACAAGAAAACTGACTCTTCTCACTGTCTATGTTTTGAACCATTCCTGTGAAACCAGTTATAGGTTCCGATGCTTCACTTCAGGTTTACTGTATCCAGCTGACCTCCTTATGGACGACGAAACACAGAAATTGCATCTTAATTAAATACCAATAGCACAATGCCGACTTAAGTACAAGAAGACTGACTCTTCTTACTGTCTATGTTTTGAACCATTCCTGTGACACTAGTTATAGATTCCGATGCTTCTCTTCAGGTTTACTGTATCCCTCTGACATTCTCATTGACGATCAAACACAGAAATTGCATCGGAATTAAATACAAAAGGCACAATGCTGACTCAAGTACAAGAAGACTAGCTCTTCTTACAGTCAGTGCTTTGCAACATTCCCGTGACACTAGTTATAGATTACGATGCTTCAGTTTTACTGTATCCCTGTGACCGTCTTATAGACGATGAAACTTAGAAATTGCATTGGAATTAAATACAAAAGACACAATGCCGACTCAGGTACTAGAAGTCTGGCTCTTCTTACTGTATAAAATTTGAACCTTTCCTGTGAGACCGGTTTTAGAGTCCGATACTTCACTTCAGATTTACTGTATCCCTCTGACCTTCTTATTGTCGACGAAACTCAGAAATAGCATCGGAATTAAATACAAAAGGCACAATGCCGACCCAAGTACAGGAAGACTGGCTCTTCTTACTGTCTATGTTTGAACCATTCCTGGGACACTAGTTATGGATACCGATGCTTCACTTCAGGTTTACTGTATCCCTCTGACCTCCATATTGACGATGAAACACAGAAATTGCATCGGAATTAAATACAAAAGGCACAATGCCGACTTAAGTACAAGAAAACTGACTCTTCTTACTGTCTATGTTTTGAACCATTCCTGTGACACTAGTTATAGATTTCGATGCTTCACTTCAGGGTTACTGTATCCCACTGACCTTCTCATTGACGATCAAACACAAAAATTTCATCGGAATTAAATACAAAAGGCACAATGCCGACTTACGTACAAGAAAACTGACTCTTCTTACTGTCTATGTTTTGAACCATTCCTGTGAAACTAGTTATAGGTTCCGATGCTTTACTTCAGGTTTACTGTATCCAGCTGACTGTCTAATTGACGATGAAACACAGAAATTGCATCGCAATTGAAAATAAAATGCACAATGCCGACTTAAGTACAAGAAGACTGACTCTTCTCACTGTCTATGCTTTGAGTGAATCCTGTGACACTAGTTATAGATTCCGATGCTTCACTTCAGGCTTACTGTATCCCTCTGACCGTCGTTTTGACGATGAAACACAGAAATTGCATCGGAATTAAATACAATAGGCACAATGCCGACTCAAGTACAAGAAGACCGGCTCATCTTCGTGTCTAAGCTTTGAACCATTCCTGTGACACTAGTTATGGATTCCGATGCTTCTCTTCAGGTTTACTGTATCCCTCTGACCTTCTTATTGACGACGAAACACAGAAATTGCATCGGAATTAAATACAACGGGCACATTGCCGACCCAAGTACAGGAAGACTGGCTCTTCCTACTGTCTATGTTTTGAACCTTTCCTGTTAGACCGGTTTTAGATTCCGATGCTTCACTTCAGGTTTACTGTATCCCTTGGACCTTCTTAATGACGACGAAACACCGAAATTGCATCGGAATTAAATAGAAAAAGGCACAATGCCGGCTGCAGTACTAGAAAACAGACTTTTCTCAATATCTATGTTTTGAACCATTCCTGTGACACTAGTTATAGATTCCGATGCATCACTTCACGTTTACTGTATCCTTCTGACCTTCTTATTGACTATGAAACACAGAAAATGCATCGGAATTAAATACAAAAGGCACAATGCCGACTGAAGTACAAGAAAACTGACTCTTCTTACTGTCTATGTTTGAACCATTCCTGTGACACTAGTTATAGATTCCGATGCTTCACTTCAGGTTTACTGTATCCCTCCGACCTCCTTATTGACGATGAAACACAGAAATTGCATCGGAATTAAATACAAAAGGCACAATGCCGACATAAGTACAAGAAAACTGACTCTTCTCACTGTCTATGATTTGAACCATTCCTGTGAAACCAGTTATAGGTTCCGATGCTTCACTTCAGGTTTACTGTATCCAGCTGACCTCCTTATGGACGACGAAACACAGAAATTGCATCTTAATTAAATACCAAAAGCACAATGCCGACTTAAGTACAAGAAGACTGACTCTTCTTACTGTCTATGTTTTGTACCATTCCTGTGACACTAGTTATAGATTCCGATGCTTCTCTTCAGGTTTACTGTATCCCTCTGACATTCTCATTGACGATCAAACACAGAAATTGCACCGGAATTAAATACAAAAGGCACAATGCTGACTCAAGCTTCTTACTGTCTATGTTTTGAACCATTCCTGTGACACTGGTTGTAGATTCCGATGCTTCACTTCAGGTTTACTGTATCCCTTTGACCTTCTTACTGACGATGAGACACAGAAATTGAATCGGAATTAAATACGAAAGGCACAATTCCGACTTAAGTACAAGAAAACTGACTCTACTTACTGTTTATGTTTTGAACCATTCCTGTGACACTAGTTATAGATTCCGATGCTTCACTTCAGGTTTACTGTATCCCTGTGACCCTCTTTTTGACGATGAAACACAGAAATTGCATCGGAATTAAATACAAAAGGCACAATGCCGACTTAAGTACAAGAAAACTGACTCTTCTTACTGTCTATGTTTTGAACCATTCCTGTGACACTAGTTATAGATTTCGATGCTTCACTTCAGGGTTACTGTATCCCACTGACCTTCTCATTGACGATCAAACACAAAAATTTCATCGGAATTAAATACAAAAGGCACAATGCCGACTTACATAGAAGAAAACTGACTCTTCTTGCTGTCTATGTTTTGAACCATTCCTGTGAAACTAGTTATAGGTTCCGATGCTTTACTTCAGGTTTACTGTATCCAGCTGACTGTCTAATTGACGATGAAACACAGAAATTGCATCGCAATTGAAAATAAAATGCACAATGCCGACTTAAGTACAAGAAGACTGACTCTTCTCACTGTCTATGCTTTGAGTGATTCCTGTGACACTAGTTATAGATTCCGATGCTTCACTTCAGGCTTACTGTATCCCTCTGACCGTCGTTTTGACGATGAAACACAGAAATTGCATCGGAATTAAATACAATAGGCACAATGCCGACTCAAGTACAAGAAGACCGGCTCATCTTCGTGTCTAAGCTTTGAACCATTCCTGTGACACTAGTTATGGATTCCGATGCTTCTCTTCAGGTTTACTGTATCCCTCTGACCTTCTTATTGACGACGAAACACAGAAATTGCATCGGAATTAAATACAACGGGCACATTGCCGACCCAAGTACAGGAAGACTGGCTCTTCCTACTGTCTATGTTTTGAACCTTTCCTGTTAGACCGGTTTTAGATTCCGATGCTTCACTTCAGGTTTACTGTATCCCTTGGACCTTCTTAATGACGACGAAACACAGAAATTGCATCGGAATTAAATAGAAAAAGGCACAATGCCGGCTGCAGTACTAGAAAACAGACTTTTCTCAATATCTTTGTTTGAACCATTCCTGTGACACTAGTTATAGATTCCGATGCATCACTTCACGTTTACTGTATCCTTCTGACCTTCTTATTGACTATGAAACACAGAAAATGCATCGGAATTAAATACAAAAGGCACAATGCCGACTGAAGTACAAGAAAACTGACTCTTCTTACTGTCTATGTTTGAACCATTCCTGTGACACTAGTTATAGATTCCGATGCTTCACTTCAGGTTTACTGTATCCCTCCGACCTCCTTATTGACGATGAAACACAGAAATTGCATCGGAATTAAATACAAAAGGCACAATGCCGACTTAAGTACAAGAAAACTGACTGTTCTTACTGTCTATGTTTTGAACCATTCCTGTGACACTAGTTAGAGATTCCGATGCTTCACTTCAGGTTTACTGTATCCAGCTGACCTCCTTATGGACGACGAAACACAGAAATTGCATCTTAATTAAATACCAAAAGCACAATGCCGACTTAAGTACAAGAAGACTGACTCTTCTTACTGTCTATGATTTGTACCATTCCTGTGACACTAGTTATAGATTCCGATGCTTCTCTTCAGGTTTACTGTATCCCTCTGACATTCTCATTGACGATCAAACACAGAAATTGCACCGGAATTAAATACAAAAGGCACAATGCTGACTCAAGTACATGAAGACTAGCTCTTCTTACAGTCAGTGCTTTGCAACATTCCCGTGACACTAGTTATAGATTACGATGCTTCAGTTTTACTGTATCCCTGTGACCGTCTTATAGACGATGAAACTTAGAAATTGCATTGGAATTAAATACAAAAGACACAATGCCGACTCAGGTACTAGAAGTCTGGCTCTTCTTACTGTATAAAATTTGAACCTCTCCTGTGAGACCGGATTTAGAGTCCGATACTTCACTTCAGATTTACTGTATCCCTCTGACCTTCTTATTGTCGACGAAACACAGAAATAGCATCGGAATTAAATACAAAAGGCACAATGCCGACCCAAGTACAGGAAGACTGGCTCTTCTTACTATCTATGTTTGAACCATTCCTGGGACACTAGTTAAGGATACCGATGCTTCACTTCAGGTTTACTGTATCCCTCTGACCTCCATATTGACGATGAAACACAGAAATTGCATCGGAATTAAATACAAAAGGCACAATGCCGACTTAAGTACAAGAAAACTGACTCTTCTTACTGTCTATGTTTTGAACCATTCCTGTGACACTAGTTATAGATTCCGATGCTTCACTTCAGGTTTACTGTATCCCTCTGACCATCTTATTGACGATGAAACACAGAAATTGCACCTGAATTAAATACAAAAGGCACAATGCCGACTCATGTACAAGAAGACTGGCTCTTCTTACTGTCTATGTTTTGAACCTTTCCTGTGAGACCGGTTTAGGATTCCGATGCTTCACTTCAGGCTTACTGTATCCCTTGGACCTCTTTATTGACGCCGAAACACAGAAATTGCATCGGAATTAAATAGAAAATGCACATTGCCGACTTAGGTACAAGCAAACTGACTCTTCTTACTGTCTATGTTTTGAACCATTCCTGTGACACTGGTTGTAGATTCCGATGCTTCACTTCAGGTTTACTGTATCCCTTTGACCTTCTTCCTGACGATGAGACACAGAAATTGCATCGGAATTAAATACGAAAGGCACAATTCCGACTTAAGTACAAGAAAACTGACTCTACTTACTGTTTATGTTTTGAACCATTCCTGTGACACTAGTTATAGATTCCGATGCTTCACTTCAGGTTTACTGTATCCCTGTGACCCTCTTTTTGACGATGAAACACAGAAATTGCATCGGAATTAAACACAAAAGTCACAAGGCCGACTTAAGTACAAGAAATATGACTTTTCTTACTGTCTATGATTAGATCCATTCCTGTGACACTATCTACAGATTGCGATTCTTCACTTCAGGTTTACTGTATCCCTCTGACCTTGTTATTGGCGATGAAACCCAGAATTTGCATTGGAATTAAATACAAAATGCACAATGCCGACTCAAGTACAAGACGACTGGTTCTTCTTACTGTCTATGTTCTGAGCCATTCCTATGACACTAGTTATAGATTCCGATGCTTCACTTCAGGGCTGCTGTATCCAGGTGACCTTCTTATTGACGATGAAACACAGAAATTGCATTGGAATTAAATACAAAAGGCACAATGCCGACGTAAGTACAAGAAGACTGACTCTTCGTACTGTCTATGTTTTGAACCATTCCTGTGACACAAGTTATAGATTCCGATGCTTCACTTCAGTTTTACTGTATCCCTCTGACCATCTTATTGAGGATGAGATCCAGAAATTGCATCGAAATTAAATACAAAAGGGACAATCCCGACTTAAGTAGAAGAAGACTGTCTCTTCCTACTGACTATGTTTTGAACCATTCCTGTGACACTAGTTTTAGATTCCGATGCTTCACTTGAGGTACACTGTATCCCTCTAACCTCCTTATTGACGATGAAACACAGAAATTCCATCTTAATTAAATACAAATGGCACAATGGCGACTTAAGTACAAGAAGACTGACTCTTCTTACTGCCTATGTTTGAACCATTCCTGTGACACTAGTTATAGATTCGGATGCTTCACTTCAGTTTTACTGTATCAATGTGACCGTCTTATTGACGATGAAACACAGAGATTGCATCGGAATTAAATAAAAAAATCACAATGCCGACTCAAGTACAAGAAGTCTGGTTCTTCTTACTGTCTATGGTTTGAACCTTTCCTGTGAGCCCGGTTTTAGATTCGGATGCTTCACTTCAGGTTTACTGTATTCCTTGGACCTTCATATTGACGACGAACAGAAATTGCATCGGAATTAAATAGAAAATGCACAACGCCGACTTAAGTACAAGAAAACTGCCTCTTTTTCCTGTCTATGTTTTGAACCATTCCTGTGACACTAGTTATAGATTCCGATGCAACACTTCAGGTTTACTGTATCCAGCTGACACTCTTATTGACGATGAAACACAGAACTTGCATCGGAATTAAATACAAAAGGCACAATGCCGACTCAAGTACAAGAAGACCGGCTCTTCTTACTGTCTATGTTTTGAACCTTTCCTGTGTGACGGGTTTTAGATTCCGATGCTTCACTTCAGCTTTACTGTATCCCATGGACCTTCATATTGACGCCGAAAAACAGAAATCGCATCGGAATTAAATAGAAAAGGCACAATTCCGACTTAAGTACAAGAAAACTGACTCTTCTTACAGTCTATGTTTTGAACGATTCCTGTGACACTAGTTATAAATTCCGATGCTTCAATTCAGGTTTACTGTATCACTCTGACCTTCTTATTGACGATGAAACGCAGAAATTGCATCGGAATTAAATACATAAGACACAATGCCGACTTAAGCACAAGAAAACTGACTCTTCTTAGTGTCTATGTTTTGAACCATTCCTGTGACACTAGTTATAGATTCCGATGCTTCACTTCAGGTTCACTGTATCCCTCTGGCCTTCTTATTGACGATCAAACACAGAAAATTGATCGGAATTAAATACAAAAGGCACAATGCCGACTCAAGTACAAGAAGACTGGCTCTTCTTACTGACTATGTTTTGAACCATTCCTATGACACTAGTTATAGGTTCCGATGCTTCACTTCAGGTTTACTGTATCCAGCTGACTGTCTTATTGACGATGAAACACAGAAATTGCATAGGAATCAAATACAAAAGGCATATTGCCGACCTACGTACAAGAAGACTGACACTTCTTACTGTCTATGATTTGAACGATTCCTGTGCCACTAGTTATAGGTTCCGATGCTTCACTTCAGGTTTACTGTATCCCTCTGACCTTCTCATTGACGATCAAACACAAAAATTTCTTAGGGGATTAAATACAAAAGGCACAAAGCCGACTCTAGTACAAGAAGACTGGCTCTTCTTCCTGTCTATGTTTTGAACCATTCCTGTGACACTAGTTATGGATTCCGATGCTTCTCTTCAGGTTTACTGTATCCCTCTGATCTTCTTATTGACGACGAAACACAGAAATTGCATCGGAATAAATCCAAAAGGCACAATGCAGACTCAAGTACACGAAGACTGACTCTTCTTACTGTCTATGTCTTGAACCATTCCTTTGACACTTTTTATAGATATCGATGCTTCACTTCAGGCTTACTGTATCCCTCTGACCGTCGTATTGTTGATGAAACAGAGTAATTGCATCGGAATTAAATACAAAGGTCACAATGCCGACCCAAATAAATGAAGACTGGCTGTTCTTACTGTCTATGCTTTCAACCATTCCTGTGATACCGGTTTTAGATTCCGATGCTTCACTTCAGGTTTACTGTATCCCACTGACCCTCTCATTGACGATCAAACACAAAAATTTCATCGGAATTAAATACAAAAGGCACAATGCCGACTTAAGTACAAGAAATCTGACTCTTCTTACTGTCTATGTTTTGAACCATTCCTGTGAAACTAGTTATAGGTTCCGATGCTTCACTTCAGGTTTACTGTATCCAGCTGACTGTCTAATTGACGATGAAACACAGAAATTGCATCGCAATTAAATATAAAATGCACAATGGTGACTTAAGTACAAGAAGACTGACTCTTCTCACTGTCTATGCTTTGAACCATTCCTGTGACACTAGTTAGAGATTCCGATGCTTCACTTCAGGCTTACTGTATCCCTCTGACCGTCGTTTTGACGATGAAACACAGAAATTGCATCGGAATTAAATACAATAGGCACAATGCCGACTCAAGTACAAGAAGACCGGCTCTTCTTCGTGCCTAAGCTTTGAACCATTCCTGTGACACTAGTTATGGATTCCGATGCTTCTCTTCAGGTTTACTGTATCCCTCTGACCTTCTTATTGACGACGAAACACAGAAATTGCATCGGAATTAAATACAACGGGCACAATGCCGACCCAAGTACAGGACGACTGGCTCTTCTTACTGTCTATGTTTTGAACCTTTCCTGTGAGACCGGTTTTAGATTCCGATGCTTCACTTCCGGTTTACTGTATCCCTTGGACCTTCTTAATGACGACGAAACACAGAAATTGCATCGGAATTAAATAGAAAAAGCACAGTGCCGGCTGCAGTACTAGAAAACAGACTCTTCTCAATATCTATGTTTTGAACCATTCCTGTGACACTAGTTATAGATTCCGATGCTTCACTTCAGGTTTACTGTATCCCTCTGACCTCCTTATTGACGATGAAACACAGAAATTGAATCGGAATTAAATAGAAAAGGCACAATGCCGACTTAAGTACAAGATAACTGACTGTTCTTACTGTCTATGTTTTGAACCATTCCTGTGACACTAGTTAGAGTTTCCGATACTTCACTTCAGGTTTACTGTATCCCTCTGACATCCTTATTGACGATGAAACACAGATATTGCATCGGAATTAAATACAAAAGGCACAATGCCGACATAAGTACAAGAAAACTGACTCTTCTTACTGTCTATATTTTGAACCATTCCTGTGAAACCAGTTATAGATTCCGATGCTTCACTTCAGGTTTACTGTATCTAGCTGACCTCCTTATGGACGACGAAACACAGAAATTGCATCTTAATTGAATACCAAAAGCACAATGCCGACTTAAGTACAAGAAGACTGACTCTTCTTACTGTCTATGTTTTGAACCATTCCTGTGACACTAGTTATGATTCCGATGCTTCTCTTCAGGTTTACTGTATCCCTCTGACATTCTCATTGACGATCAAACTCAGAAATTTCATCGGAATTAAATACAAAAGGCACAATGCTGACTCAAGTACATGAAGACTAGCTCTTCTTACAGTCAATGTTTTGAAACATTCCCGTGACACTAGTTATAGATTACGATGCTTCACTTCAGTTTTACTGTATCCCTGTGACCGTCTTATAGACGATGAAACTTAGAAATTGCATCGGAATTAAATACAAAAGACAAAATGCCGACCCAGGTACTAGAAGTCTGGCTCTTCTTACTGTATAAAATTTGAACCTTTCCTGTGAGACCGGTTTTAGAGTCCGGTGCTTCACTTCAGATTTACTGTATCCCTCTGACCTTCTTATTGTCGACGAAACACAGAAATAGCATCGGAATTAAATACAAAAGGCACAATGCCGACCCAAGTACAGGAAGACTGGCTCTTCTTACTGTCTATGTTTGAACCATTCCTGGGACACTAGTTATGGATACCGATGCTTCACTTCAGGTTTACTGTATCCCTCTGACCTCCATATTGACGATGAAACACAGAAATTGCATCGGAATTAAGTACAAAAGGCACAATGCCGACTTAAGTACAAGAAACCTGACTCTTCTTACTCTCTATGTTTTGAACCATTCCTGTGACACTAGTTATAGATTCCGATGCTTCACTTCAGGTTTACTGTATCCCTCTGACCTTCTTATTGACGATGAAACACAGAAATTGCACCTGAATTAAATACAAAAGGCACAATGCCGACTCAAGTACAAGAAGACTGGCTCATCTTACTGTCTATGTTTTGAACCTTTCCTGTTAGACCGGTTTAGGATTCCGATGCTTCACTTCAGGTTTACTGTATCCCTTGGACCTCTTTATTGACGCCGAAACACAGAAATTGCATCGGAATTAAATAGAAAATGCACATTGCCGACTTAGGTACAAGCAAACTGACTCTTCTTACTGTCTATGTTTTGAACCGTTCCTGTGACACAAGTTATAGATTCCAATGCTTCACTGCAGGTTTACTGTATTCCTCTGACCTTCTTATTGACGATGAAACACAGAAATTGCATCGGAATTAAATACAAAAGGCACAATGCCGACTTAAGAACAAGAAAACTGACTCTTCTTACTGTCTATGATTTGAACCATTCCTGTGACACTGGTTATAGATTCCGATGCTTCACTTCAGGTTTACTGTATCCCTTTGACCTTCTTACTGACCATGAGACACAGAAATTGCATCGGAATTAAATACGAAAGGCACAATTCCGACTTCAGTACAAGAAAACTGCCTCTACTTACTGTTTATGTTTTGAACCATTCCTGTGACACTAGTTATAGATTCCGATGCTTCACTTCAGGTTTACTGTATCCCTGTGACCCTCTTTTTGACGATGAAACACAGAAATTGCATCGGAATTGAATACAAAAGGCACAATGCCGACCCAGGTACTAGAAGTCTGGCTCTTCTTACTGTATAAAATTTGAACCTTTCCTGTGAGACCGGTTTTAGAGTCCGATGCTTCACTTCAGATTTACTGTATCCCTCTGACCTTCTTATTGTCGACGAACACAGAAATTGCATCGGGATTGAATAGAAAAAGCACAATGCCGACTTAAGTACAAGAGAAAAGACTCTTCTTAACATCTATGATTTGAACCATTCCTGTGACACTAGTTATAGATTCCGATGCTTCACTTCAAGTTTACTGTATCCAGCTAACCTTATTATTGACGATGAAACACAGAAATTGCTTCGGAATTAAATACAAAAGGCACAATGCCGACTCAAGTACAAGAAGACTGGCTCTTCTTCCTGTCTATGTTTGAACCATTCCTGTGACACTAGTTACGGATTCCGATGCTTCTCTTCAGGTTTACTGTATCCCTCTGACCTCCTTATTGAGGATAAAACACAGAAATTGCATCGGAATTAAATACAAAAGGCACAATGCCGACTTAAGTACAAGAAAACTGACTCCTCTTACTGTCTATGTTTTGAACCATTCCTGTGACACTAGTTATAGATTCCGATGCTTCACTTCAGGTTTACTTTATCCCTCTGACCTTCTTATTGACGATAAAACACAGAAATTGCATCTGAATTAAATACAAAATGCACAATGCCGACTCAAGTACAAGAACACTGGCTCTTCTTACTGTCTATGTCTTGAACCTTTCCTGAGAGACCGGTTTTAGATTCCGATGATTCACTTCAGGTTTACTGTATCCCTTTGACCTTCTTATTGACGCTGAAACACAGAAATTGCATCGGAATTAAATAGAAAAGGCACAATGCCAACATAAGTACAAGCAAACTGACTCTTCTTACTGTCTATGCTTTGAACCATTCCTGTGACACTAGTTATAGATTCCAATGCATCACTTCAGGTTTACTGTATTCCTCTGACCTTCTTATTGACGATGAAACACAGAAATTGCATCGGAATTAAATACAAAAGGCACAATGCCGACTTAAGTACAAGAAAACTGACTCTTCTTACTGTCTATGTTTTGAACCATTCCTGTGACGCTAGTTATAGATTCCGATGCTTCACTTCAGGTTTACTGTATCCCTTTGACCTTCTTATTGACGATGAGACACAGAAATTGCATCGGAAGTAAATACAAAAGGCACAATTCCGACTTCAGTACAAGAAAACTGACTCTTCTTACTGTTTATGTATTGAACCATTCCTGTGTCACTAGTTATAGATTCCGATGCTTCACTTCAGGTTTACTGTATCTCTGTGACCTTCTTATTGATGATGAAACACAGAAATTGCATTGGAATTAAATACAAAAGGCACAATGCCGACTTAAGTACAAGAAAACAGACTCTTCTTACTATGTTTTGAAGCACTCCTGTAACACTAGTTATATATTAGGTTGCTTCACTTCAGGTTTACTGTATCCCTCTGACCTTCTTATTGACGATGAAACACAGAAATTGCATCGGAATTAAATACAATAGGCACAATGCCGACTTAAGTACAAGAAGACTGACTCTTCCTACTGTCTATGATTTGAACCATTCCTGTGACACTAGTTATAGGTTCCGATGCTTCACTACAGGTATACTGTATCCAGCTAACCTTTTTGTTGACGATGAGACACAGAAATTCCATCTGAATTACCTGCAAAAGGCACAATGCCGACTTCAGTACAAGAAAACTGACTTTTCTTACTGTCTATGTTTTGAACCATTCCTGTGACACTAGTTATAGATTCTGATGCTTCACTTCAGTTTTAATGTATCCCTCTGACGGTCTTATTGACGATGAATCACAGAAATTGCATCGGAATTAAATATAAAAGGCACAATGCCGACTCAAGTACAAGTAGTCTGGCTCTTCTTACTGTCTATGTTTTGAACCTTTCCTGTGAGACCGGTTTCAGATACCAATTCTTCAGTTCAGGTTTACTGTATCCCTTGGACATTCTTATTGACGACGAACACAGAAATTGCATCGGAATTAAATAGAAAATGTACAATGCCGACTTCAGTACAAGATAACTGATTCTTTTTCCTGTCTATGTTTTGAACCGTTCCTGTGACACTAGTTATAAATTCCGATGCTTCAGTTCAGGTTTACTGTATCCAGCTGACCTTCTTATTGACGATGAAACACAGAAATTGCATCAGAATTAAATACAAAAGGCACAATGCCGACTTAAGTACAAGAAGACTGACTCTTCCTACTGTCTATGTTTGGAACCATTCCTGTGACACTAGTTATAGATTCCGATGCTTCACTTCAGGTTTACTGTATCCCTCTGACCGTCGTACTGACGGTGAAACACATAAATTGCATTGGAATTAAATACAAAAGGAACAATGCCGACTCAAGTACAAGAAGACTGGCTCTTCTTAAAGTCTATGTTTTGAACCATTCCTGTGACACTAGTTATAGATTCCGATGCTTCACTTCAGGTTTACTGTATCCCTCTGACAGTCGTACTGACGGTGAAACACATAGATTGCATTGGAATTAAATACAAAAGGCACAATGCCGACTTAAGTACAAGAAGACTGACCATTCCTACTGTCTATGTTTTGAACCATTCCAGTGAGACTAGTTATAGATTCCGATGCTTCACTTCTTGTTTACTGTATTCCTCTGACTTTGTTATTGACGATGAAACACAGAAATTGCATCGGAATTAAATACAAAAGGCACAATGCCGACCTAAGTACAAGAAAACTGACTCTTCTTACTGTTTATGTTTTGAAACATTCCTGTGACACTAGTTATAGATTCCGATGCTTCACTTCAGGTTTACTGTATCCCTGTGACCTTCTTATTGTTGATGAAACACTGAAATTGCATCGGAATTAAATACAAACGCACAATGCCGACTTAAGTACAAGAAAACTGACCCCTCTTACTGTCTATGTTTTGAAACATTTCTGTGATGCTAGTTATATATTCCGAAACTTCGCTTCAGGTTTACTGTATCCCTCTGACCTTCGTATTGACGATGAAACACGTAGATTGCATCGGAATTAAATAGAAAATGCACAATGCCGACATCAGTACAAGATAACTGATTCTTATTTTGAACCATTCCTGTGACACTAGTTATAGATTCCGATCCTTCACTTCAGGTTTACTGTATCCAGCTGACCTTCTTATTTACGATGAAACACAGAAATTGCATCGGAATTATGTACAAAAGGCACAATGCCGACTTAAGTACAAGAAGACTGACTTTTCCAACTGTCTATGTTTTGAACCATTCCTGTGACACTAGTTATAGATTCCGATGCTTCACTTCAAGTTTACTGTATCCCTCTGATCGTCTTATTGACGATGAAACACAGAAATTGCATCGGAATTAAATACAAAAGGCACGATGCCGGCTCAGGTACAAGAAGTCTGGCTCTTCTAACTGTCTATGTTTTGAACCTTTCCTGTGAGACCGGTTTTAGATTCCGATGCTTCACATCAGGTTTACTGTATCCCTTGGACCATCGTATTGGCGACGATACACAGAAATTGCATCGGAATTAAATACAAAAAGCACAATGCCGACTTAAGTACAAGAAAAAAGACCCTTCCTAACATATATGTTTTGAACCATTCCTGTGACACTAGTTATAGATTCCGATGCTTCACTTCAGATTTAATGTCTCCCACTGACCGTCTTATTGACGATGAAACACAGAAATTGCATCGGAATTAAATACAAAAGCCACAATGCCGACTCAAGTAATAGTAGTCTGGCTCTTCTTACTGTCTATGTTTTGAACCTTTCCTGTGAGACCAGTTTCAGATACCGCTGTTTCAGTTCAGGTTTACTGTATCCCTTTGACATTCTTATTGTCGACGAACACAGAAATTGCATCGGAATTGAATAGAAAAAGCACAATGCCGTCTTAAGTACAAGAGAAAAGACTCTTCTTAACATCTATGATTTGAACCATTCCTGTGACACTAGTTATAGATTCCGATGCTTCACTTCAAGTTTACTGTATCCAGCTAACCTTCTTATTGACGATGAAACACAGAAATTGCTTCGGAATTAAATACAAAAGGCACAATGCCGTCTCAAGTACAAGAAGACTGGCTCTTCTTCCTGTCTATGTTTGAACCATTCCTGTGACACTACTTATGGATTCCGATGCTTCTCTTCAGGTTTACTGTATCCCTCTGACCCCCTTATTGAGGATAAAACACAGAAATTGCTTCGGAATTAAATACAAAAGGCACAATGCCGACTTAAGTACAAGAAATCTGACTCTTCTTACTGTCTATGTTTTGAACCATTCCTGTGACACTAGTTATAGATTCCGATGCTTCACTTCAGGTTTACTTTATCCCTCTGACCTTCTTATTGACGATAAAACACAGAAATTGCATCTGAATTAAATACAAAATGCACAATGCCGACTCAAGTACAAGAAGACTGGCTCTTCTTACTGTCTATGTCTTGAACCTTTCCTGAGAGACCGGTTTTAGATTCCGATGCTTCACTTCAGGTTTACTGTATCCCTTTGACCTTCTTATTGACGCCGAAACACAAAAATTGCATCGGAATTAAATAGAAAAGGCACAATGCCAACTTAAGTACAAGCAAACTGACTCTTCTTACTGTCTATGTTTTGAACCATTCCTGTGACACTAGTTATAGATTCCAATGCATCACTTCAGGTTTACTGTATTCCTCTGACCTTCTTATTGACGATGAAACACAGAAATTGCATCGGAATTAAATACAAAAGGCACAATGCCGACTTAAGTACAAGAAAACTGACTCTTCTTACTGTCTATGTTTTGAACCATTCCTGTGACGCCAGTTATAGATTCCGATGCTTCACTTCAGGTTTACTGTATCCCTTTGACCTTCTTATTGACGATGAGACACAGAAATTGCATCGGAAGTAAGTACAAAAGGCACAATTCCGACTTCAGTACAAGAAAACTGACTCTTCTTACTGTTTATGTTTTGAACCATTCCTGTGACACTAGTTATTGATTCCGATGCTTCACTTCAGGTTTACTGTATCCCTGTGACCTTCTTATTGATGATGAAACACAGAAATTGCATTGGAATTAAATACAAAAGGCACAATGCCGACTTAAGTACAAGAAAACTTACTCTTCTTACTGTCTATGTTTTGAAGCACTCCTGTAACACTAGTTATATATTAGGTTGCTTCACTTCAGGTTTACTGTATCCCTCTGACCTTCTTATTGACGATGAAACACAGAAATTGCATCGGAATTAAATACAATAGGCACAATGCCGACTTCAGTACAAGAAGACAGACTCTTCCTACTGTCTATGATTTGAACCATTCCAGTGACACTAGTTATAGATTCCGATGCTTCACTTCAGTTTTACTGTATCCCTCTGACCATCTTATTGAGGATGAGATCCAGAAATTGCATCGAAATTAAATACAAAAGGGACAATCCCGACTTAAGTAGAAGAAGACTGTCTCTTCCTACTGACTATGTTTTGAACCATTCCTGTGACACTAGTTTTAGATTCCGATGCTTCACTTGAGGTACACTGTATCCCTCTAACCTCCTTATTGACGATGAAACACAGAAATTCCATCTTAATTAAATACAAATGGCACAATGGCGACTTAAGTACAAGAAGACTGACTCTTCTTACTGCCTATGTTTGAACCATTCCTGTGACACTAGTTATAGATTCGGATGCTTCACTTCAGTTTTACTGTATCAATGTGACCGTCTTATTGACGATGAAACACAGAGATTGCATCGGAATTAAATAAAAAAATCACAATGCCGACTCAAGTACAAGAAGTCTGGTTCTTCTTACTGTCTATGGTTTGAACCTTTCCTGTGAGCCCGGTTTTAGATTCGGATGCTTCACTTCAGGTTTACTGTATTCCTTGGACCTTCATATTGACGACGAACAGAAATTGCATCGGAATTAAATAGAAAATGCACAACGCCGACTTAAGTACAAGAAAACTGCCTCTTTTTCCTGTCTATGTTTTGAACCATTCCTGTGACACTAGTTATAGATTCCGATGCAACACTTCAGGTTTACTGTATCCAGCTGACACTCTTATTGACGATGAAACACAGAACTTGCATCGGAATTAAATACAAAAGGCACAATGCCGACTCAAGTACAAGAAGACCGGCTCTTCTTACTGTCTATGTTTTGAACCTTTCCTGTGTGACGGGTTTTAGATTCCGATGCTTCACTTCAGCTTTACTGTATCCCATGGACCTTCATATTGACGCCGAAAAACAGAAATCGCATCGGAATTAAATAGAAAAGGCACAATTCCGACTGAAGTACAAGAAAACTGACTCTTCTTACAGTCTATGTTTTGAACGATTCCTGTGACACTAGTTATAAATTCCGATGCTTCAATTCAGGTTTACTGTATCACTCTGACCTTCTTATTGACGATGAAACGCAGAAATTGCATCGGAATTAAATACATAAGACACAATGCCGACTTAAGCACAAGAAAACTGACTCTTCTTAGTGTCTATGTTTTGAACCATTCCTGTGACACTAGTTATAGATTCCGATGCTTCACTTCAGGTTCACTGTATCCCTCTGGCCTTCTTATTGACGATCAAACACAGAAAATTGATCGGAATTAAATACAAAAGGCACAATGCCGACTCAAGTACAAGAAGACTGGCTCTTCTTACTGACTATGTTTTGAACCATTCCTATGACACTAGTTATAGGTTCCGATGCTTCACTTCAGGTTTACTGTATCCAGCTGACTGTCTTATTGACGATGAAACACAGAAATTGCATAGGAATCAAATACAAAAGGCATATTGCCGACCTACGTACAAGAAGACTGACACTTCTTACTGTCTATGATTTGAACGATTCCTGTGCCACTAGTTATAGGTTCCGATGCTTCACTTCAGGTTTACTGTATCCCTCTGACCTTCTCATTGACGATCAAACACAAAAATTTCTTAGGGGATTAAATACAAAAGGCACAAAGCCGACTCTAGTACAAGAAGACTGGCTCTTCTTCCTGTCTATGTTTTGAACCATTCCTGTGACACTAGTTATGGATTCCGATGCTTCTCTTCAGGTTTACTGTATCCCTCTGATCTTCTTATTGACGACGAAACACAGAAATTGCATCGGAATAAATCCAAAAGGCACAATGCAGACTCAAGTACACGAAGACTGACTCTTCTTACTGTCTATGTCTTGAACCATTCCTTTGACACTTTTTATAGATATCGATGCTTCACTTCAGGCTTACTGTATCCCTCTGACCGTCGTATTGTTGATGAAACAGAGTAATTGCATCGGAATTAAATACAAAGGTCACAATGCCGACCCAAATAAATGAAGACTGGCTGTTCTTACTGTCTATGCTTTCAACCATTCCTGTGATACCGGTTTTAGATTCCGATGCTTCACTTCAGGTTTACTGTATCCCACTGACCCTCTCATTGACGATCAAACACAAAAATTTCATCGGAATTAAATACAAAAGGCACAATGCCGACTTAAGTACAAGAAATCTGACTCTTCTTACTGTCTATGTTTTGAACCATTCCTGTGAAACTAGTTATAGGTTCCGATGCTTCACTTCAGGTTTACTGTATCCAGCTGACTGTCTAATTGACGATGAAACACAGAAATTGCATCGCAATTAAATATAAAATGCACAATGGTGACTTAAGTACAAGAAGACTGACTCTTCTCACTGTCTATGCTTTGAACCATTCCTGTGACACTAGTTAGAGATTCCGATGCTTCACTTCAGGCTTACTGTATCCCTCTGACCGTCGTTTTGACGATGAAACACAGAAATTGCATCGGAATTAAATACAATAGGCACAATGCCGACTCAAGTACAAGAAGACCGGCTCTTCTTCGTGCCTAAGCTTTGAACCATTCCTGTGACACTAGTTATGGATTCCGATGCTTCTCTTCAGGTTTACTGTATCCCTCTGACCTTCTTATTGACGACGAAACACAGAAATTGCATCGGAATTAAATACAACGGGCACAATGCCGACCCAAGTACAGGACGACTGGCTCTTCTTACTGTCTATGTTTTGAACCTTTCCTGTGAGACCGGTTTTAGATTCCGATGCTTCACTTCCGGTTTACTGTATCCCTTGGACCTTCTTAATGACGACGAAACACAGAAATTGCATCGGAATTAAATAGAAAAAGCACAGTGCCGGCTGCAGTACTAGAAAACAGACTCTTCTCAATATCTATGTTTTGAACCATTCCTGTGACACTAGTTATAGATTCCGATGCTTCACTTCAGGTTTACTGTATCCCTCTGACCTCCTTATTGACGATGAAACACAGAAATTGAATCGGAATTAAATAGAAAAGGCACAATGCCGACTTAAGTACAAGATAACTGACTGTTCTTACTGTCTATGTTTTGAACCATTCCTGTGACACTAGTTAGAGTTTCCGATACTTCACTTCAGGTTTACTGTATCCCTCTGACATCCTTATTGACGATGAAACACAGATATTGCATCGGAATTAAATACAAAAGGCACAATGCCGACATAAGTACAAGAAAACTGACTCTTCTTACTGTCTATATTTTGAACCATTCCTGTGAAACCAGTTATAGATTCCGATGCTTCACTTCAGGTTTACTGTATCTAGCTGACCTCCTTATGGACGACGAAACACAGAAATTGCATCTTAATTGAATACCAAAAGCACAATGCCGACTTAAGTACAAGAAGACTGACTCTTCTTACTGTCTATGTTTTGAACCATTCCTGTGACACTAGTTATGATTCCGATGCTTCTCTTCAGGTTTACTGTATCCCTCTGACATTCTCATTGACGATCAAACTCAGAAATTTCATCGGAATTAAATACAAAAGGCACAATGCTGACTCAAGTACATGAAGACTAGCTCTTCTTACAGTCAATGTTTTGAAACATTCCCGTGACACTAGTTATAGATTACGATGCTTCACTTCAGTTTTACTGTATCCCTGTGACCGTCTTATAGACGATGAAACTTAGAAATTGCATCGGAATTAAATACAAAAGACAAAATGCCGACCCAGGTACTAGAAGTCTGGCTCTTCTTACTGTATAAAATTTGAACCTTTCCTGTGAGACCGGTTTTAGAGTCCGGTGCTTCACTTCAGATTTACTGTATCCCTCTGACCTTCTTATTGTCGACGAAACACAGAAATAGCATCGGAATTAAATACAAAAGGCACAATGCCGACCCAAGTACAGGAAGACTGGCTCTTCTTACTGTCTATGTTTGAACCATTCCTGGGACACTAGTTATGGATACCGATGCTTCACTTCAGGTTTACTGTATCCCTCTGACCTCCATATTGACGATGAAACACAGAAATTGCATCGGAATTAAGTACAAAAGGCACAATGCCGACTTAAGTACAAGAAACCTGACTCTTCTTACTCTCTATGTTTTGAACCATTCCTGTGACACTAGTTATAGATTCCGATGCTTCACTTCAGGTTTACTGTATCCCTCTGACCTTCTTATTGACGATGAAACACAGAAATTGCACCTGAATTAAATACAAAAGGCACAATGCCGACTCAAGTACAAGAAGACTGGCTCATCTTACTGTCTATGTTTTGAACCTTTCCTGTTAGACCGGTTTAGGATTCCGATGCTTCACTTCAGGTTTACTGTATCCCTTGGACCTCTTTATTGACGCCGAAACACAGAAATTGCATCGGAATTAAATAGAAAATGCACATTGCCGACTTAGGTACAAGCAAACTGACTCTTCTTACTGTCTATGTTTTGAACCGTTCCTGTGACACAAGTTATAGATTCCAATGCTTCACTGCAGGTTTACTGTATTCCTCTGACCTTCTTATTGACGATGAAACACAGAAATTGCATCGGAATTAAATACAAAAGGCACAATGCCGACTTAAGAACAAGAAAACTGACTCTTCTTACTGTCTATGATTTGAACCATTCCTGTGACACTGGTTATAGATTCCGATGCTTCACTTCAGGTTTACTGTATCCCTTTGACCTTCTTACTGACCATGAGACACAGAAATTGCATCGGAATTAAATACGAAAGGCACAATTCCGACTTCAGTACAAGAAAACTGCCTCTACTTACTGTTTATGTTTTGAACCATTCCTGTGACACTAGTTATAGATTCCGATGCTTCACTTCAGGTTTACTGTATCCCTGTGACCCTCTTTTTGACGATGAAACACAGAAATTGCATCGGAATTGAATACAAAAGGCACAATGCCGACCCAGGTACTAGAAGTCTGGCTCTTCTTACTGTATAAAATTTGAACCTTTCCTGTGAGACCGGTTTTAGAGTCCGATGCTTCACTTCAGATTTACTGTATCCCTCTGACCTTCTTATTGTCGACGAACACAGAAATTGCATCGGGATTGAATAGAAAAAGCACAATGCCGACTTAAGTACAAGAGAAAAGACTCTTCTTAACATCTATGATTTGAACCATTCCTGTGACACTAGTTATAGATTCCGATGCTTCACTTCAAGTTTACTGTATCCAGCTAACCTTATTATTGACGATGAAACACAGAAATTGCTTCGGAATTAAATACAAAAGGCACAATGCCGACTCAAGTACAAGAAGACTGGCTCTTCTTCCTGTCTATGTTTGAACCATTCCTGTGACACTAGTTACGGATTCCGATGCTTCTCTTCAGGTTTACTGTATCCCTCTGACCTCCTTATTGAGGATAAAACACAGAAATTGCATCGGAATTAAATACAAAAGGCACAATGCCGACTTAAGTACAAGAAAACTGACTCCTCTTACTGTCTATGTTTTGAACCATTCCTGTGACACTAGTTATAGATTCCGATGCTTCACTTCAGGTTTACTTTATCCCTCTGACCTTCTTATTGACGATAAAACACAGAAATTGCATCTGAATTAAATACAAAATGCACAATGCCGACTCAAGTACAAGAACACTGGCTCTTCTTACTGTCTATGTCTTGAACCTTTCCTGAGAGACCGGTTTTAGATTCCGATGATTCACTTCAGGTTTACTGTATCCCTTTGACCTTCTTATTGACGCTGAAACACAGAAATTGCATCGGAATTAAATAGAAAAGGCACAATGCCAACATAAGTACAAGCAAACTGACTCTTCTTACTGTCTATGCTTTGAACCATTCCTGTGACACTAGTTATAGATTCCAATGCATCACTTCAGGTTTACTGTATTCCTCTGACCTTCTTATTGACGATGAAACACAGAAATTGCATCGGAATTAAATACAAAAGGCACAATGCCGACTTAAGTACAAGAAAACTGACTCTTCTTACTGTCTATGTTTTGAACCATTCCTGTGACGCTAGTTATAGATTCCGATGCTTCACTTCAGGTTTACTGTATCCCTTTGACCTTCTTATTGACGATGAGACACAGAAATTGCATCGGAAGTAAATACAAAAGGCACAATTCCGACTTCAGTACAAGAAAACTGACTCTTCTTACTGTTTATGTATTGAACCATTCCTGTGTCACTAGTTATAGATTCCGATGCTTCACTTCAGGTTTACTGTATCTCTGTGACCTTCTTATTGATGATGAAACACAGAAATTGCATTGGAATTAAATACAAAAGGCACAATGCCGACTTAAGTACAAGAAAACAGACTCTTCTTACTATGTTTTGAAGCACTCCTGTAACACTAGTTATATATTAGGTTGCTTCACTTCAGGTTTACTGTATCCCTCTGACCTTCTTATTGACGATGAAACACAGAAATTGCATCGGAATTAAATACAATAGGCACAATGCCGACTTAAGTACAAGAAGACTGACTCTTCCTACTGTCTATGATTTGAACCATTCCTGTGACACTAGTTATAGGTTCCGATGCTTCACTACAGGTATACTGTATCCAGCTAACCTTTTTGTTGACGATGAGACACAGAAATTCCATCTGAATTACCTGCAAAAGGCACAATGCCGACTTCAGTACAAGAAAACTGACTTTTCTTACTGTCTATGTTTTGAACCATTCCTGTGACACTAGTTATAGATTCTGATGCTTCACTTCAGTTTTAATGTATCCCTCTGACGGTCTTATTGACGATGAATCACAGAAATTGCATCGGAATTAAATATAAAAGGCACAATGCCGACTCAAGTACAAGTAGTCTGGCTCTTCTTACTGTCTATGTTTTGAACCTTTCCTGTGAGACCGGTTTCAGATACCAATTCTTCAGTTCAGGTTTACTGTATCCCTTGGACATTCTTATTGACGACGAACACAGAAATTGCATCGG
The DNA here is from genome assembly GCF_021461385.2 of Schistocerca piceifrons. Lineage (NCBI taxonomy): Eukaryota > Metazoa > Arthropoda > Insecta > Orthoptera > Acrididae > Schistocerca > Schistocerca piceifrons. Next base: position 11,507,111 of record NC_060146.1, on the reverse strand, counting down.
AATTAAATAGAAAATGTACAATGCCGACTTCAGTACAAGATAACTGATTCTTTTTCCTGTCTATGTTTTGAACCGTTCCTGTGACACTAGTTATAAATTCCGATGCTTCAGTTCAGGTTTACTGTATCCAGCTGACCTTCTTATTGACGATGAAACACAGAAATTGCATCAGAATTAAATACAAAAGGCACAATGCCGACTTAAGTACAAGAAGACTGACTCTTCCTACTGTCTATGTTTGGAACCATTCCTGTGACACTAGTTATAGATTCCGATGCTTCACTTCAGGTTTACTGTATCCCTCTGACCGTCGTACTGACGGTGAAACACATAAATTGCATTGGAATTAAATACAAAAGGAACAATGCCGACTCAAGTACAAGAAGACTGGCTCTTCTTAAAGTCTATGTTTTGAACCATTCCTGTGACACTAGTTATAGATTCCGATGCTTCACTTCAGGTTTACTGTATCCCTCTGACAGTCGTACTGACGGTGAAACACATAGATTGCATTGGAATTAAATACAAAAGGCACAATGCCGACTTAAGTACAAGAAGACTGACCATTCCTACTGTCTATGTTTTGAACCATTCCAGTGACACTAGTTATAGATTCCGATGCTTCACTTCTTGTTTACTGTATTCCTCTGACTTTGTTATTGACGATGAAACACAGAAATTGCATCGGAATTAAATACAAAAGGCACAATGCCGACCTAAGTACAAGAAAACTGACTCTTCTTACTGTTTATGTTTTGAAACATTCCTGTGACACTAGTTATAGATTCCGATGCTTCACTTCAGGTTTACTGTATCCCTGTGACCTTCTTATTGTTGATGAAACACTGAAATTGCATCGGAATTAAATACAAACGCACAATGCCGACTTAAGTACAAGAAAACTGACCCCTCTTACTGTCTATGTTTTGAAACATTTCTGTGATGCTAGTTATATATTCCGAAACTTCGCTTCAGGTTTACTGTATCCCTCTGACCTTCGTATTGACGATGAAACACGTAGATTGCATCGGAATTAAATAGAAAATGCACAATGCCGACATCAGTACAAGATAACTGATTCTTATTTTGAACCATTCCTGTGACACTAGTTATAGATTCCGATCCTTCACTTCAGGTTTACTGTATCCAGCTGACCTTCTTATTTACGATGAAACACAGAAATTGCATCGGAATTATGTACAAAAGGCACAATGCCGACTTAAGTACAAGAAGACTGACTTTTCCAACTGTCTATGTTTTGAACCATTCCTGTGACACTAGTTATAGATTCCGATGCTTCACTTCAAGTTTACTGTATCCCTCTGATCGTCTTATTGACGATGAAACACAGAAATTGCATCGGAATTAAATACAAAAGGCACGATGCCGGCTCAGGTACAAGAAGTCTGGCTCTTCTAACTGTCTATGTTTTGAACCTTTCCTGTGAGACCGGTTTTAGATTCCGATGCTTCACATCAGGTTTACTGTATCCCTTGGACCATCGTATTGGCGACGATACACAGAAATTGCATCGGAATTAAATACAAAAAGCACAATGCCGACTTAAGTACAAGAAAAAAGACCCTTCCTAACATATATGTTTTGAACCATTCCTGTGACACTAGTTATAGATTCCGATGCTTCACTTCAGATTTAATGTCTCCCACTGACCGTCTTATTGACGATGAAACACAGAAATTGCATCGGAATTAAATACAAAAGCCACAATGCCGACTCAAGTAATAGTAGTCTGGCTCTTCTTACTGTCTATGTTTTGAACCTTTCCTGTGAGACCAGTTTCAGATACCGCTGTTTCAGTTCAGGTTTACTGTATCCCTTTGACATTCTTATTGTCGACGAACACAGAAATTGCATCGGAATTGAATAGAAAAAGCACAATGCCGTCTTAAGTACAAGAGAAAAGACTCTTCTTAACATCTATGATTTGAACCATTCCTGTGACACTAGTTATAGATTCCGATGCTTCACTTCAAGTTTACTGTATCCAGCTAACCTTCTTATTGACGATGAAACACAGAAATTGCTTCGGAATTAAATACAAAAGGCACAATGCCGTCTCAAGTACAAGAAGACTGGCTCTTCTTCCTGTCTATGTTTGAACCATTCCTGTGACACTACTTATGGATTCCGATGCTTCTCTTCAGGTTTACTGTATCCCTCTGACCCCCTTATTGAGGATAAAACACAGAAATTGCTTCGGAATTAAATACAAAAGGCACAATGCCGACTTAAGTACAAGAAATCTGACTCTTCTTACTGTCTATGTTTTGAACCATTCCTGTGACACTAGTTATAGATTCCGATGCTTCACTTCAGGTTTACTTTATCCCTCTGACCTTCTTATTGACGATAAAACACAGAAATTGCATCTGAATTAAATACAAAATGCACAATGCCGACTCAAGTACAAGAAGACTGGCTCTTCTTACTGTCTATGTCTTGAACCTTTCCTGAGAGACCGGTTTTAGATTCCGATGCTTCACTTCAGGTTTACTGTATCCCTTTGACCTTCTTATTGACGCCGAAACACAAAAATTGCATCGGAATTAAATAGAAAAGGCACAATGCCAACTTAAGTACAAGCAAACTGACTCTTCTTACTGTCTATGTTTTGAACCATTCCTGTGACACTAGTTATAGATTCCAATGCATCACTTCAGGTTTACTGTATTCCTCTGACCTTCTTATTGACGATGAAACACAGAAATTGCATCGGAATTAAATACAAAAGGCACAATGCCGACTTAAGTACAAGAAAACTGACTCTTCTTACTGTCTATGTTTTGAACCATTCCTGTGACGCCAGTTATAGATTCCGATGCTTCACTTCAGGTTTACTGTATCCCTTTGACCTTCTTATTGACGATGAGACACAGAAATTGCATCGGAAGTAAGTACAAAAGGCACAATTCCGACTTCAGTACAAGAAAACTGACTCTTCTTACTGTTTATGTTTTGAACCATTCCTGTGACACTAGTTATTGATTCCGATGCTTCACTTCAGGTTTACTGTATCCCTGTGACCTTCTTATTGATGATGAAACACAGAAATTGCATTGGAATTAAATACAAAAGGCACAATGCCGACTTAAGTACAAGAAAACTTACTCTTCTTACTGTCTATGTTTTGAAGCACTCCTGTAACACTAGTTATATATTAGGTTGCTTCACTTCAGGTTTACTGTATCCCTCTGACCTTCTTATTGACGATGAAACACAGAAATTGCATCGGAATTAAATACAATAGGCACAATGCCGACTTCAGTACAAGAAGACAGACTCTTCCTACTGTCTATGATTTGAACCATTCCAGTGACACTAGTTATAGATTCCGATGCTTCACTACAGGTATACTGTATCCAGCTAACCTTCTTGTTGACGATGAGACACAGAAATTCCATCGGAATTAATTACAAAAGGCACAATGCCGACTTCAGTACAAGATAACTGACTTTTCTTACTGTCTATGTTTTGAACCATTCCTGTGACACTAGTTATAGAATCCGATGCTTCACTTCAGTTTTAATGTATCCCTCTGACCGTCTTATTGACGATGAAACACAGAAATTGCATCGGAATTAAATACAAAAGGCACAATGCCGACTCATGTACAAGTAGTCTGGCTCTTCTTACTGTCTATGTTTTGAACCTTTCCTGTGAGACCGGTTTCAGATACCAATTCTTCAGTTCAGGTTTACTGTATCCCTTGGACATTCTTATTGACGACGAACACAGAAATTGCATCGGAATTAAATAGAAAATGCACAATGCCGACTTCAGTACAAGATAACTGATTCTTTTTCCTGTCTATGTTTTGAACCATTCCTGTGACACTAGTTATAAATTCCGATGCTTCAGTTCAGGTTTACTGTATCCAGCTGACCTTCTTATTGACGATGAAACACAGAAATTGCATCAGAATTAAATACAAAAGGCACAATGCCGACTTAAGTACAAGAAGACTGACTCTTCCTACTGTCTATGTTTGGAACCATTCCTGTGACACTAGTTATAGATTCCGATGCTTCACTTCAGGTTTACTGTATCCCTCTGACCGTCTTATTGACGATGAAACACAGAAATTGCATCCGAATTAGATACAAAAGGCACAATGCCGACTTAAGTACAAGAAAACTGACTGTTCTTACTGTCTATGTTTTGAACCATTCCTGTGGCACTACTTATAGATTCCGATGCTTCACTTCAGGTTTACTGTATCCCTCTGACAGTCGTACTGACGGTGAAACACATAAATTGCATTGGAATTAAATACAAAAGGCACAATGCCGACTTAAGTACAAGAAGACTGACCATTCCTACTGTCTATGTTTTGAACCATTCCTGTGACACTAGTTATTGATTCCGATGCTTCACTTCTTGTTTACTGTATTTCTCTGACTTTGTTATTGACGATGAAACACAGAAATTGCATCGGAATTAAATACAAAAGGCACAATGCCGACCTAAGTACAAGGAAACTGACTCTTCTTACTGTTTATGTTTTGAAACATTCCTGTGACACTAGTTATAGATTCGGATGCTTCACTTCAGGTTTACTGTCTCCCTGTGAACTTCTTATTGTTGATGAAACACTGAAATTGCATCGGAATTAAATACAAAAGGCACAATGCCGACTTAAGTACAAGAAAACTGACCCCTCTTACTGTCTATGTTTTGAAACATTTCTGTGATGCTAGTTATATATTCCGAAACTTCGCTTCAGGTTTACTGTATCCCTCTGACCTTCGTATTGACGATGAAACACGTAGATTGCATCGGAATTAAATAGAAAATGCACAATGCCGACTTCAGTACAAGATAACTGATTCTTATTCCTGTCTATGTTTTGAACCATTCCTGTGACACTAGTTATAGATTCCGATCCTTCACTTCAGGTTTACTGTATCCAGCTGACCTTCTTATTTACGATGAAACACAGAAATTGCATCGGAATTATGTACAAAAGGCACAATGCCGACGTAAGTACAAGAAGACTGACTTTTCCAACTGTCTATGTTTTGAACCATTCCTGTGACACTAGTTATAGATTCCGATGCTTCACTTCAAGATTACTGTATCCCTCTGACCGTCTTATTGAGGATGAAACAAAGAAATTGCATCGGAATTAAATACAAAAGGCACAATGCCGACTTAAGTACAAGAAAAAAGACCCTTCCTAACATCTATGCTTTGAACCATTCCTGTGACACTAGTTATAGATTCCGATGCTTCACTTCTGGTTTACTGTATCCAGCTTACCTTTTTATTGACGATGAAACACAGAAATTGCATCGGAATTAAATACACAAGGCACAATGCCGAGTCAAGTACAAGAAGACTGACTCTTCTTACGCTCTATGTTTTGAACCATTCCTGTGACACTAGTTATAGATTCCGATGCTTCACTTCAGTTTTACTGTATCCCTCTGACCTTCTTATAGACGATAAAACACAGAAATTGCATCAGAATTAAAAACAAAAGCTCAATGCCGACTCAAGTACAAGAAGACTGACTCTTCTTACTCTCTATGTTTGAACAATTCCTGTGACACTAGTTATACATTCCGTTGCTTCACTTCAGGTTTACTGTATCCCTCTGAACGTCGTACTGACGGTGAAACACAGATATTGCATTGAAATTAAATACAAAAGGCACAATGCCGACTCAAGCGCAAGAAGACTGGCTCTTCTTAAAGTCTAGGTTTTGCACCATTTCTGTGACACTAGTTATAGATTCCGATGCTTCACTTCAGGTTTACTGTATCCCTCTGACCTTCTCATAGACGAAGAAATACAGATATTGCATCGGAATTAAATACAAAAGGCACAATGCCGACTTAAGTACAAGATGACTGACCATTCCTAATGTCTATGTTTTGAACCATTCCTGTAACACTAGTTATAGATTCCGATGCTTCACTTCATGTTTACTGTATCCCTCTGACCTTCTTATTGACGATGAAACACAGAAATTGCATCGGAATTAAATACAAAAGGCACAATGCCGACCTAAGTACAAGAAATCTGGCTCTTCTTACTGTTTATGTTTTGAAGCATTCCTGTGACACTAGTTATAGATTCCGAAACATCACTTCAGGTTTACTGTATCCCTCTGACCGTCTTATTGAGGATGAAACACAGGAATTGCATCGGAATTAAATACAAAAAGCACAATGCCGGATCTGGTACAAGACGTCTGGCTCTTCTTACTGTCTATGTTTTGAACCGTTCCTGTGACACTAGTTATAGATTCCGAAGCATCACTTCAGGTTTACTGTATCCCTCTGACTCTCTTATTGACGATGAAACACAGAAATTTCATCGGAATTAAATAGAAAATGCACAATGCCGACTTCAGTACAAAAAAACTGATACCTTTTCCTGTCTATGTTTGAACCATCCCTGTGACACTAGTTATCGATTCCAATGCTTCACTTCAGGTTTACTGTATCCCTCTGACCGTCTTATTGACGATGAAACACAGAAATTGCATCGGAATTAAATACAAAAGGCACAATGCTGGCTCAGGTACAAGAAGTGTGGCTCTTCCAACTGTCTGTGTTTTAACCTTTCCTGTGAGACCGGTTTAAGATTCCAATGCTTCACATCAGGTTTACTGTATCCCTTGGACCATCTTATTGACGATGATACACTGAAATTGCATCGGAATTTAATAGAAAAAGCACAATGCCAACTTAAGTACAAGAAAAAAGACTCTTCTTAACAGCTATGTTTTGAACCATTCCTGTGTCACTAGTTTTAGATTCCGAAGCTTCACTTCAGGTTTACTGTATCCAGCTTACCTTTTTATTGACGATGAAACACAGATATTGCATCGGAATTAAATACAAAAGGCACAATGCCGAGTCAAGTACAAGAAGACTGACTCTTCTTACTCTCTATGTTTGAACAATTCCTGTGACACTAGTTATACATTCCGTTGCTTCACTTCAGGTTTACTGTATCCCTCTGACCGTCGTACCGACGGTGAAACACAGAAATTGCATTGAAATTAAATACAAAAGGCACAATGCCGACTCAAGCGCAAGAAGACTGGCTCTTCTCTCAAGTCTAGGTTTTGCACCATTTCTGTGACACTAGTTATAGATTCCGTTGCTTCACTTCAGGTTTACTGTATCCCTCTGACCTTCTCATTGACGAAGAAATACAGATATTGCATCGGAATTAAATACAAAAGGCACAATGCCGACTTAAGTACAAGATGACTGACCATTCCTAATGTCTATGTTTTGAACCATTCCTGTGACACTAGTTATGGATTCCGATGCTTCACTTCATGTTTACTGTATCCCTCTGACCTTCTTATTGACGATGAAACACAGAAATTGCATCGGAATTAAATACAAAAGGCACAATGCCGACCTAAGTTCAAGAAAACTGACTCTTCTTACTGTTTATGTTTTGAACCATTCCTGTGACACTAGTTATAGATTCCGAAGCATCACTTCAGGTTTACTGTATCCCTCTGACCGTCTTACTGAGGATGAAACACAGAAATTGCATCGGAATTAAATACAAAAGGCACAATGCCGGCTCTGGTACAAGAAGTCTGGCTCTTCTATATGTCTATGTTTTGAACCGTTCCTGTGACACTAGTTATAGATTCCGAAGCATCACTTCAGGTTTACTGTATCCCTCTGACTCTCTTATTGACGATGAAACACAGAAATTTCATCGGAATTAAAAAGAAAATGCACATTGCCGACTTAGGTACATGCAAACTGACTTCAGTACAAAATAACTGATACTTTTTCCTGTCTATGTTTGAACCTTTCCTGTGACACTAGTTATAGATTCCAATGCTTCACTTCAGGTTTACTGTATCCAGCTGACCTTCTTATTGACGATGAAACACAGGAATTGCATCGGAATTAAATTCAAAAGGCACAAAGCCGGCTTAAGTACAAGAAGTCTGACTCTTCCTACTGTCTATGTTTTGAACCATTCCTGTGACACTAGTTATGGATTCCGATGCTTCACTTCAGGTTAACTGTATCCCTCTGACCTTCTTATTGACGATGAAACACAGAAATTGCACCTGAATTAAATACAAAAGGCACAATGCCGACTCAAGTACAAGAAGACTGGCTCATCTTACTGTCTATGCTTTGAACCTTTCCTGTGAGACTGGTTTAGGATTCCGATGATTCCCTTCAGGTTTACTGTATCCCTTGGACCTCTTTATTGACGCCGAAACACAGAAATTGCAACGGAATTAAATTGAAAATGCACATTGCCGACTTAGGTACATGCAAACTGACTCTTCTTACTGTCTATGTTTATAACCGTTCCTGTGACACAAGTTATAGATTCCAATGCTTCACTTCAGGTTTACTGCATTCCTCTGACCTTCTTATTGACGATGAAACACAGAAATTGCATCGGAATTAAATACGAAAGGCACAATTCCGACTTCAGTACAAGAAAACAGACTCTACTTACTGTTTATGTTTTGAACCATTCCTGTGACACTAGTTATAGATTCCGATGCTTCACTTCAGGTTTACTGTATCCCTGTGACCCTCTTTTTGACGATGAAACACAGAAATTGCATCGGAGTTAAATACAAAAGGCACAATGCTGACTTAAGTACAAGAAAACTGACTCTTCTTACTGTCTATGATTTGAACCATTCCTGTGACACTAGTTATAGATTCCGATGCTTCACTACAGGTTTACTGTATCCAGCTGACCTTCTTATTGACGATGAAACACAGAAATTGCATCGGAATTAAATACAAAAGGCACAATGCCGACTCAAGTACAAGAAGACTGGCTCTTCTTCCTGTCTATGTTTGAACCATTCCTGTACACTAGTTATGGATTCCGATGCTTCTCTTCAGGTTTACTGTATCCCTCTGACCTCCTTATTGAGGATAAAACACAGAAATTGCATCGGAATTAAATACAAAAGGCACAATGCCGACTTAAGTACAAGAAAACTGACTCTTTTTACTGTCTATGTTTTGAACCATTCCTGTGACACTAGTTATAGATTCCGATGCTTCACTTCAGGTTTACTTTATCCCTCTGACCTTCTTATTGACGATAGAACACAGAAATTGCATCTGAATTAAATACAAAATGCACAACGCCGACTCAAGTACAAGAAGACTGGCTCTTCTTACTGTCTATGCTTTGAACCACTCCTGTAACACTAGTTATATATTCCGTTGCTTCACTTCAGGTTTACTGTATCCCTCTGACCTTCTAATTGACGATGAAACACAGAAATTGCATCGGAATTAAATACAATAGGCACAATGCCGACTTCAGTACAAGATAACTGATTCTTTTTCCTGTCTATGTTTTGAACCATTCCTGTGACACTAGTTATAGATTCCGATGCTTCAGTTCAGGTTTACTGTATCCAGCTGACCTTCTTATTGACGATGAAACACAGAAATTGCATCAGAATTAAATACAAAAGGCACAATGCCGACTTAAGTACAAGAAGACTGACTCTTCCTACTGTCTATGTTTGGAACCATTCCTGTGAGACCGGTTTTAGATTCCGATGCTTCACTTCAGGTTTACTGTATCCCTTGGTCCTTCTTATTGACGACAAAACACAGAAATTGCATCGGGATTAAATACAAAAGGCACAATGCCGACTCAAGTACAAGAAGACTGACTCTTCTTACTGTCTATGCTTTGAACCATTCCTGTGACACTAGTTATAGATTCCGATGCTTCACTTCAGTTTTACTGTATCCCTCTGACCTTCTTATTGACGATGAAACACAGAAATTGCATTGGAATTAAATGCAAAAGGCACAATGCCGACTTAAGTACAAGAAGACTGACCATTCCTACTGTCTATGTTTTGAACCATTCCAGTGACACTAGTTATAGATTCCGATGCTTCACTTCTTGTTTACTGTATTCCTCTGACTTTGTTATTGACGATGAAACACAGAAATTGCATCGGAATTAAATACAAAAGGCACAATGCCGACCTAAGTACAAGAAAACTGACTCTTCTTACTGTTTATGTTTTGAACCATTCCTGTGACACTAGTTATAGATTCCGATGCTTCACTTCAGGTTTACTGTATCCCTGTGACCTTCTTATTGTTGATGAAACACTGAAATTGCATCGGAATTCAATACAAAAGGCAGAATGCCGACTTAAGTACAAGAAAACTGACCCCTCTTACTGTCTATGTTTTGAATCATTTCTGTGATGCTAGTTATATATTCCGAAACTTCGCTTCAGGTTTACTGTATCCCTCTGACCTTCGTATTGACGATGAAACACGTAGATTGCATCGGAATTAAATACAAAATGCACAATGCCGACTTCAGTACAAGATAACTGATTCTTATTCCAGTCTATGTTCTGAACCATTCCTGTGACACTAGTTATAGATTCCGATCCCTCACTTCAGGTTTACTGTATCCAGCTGACCTTCTTATTTACGATGAAACACAGAAATGTCATCGGAATTATGTACAAAAGGCACAATGCAGACTTAAGTACAAGAAGACTGACTTTTACAACTGTCTATGTTTTGAACCATTCCTGTGACACTAGTTATAGATTCCGATGCTTCACTTCAAGTTTACTGTATCCCTCACCGTCTTATTGACGATGAAACACAGAAATTGAATCGGAATTAAATACAAAAGGCACAATGCCGGCTCAGGTACAAGAAGTCTGGCTCTTCTAACTGTCTATGTTTTGAACCTTTCCTGTGAGACCGGTTTTAGATTCCGATGCTTCACATCAGGTTTACTGTATCCCTTGGACCATCGTATTGGCGACGATACACACAAATTGCATCGGAATTAAATACAAAAAGCACAATGCCGACTGAAGTACAAGAAAAAAGACCCTCCCTAACATCTATGTTTTGAACCATTCCTGTGACACTAGTTATAGATTCCGATGCTTCACTTCTGGTTTACTGTATCCAGCTTACCTTTTTATTGACGATGAAACACAGAAATTGCATCGGAATTAAATACAAAAGGCACAATGCCGAGTCAAGTACAAGAAGACTGACTCTTCTTACTGTCTATGTTTGAACCATTCCTGTGACACTAGTTGTAGATTCAGATGCTTCACTTCAGTTTTACTGTATCCCTCTGACCTTCTTATAGACGATAAAACACAGAAATTGCATCAGAATTAAATACAAAAGCTCAATGCCGACTCAAGTACAAGAAGACTGACTCTTCTTACTCTCTATGTTTGAACAATTCCTGTGACACTAGTTATACATTCCGTTGCTTCACTTCAGGTTTACTGTATCCCTCTGACCGTCGTACTGACGGTGAAACACAGAAATTGCATTGAAATTAAATACAAAAGGCACAATGCCGACTCAAGCGCAAGAAGACTGGCTCTTCTTAAAGTCTAGGTTTTGCACCATTTCTGTGACACTAGTTATAGATTCCGATGCTTCACTTCAGGTTTACTGTATCCCTCTGACCTTCTCATTGACGAAGAAATACAGATATTGCATCGGAATTAAATACAAAAGGCACAATGCCGACTTAAGTACAAGATGACTGACCATTCATAATGTCTATGTTTTGAACCATTCCTGTGACACTAGTTATAGATTCCGATGCTTCACTTCATGTTTACTGTATCCCTCTGACCTTCTTATTGACGATGAAACACAGAAATTGCATCGGAAATAAATACAAAAGGCACAATGCCGACCTAAGTACAAGAAAACTGACTCTTCTTACTGTTTATGTTTTAACCATTCCTGTGACACTAGTTATAGATTCCGAAGCATCCCTTCAGGTTTACTGTATCCCTCTGACCGTCTTATTGAGGATGAAACACAGAAATTGCATCGGAATTAAATACAAAACGCACAATGCCGGCTCTGGTACAAGAAGTCTGGCTCTTCTAACTGTCTATGTTTTGAACCGTTCCTGTGACACTAGTTATAGATTCCGAAGCATCACTTCAGGTTTACTGTATCCCTCTGACTCTCTTATTGACGATGAAACACAGAAATTTCATCGGAATTAAATAGAAAATGCACAATGCCGACTTAAGTACAAGAAAAAAGACTCTTCTTAACAGCTATGTTTTGAACCATTCCTGTGTCACTAGTTATAGATTCCGAAGCTTCACTTCAGGTTTACTGTATCCAGCTTACCTTCTTATTGACGATGAAACACAGAAATTGCATCGGAATTAAATACAAAAGGCACAATATCGACTCAAGTACAAGAAGACTGACATTTCTTACTGTCTATGTTTTGAACCATTCCTGTGACACTAGTTATAGATTCCGATGCCTCACTTCAGGTTTACTGTATCCAGCTTACCTTCTTATTGACGATGAAACACAGAAATTGCATCGGAATTAAATACAAAAGGCACAATGCCGACTCAAGTACAAGTAGTCTGGCTCTTCTTACTGTCTATGTTTTGAACCTTTCCTGTGAGACCGGTTTCAGATACCGATTCTTCATTCAGGTTTACTGTATCCCTTGGACATTCTTATTGACGACGAACACAGAAATTGCATCGGAATTAAATAGAAAATGCACATTGCCGACTTCAGTACAAGATAACTGATTCTTTTTCCTGTCTATGTTTTGAACCATTCCAGTGACACTAGTTATAGATTCCGATGCTTCACTTAAGGTTTACTGTATCCAGCTGACCTTCTTATTGACGATGAAACACAGAAATTGCATCGGAAATAAATACAAAAGGCACAATGCCGACTTAAGTACAAGAAGACTGACTTTTCAAACTGTCTATGTTTTGAACCATTCCTGTGACACTAGTTATAGATTCCGATGCTTCACTTCAGGTTTACTGTATCCAGCGTACCTTTTTGTTGACGATGAAACACAGAAATTGCATCGGAATTGAATACAAAAGGCACAATGCCGAGTCAAGTACAAGAAGACTGACTCTTCTTACTGTCTATGTTTTGAACCATTCCTGTGACACTAGTTATAGATTCCGATGCTTCACTTCAGCTTTACTGTATCCCTCTGACATTCTTATAGACGATGAAACACAGAAATTGCATCGGAATTAAATACAAAAGGCACAATGCCGTCTCAAGTACAAGAAGACTGACTCTTCTTACTCTCTATGTTTGAACAATTCCTGTGACACTAGTTATACATTCCGTTGCTTCACTTTAGGTTTACTGCATCCCTCTGACCGTCGTACTGTCGGCGAAACACAGAAATTGCATTGAATTTAAATACAAAAGGCACAATGCCGGCTCAAGCGCAAGAAGACTGGCTCTTCTTAAAGTCTAGGTTTTGCACCATTTCTGTGACACTAGTTATAGATTCCGATGCTTCACTTCAGGTTTACAGTATCCCTCTGACCTTCTTATTGACGAAGATATACAGATATTGCATCGGAATTAAATACAAAAGGCACAATGCCGACTTAAGTACAAGATGACTGACCATTCCTACTGTCTATGTTTTGAACCATTCCTGTGACACTAGTTATAGATTCCGATGCTTCACTTCAGGTTTACTGTATCCCTCTGACGGTCTTATTGACGATGAAACACAGAAATTGCATCGGAATTAAATACAAAAGGCACAATGCCGGCTCAGGTACAAGAAGTCTGTCTCTTCTAAATGTCTGTGTTTTGAACCTTTCCTGTTAGACCGGTTTAAGATTCCGATGCTTCACATCAGGTTTGCTGTATCCCTTGGACCATCTTATTGACGACGATACACTGAAAAAGTGCATCGGTATTAAATAAAAAAAGCACAATGCCGACTTAAGTACAAGAAAAAAGACTCTTCTTAACATCTATGCTTTGAACCATTCCTGTGTCACTAGTTATAGATTCCGAAGCTTCACTTCAGGTTTACTGTATCCAGCTTACCTTCTTATTGACGATGAAAGACAGAAATTGCATCGGAATTTAATACAAAAGGCAACATGCCGACTCAAGTACAAGAAGACTGACACTTCTTACTGTCTATGTTTTGAAACATTCCTGTGACACTAGTTATAGATTCCGATGCCTCACTTCAGTTTTACTGTATCCCTCTGACCTTCTTATTGACGAAGAAACACAGAAATTGCATCGGAATTAAATACAAAAGCCACAATGCCCACTCAAGTACAAGAAGACTGACTCCTCATACTGTCTATGTTTGAACCATTCCTGTGACACTAGTTATAGATTCCGATCCTTCACTTCAGGTTTACTGTATCCCTCTGACCGTCGTACTGACGGTGAAACATAGAAATTGCATTGGAATTAAATACAAAGGGCACAATGCCGACTCAAGTACAAGAAGACTGGCTCTTCTTAAAGACTATGTTTTGAACCATTTCTGTGACACTATTTATAGATTCCGATGCTTCACTTCATATTTACTGTATCCCTCTGACCTTCTTATTGACGAAGAAATACAGATATTGCATCAGTATTAAATACAAAAGGCACAATGCCGACTGAAGTACAAGAAGACTGACCCTTCCTACTGTCTATGTTTGAACCATTCGTGTGACACTAGTTATAGATTCCGATGCTTCACTTCATGTTTACTGTATCCCTCTGACCATTTTATTGACGATGTAACACGTAAATTGCATCGGAATTAAATATAAAAGGCACAATGCCGACATAAGTACAAGAAGACTGACTCTTCTTACTGTCTATGCTTTGAACCATTCCTGTGACACTAGTTATAGATTCCGATGCTTCACTTCAGATTTACTGTATCCCTCTGACCCTCTTATTGACGATGAAACACAGAAATTGCATCGGAATTAAATAAAAATGGCACAATGCCGACTCAATTACAAGAAGACTGGCTCTTCTTAATGACTATGTTTTGAACCATTTTTGTGACACTAATTGTAGATTCCGATGCTTCACTTCAGGTTTACTGTATCCCTCTGACCTTCTTATTGACGATGAAACACAGAAAGTGCATCGGAATAAAATACAAAACGCACATAGCCGACTTAAGTACAAGAAGACTGGCTCTTCTGACTGTCTATGTTTTGAACCTTTCCTGTGAGACCGGTTTTAGATTCCGATGCTTCACTTCAGGTTTACTGTATCCTTTGGACCTTGTTATTGACGACGAAACACAGAAATTGCATCGGATTTAAACAGAAGAGGCACAATGCCGACTTATGTACAAGAAAACAGACTCTTCTTAACATCTATGTTTTGAACCATTCCTGTGACACTAGTAATAGATTCCGCAGCATCACTTCAGGTTTACTGTATCCCTCTGACTCTCGTATTGACGATGAAACACAGAAACTGCATCGGAATTAAATACAAAAGGCACAATGCCGAGTTAAGTACTAGAAGACTGACTCTTCCTACTGTCTATGTTTTGACTCAATCCTGTGACACTAGTTATAGATTCGGATGCTTCACTTCAGGTTTACTGTATCCCTCTGACCGTCGTATTGACGATGAAACACAGATATTGCATCGGAATAAAATACAAAAGGCACAATGCCGACTCAAGTACAAGGAGACTGGCTATACTTCCTGTCTATGTTATGAACCAATCCTATGACACTAGTTATAGATTACGATGCTTCACTTCAGAATTACTGTATCCAGCTGACCTTCTTATTGACGATGAAACACAGAAATTGCATCGGAATTAAATACAAAAGGCACAATGGTGACTCATGTACAAGAAGACTGGCTCTCCTTACTGTCTATGTTTTGAACCTTTCCTCTGAGTCCGGTTTTAGATGCCGATGCTTCACTTCAGGTTTACTGTATCCCTTGGACCTTCTTATAGACGCCGAAACACAAAAATTGCATCGGAATTAAATAGAAAAAGCACAATGCCGACTTAAGTACAAGCAAATTGACTCTTCTTACTGTCTATGTTTTGAACCATTCCTGTGACACTAGTTACAGATTCCGATGCTTGACTTCAGGTACACTGTCTCCCTCTGACCTTCTTATTGACGATGAAACACAGAAATTGCATCGGAATTACATGCAAGAGGCACAATGCCGACTTAAGTACAAGAAAACTGGCTCTTTTTACTGTTTATGTTTTGAACTATTCCTGTGACACTAGTTTTAGATTCCGATGCTTCACTTCAGGTTTACTGTATCCAGCTTACCTTCTTATTGTCGATGAGACACAGAAATTGCATCGGAACTAAATACAAAAGGCACAATGCCGACCTAAGTACAAGAAAACTGACTCTTCTTTCTGTTTATGTTTTGAACCATTCCTGTGACACTAGTTACAGATTCCGATGCTTCACTTCAGGTTTACTGTATCCCTGTGACCTTCTTATCGTTGATGAAACACTGAAATTGCATCGGAATTAAATACAAAAGGCACAATGCCGACTTAAGTACAAGAAAACTGACCCTTCTTACTGTCTATGTTTTGAACCATTTCTGTGATGCTAGTTATAGATTCCGAAACTTCACTTTAGGTTTACTGTATCCCTCTGACCTTCGTATTGACGATGAAACTCGTAAATTGCATCGGAATTAAATAGAAAATGCACAATGCCGACTTCAGTACAATATAACTGATTCTTATTCCTGTCTATGTTTTGAACCATTCCTGTGACACTAGTTATAGATTCCGATGCCTCACTTCATGTTTACTGTATCCCTCTGATCGTCTTATTGACGATGAAACACAGAAATTGCATCGGAATTAAATACAAAAGGCACAATGCCGACTTAAGTACAAGGAGACTGGCTATACTTCCTGTCTATGTTTGAACCAATCCTGTGACACTAGTTATAGATTACGATGCTTCACTTCAGTTTTACTGTATCCCTCTGACCTTCTTATAGATGATGAAACACAGAAATTGCATCGGAATTAAATACAAAAGGAACAATGCCGACTCAAGTACAAGAAGACTGACTCTTCTTACTCTCTATGTTTGAACAATTCCTGTGACACTAGTTATACATTCCGTTGCTTCACTTCAGGTTTACTGTATCCCTCTGACCGTCGTACTGACGGTGAAACACAGAAATTGCATTGAAATTAAATACAAAAGGCACAATGCTGACTCAAGCGCAAGAAGACTGGCTCCTCTTAAAGTCTAGGTTTTGCACCATTTCTGTGACACTAGTCATAGATTCCGATGCTTCACTTCAGGTTTACTGTATCCCTCTGACCTTCTTATTGACGAAGAAATACAGAAATTGCATCGGAATTAAATACAAAAGGCACAATGCCGACCTAAGTACAAGAAAACTGACTCTTCTTACTGTTTATGTTTTGAACCATTCCTGTGACACTAGTTACAGATTCCGAAGCATCACTTCAGGTTTACTGTATCCCTCTGACCGTCTTATTGAGGATGAAACACAGAAATTGCATCGGAATTAAATACAAAAGGCACAATGCCGGCTCTGGTACAAGAAGTCTGGCTCTTCTAACTGTCTATGTTTTGAACCGTTCCTGTGACACTAGTTATAGTTTCCGAAGCATCCCTTCAGGTTTACTGTATCCCTCTGACCCTCTTATTGACGATGAAACACAGAAATTGCATCGGAATTAAATAGAAAATGAACAATGCCGACTTCAGTACAAAATAACTGATACTTTTTCCTGACTATGTTTGAACCATTCCTGTGACACTAGTTATAGATTCCAATGCTTCACTTCAGGTTTACTGTATCCAGCTGACCTTCTTATTGACGATGAAACACAGAAATTGCATCGGAATTAAATTCAAAAGGCACAAAGCCGACTTAAGTACAAGAAGACTGACTCTTCCTACTGTCTATGTTTTGAACCATTCCTGTGACACTAGTTACAGATTCCGATGCTTCACTTCACGTTTACTGTATCCCTCTGACCGTCTTATTGACGATGAAACACAGAAATTGCATCGGAATTAAATACAAAAGGCACAAAGCCGACTTAAGTACAAGAAGACTGACTCTTCCTACTGTCTATGTTTTGAACCATTCCTGTGACACTAGTTACAGATTCCGATGCTTCACTTCACGTTTACTGTATCCCTCTGACCGTCTTATTGACGATGAAACACAGAAATTGCATCGGAATTAAATACAAAAGGCACAATGCCGGCTCAGGTACAAGAAGTCTGGCTCTTCTAACTGTCTGTGTTTTGAACCTTTCCTGTGAGACCGGTTTAAGATTCCGATGCTTCACATCAGGTTTACTGTATCCCTTATACCATCTTATTGACGACGATACACTGAAATTGCATCGGAATTAAACAGAAAAAGCACAATGCCCACTTAAGTACAAGAAAAAAGACTCTTCTTAACATCTATGTTTTGAACCATTCCTGTGTCACTAGTTATAGATTCCGAAGCTTCACTTCCGGTTTACTGTATCCAGCTTACCTTCTTATTGACGATGAAACACAGAAATTGCATCGGAATTAAATACAAAAGGCAAAATGCCGACTCAAGTACAAGAAGACTGACACTTCTTACTGTCTATGTTTTGAACCATTCATGTGACACTAGTTATAGATTCCGATGCCTCACTTCAGTTTTACTGTATCCCTCTGACCTTCTTATTGACGATGAAACACAGAAATTGCATCGGAATTAAACACAAAAGCCACAATGCCGACTCAAGTACAAGAAGACTGACTCTTCATACTGTCTATGTTTAAACCATTCCTGTGAAACTAGTTATAGATTCCGATGCTTCACTTCAAGTTTACTGTATCCCCCTGACCGTCGTACTGACGGTGAAACACAGAAATTGCATTGGAATTAAATACAAAGGGCACAATGCCGACTCAAGTACAAGAAGACTGGCTCTTCTTAAAGACTATGTTTTAAACCATTTATGTGACACTATTTATAGATTCCGATGCTTCACTTCAGGTTTACTGTATCCCTCTGACCTTCTTATTGACGAAGAAATACAGATATTGCATCGGTATTAAATACAAAATGCACAATGCCGACTTAAGTACAAGAAGACTGACCCTTCCTACTGTCCATGTTTGAACCATTCGTGTGACACTAGTTATAGATTCCGATGCTTCACTTCATGTTTACTGTATCCCTCTGACCATCTTATTGACGATGAAACACGTAAATTGCATCGGAATTAAATATAAAAGGCACAATGCCGACATAAGTACAAGAAGACTGACTCTTCTTACTGTCTATGCTTTGAACCATTCCTGTGACACTAGTTATAGATTCCGATGCTTCACTTCAGATTTACTGTATCCCTCTGACCCTCTTATTGACGATGAAACACAGAAATTGCATCGGAATTAAATAAAAAAGGCACAATGCCGACTCAAGTACAAGAAGTCTGGCTCTTCTTAAAGTCTATGTTTTGAACCATTTTTGTGACACTAGTTATAGATTCCGATGCTTCACTTCAGGTTTACTGTATCCCTCTGACCTTCTTATTGACGACGAAACACAGAAATAGCATCGGAATAAAATACAAAAGGCACAATGCCGACTTAAGTACTAGAAGACTGGCTCTTCATACTGTCTATGTTTTGAACCATTCCTGTGAGACCGGTTTTAGATTCCGATGCTTCACTTCAGGTTTACTGTATCCTTTGGACCTTGTTATTGACGACGAAACACAGAAATTACATCGGATTTAAACAGAAGAGGCACAATGCCGACTTATGTACAAGATAACATACTCTTCTTAATATCTATGTTTTGAAAAATTCCTGTGACACTAGTAATAGATTCCGCAGCATCACTTCAGGTTTACTGTATCCCTCTGACTCTCGTATGGACGATGAAACACAGATATTGCATCGGAATAAAATACAAAAGGCACAATGCCGACTTAAGTACAAGGAGACTGGCTATACTTCCTGTCTATGTTTGAACCAATCCTGTGACACTAGTTATAGATTACGATGCTTCACTTCAGAATTACTGTATCCAGCTGACCTTCTTATTGACGATGAAACACAGAAATTGCATCGGAATTAAATACAAAAGGCACAATGGTGACTCATGTACAAGAAGACTGGCTCTTCTTACTGTCTATGTTTTGAACCTTTCCTCTGAGTCCGGTTTTAGATGCCGATGCTTCACTTCAGGTTTACTGTATCCCTCTGACCGACGTCTGACGGTGAAACACAGAAATTGCATCGGAATTAAATAAAAAAGGCACAATGCCGACTCAAGTGCAAGAAGACTGGCTCTTCTTAAAGTCTATGTTTTGAACCATTTTTGTGACACTAGTTATTGATTCCGATGCTTCACTTCAGGGTTACTGTATCCCTCTGACCTTCTTATTGACGATGAAACACAGAAATTGCATCGGAATAAAATACAAAAAGCACAATGCCGGCTTCAGTACAAGAAGACTGGCCCCTCTTACTGTCTATGTTTTGAACCTTTCCTGTAAGACCGGTTTTAGATTCCGATGCTTCACTTCAGGTTTACTGTATCCTTTAGACCTTGTTATTGACGACGAAACACAGAAAATGCATCGGATTTAAACAGAAGAGGCACAATGTCGACTTATGGACAAGAAAACAGACTCTTCTTAATATCTATGTTTCGAACCATTCCTGTGACACTAGTAATAGATTCCGCAGCATCACTTCAGGTTTACTGTATCCCTCTGACTCTCGTATTGACGATTAAACACAGAAAATGCATCGGAATTAAATACAAAAGGCACAATGCCGAGTTAAGTACTAGAAGACTGACTCTTCCTACTGTCTATGTTTTGTTCCAATCCTGTGACACTAGTTATAGATTCGGATGCTTCACTTCAGGTTTACTGTATCCCTCTGACCGTCGTATTGACGATGGAACACAGATATTGCATCGGAATAAAATACAAAAGGCACAATGCCGACTCAAGTACAAGGAGACTGGCTATACTTCCTGTCTATGCTTTGAACCAATCCTGTGACAATAGTTATAGACTACGATGCTTCACTTCAGAATTACTGTATCCAGTTGACCTTCTTATTGACGATGAAACACAGAAATTGCATCGGAATTAAATACAAAGGGCACAATGGTGACTCATGTACAAGAAGACTGGCTCTCCTTACTGTCTATGTTTTGAACCTTTCCTCTGAGTCCGGTTTTAGATGCCGATGCTTCACTTCAGGTTTACTGTATCCCTTGGACCTTCTTATGGACGCCGAAGCACAAAAATTGCATCGGAATTAAATAGAAAAAGCACAATGCCGTTTTAAGTACAAGCAAATTGACTCTTCTTACTGTCTATGTTTGAACCATTCCTGTGACACAAGTTACAGATTCCGATGCTTCACTTCAGGTACACTGTCTCCCTCTGACCTTCTTATTGACGATGAAACACAGAAATTGCATCGGAATTACATACAAGAGGCACAATGCCGACTTAAGTACAAGAAAACTGGCTCTTTTTACTGTTTATGTTTTGAACTATTCCTGTGACACTAGTTTTAGATTCCGATGCTTCACTTCAGGTTTACTGTATCCAGCTTACCTTCTTATTGACGATGAAACACAGAAATTGCGTCGGAATTAAATACAAAAGGCGCAATGCCGACTCAAGTACAAGAAGACTGACACTTCTTACTGTCTATGTTTTGAACCATTCCTGTGACACTAGTTATAGATTCCGATGCTTCACTTCAGGTTTACTGTATCCCTCTGACCGTCTTATTGACGATGAAACACGGAAATTAAATCGGAATTAAATTCAAAAGGCACAATGTCGGCTCAGGTACAAGAAGTTGGCTCTTCTAACTGTCTATGTTTTGAACCTTTCCTGTGAGACCGGTTTTCGATTCCGATGCTTCACATCAGGTTTACTGTATCCCTTGGACCATGTTATTGGCGACGATACACAGAAATTGCATCGGAATTAAATAGCAAAAGCACAATGCCGACTTAAGTACAAGAAAAAAGACTCTTCTTAACATCTATGTTTTGAACCATTCCTGTGACACTAGTTATAGATTCCGATGCTTCACTTCAGGTTTACTGTATCCAGCTTACCTTCTTATTGACGATGAAACACAGAAATTGCATCGGAATTAAATACAAAAGGCACAATGCCGACCTAAGTACAAGAAAATTGACTCTTCTTACTGTTTATGTTTTGAACCATTCCTGTGACACTAGTTATAGATTCCGATGCTTCACTTCAGGTTTACTGTATCCCTGTGACCTTCTTATTGTTGATGAAACACTGAAATTGCATCGGAATTAAATACAAAAGGCACAATGCTGACTTAAGTCCAAGAAAACTGACCCTTCTTACTGTCTATGTTTTGAACCATTTCTGTGATGCTAGTTATAGATTCCGAAACTTCACTTCAGGTTTACTGGATCACTCTGACCTTCGTATTGACGATGAAACACAGAAATTGCATCGGAATTAAATACAAAAGGCACAATGCCGACTTAAGTACAAGATAACTGATTCTTTTTCCTGTCTATGTTTTGAACCATTTCTGTGACACTAGTTATAGATTCCGATGCAACACTTCAGGTTTACTGTATACCTCTGACCTTCTTATTGACGAAGAAATACAGATATTGCATCGGTATTAAATACAAAAGGCACAATGGCGACTTAAGTACAAGATGACTGACCATTCCTACTGTCTATGTTTTGAACCATTCCTGTGACACTAGTTATAGATTCCGATGCTTCACTTCATGTTTACTGTATCCCTCTGACGGTCTTATTGACGATGAAACACAGAAATTGCATCGGAATTAAATACAAAAGGCACAATGACGGCTCAGGTACAAGAAGTCTGGCTTTTCTAACTGTCTGTGTTTTGAACCTTTCCTGTGAGACCGGTTTAAGATTCCAATGCTTCACATCAGGTTTACTGTATCCCTTGGACCATGTTATTGACGACGATACACTGAAATTGCATCGGAATTAAATAGAAAAAGCACAATGCCGACTTACGTACAAGAAAACAGACTCTTCTTAACATCTACTAGTTATAGATTCCGAAGCTTCACTTCAGGTTTACTGAATCCAGCTTACCTTCTTATTGACGATGAAACACAGAAATTGCATCGGAATTAAATACAAAAGGCACAATGCCGACTCAAGTACAAGAAGACTGACAGTTCTTACTGTCTATGTTTGGACCATTCCTGTGACACTAGTTATAGATTCCGATGCCTCACTTCAGTTTTACTGTATCCCTCTGACCTTCTTATTGACGATGAAACACAGAAATTGCATCGGAATTAAATACAAAAGCCACAATGCCGACTCAAGTACAAGAAGACTGGCTCTTCTTAAAGACTATGTTTTGAACCATTTCTGTGACACTATTTATAGATTCCGATGCTTCACTTCAGGTTTACTGTATCCCTCTGACCTTCTTATTGACGAAGAAATACAGATATTGCATCGGTATTAAATACAAAAGGCACAATGCCGACTTAAGTACAAGGAGACTGGCTATACTTCCTGTCTATGTTTGAACCAATCCTGTGACACTACTTATAGATTACGATGCTTCACTTCAGAATTACTGTATCCAGCTGACCATCTTATTGCCGATGAAACACAGAAATTGCATCGGAATTAAATACAAAAGGCACAATGGTGACTCATGTACAAGAAGACTGGCTCTTCTTACTGTCTATGTTTTGAACCTTTCCTCTGAGTCCGGTTTTAGATGCCGATGCTTCACTTGAGGTTTACTGTATCCCTCTGACCGACGTCTGACGGTGAAACACAGAAATTGCATCGGAATTAAATTCAAAAGGCGCAATGTCGGCTGAGGTAAAAGAAGTTGGCTCTTCTAACTGTCTATGTTTTGAACCTTTCCTGTGAGACCGGTTTTCGATTCCGATGCTTCACATCAGGTTTACTGTATCCCTTGGACCATGTTATTGGCGACGATACACAGAAATTGCATCGGAATTAAATAGAAAAAGCACAATGCCGACTTAAGTACAAGAAAAAAGACTCTTCTTAACATCTATGTTTTGAACCATTCCTGTGACACTAGTTATAGATTCCGATGCTTCACTTCAGGTTTACTGTATCCAGCTTACCTTCTTATTGACGATGAAACACAGATATTGCATCGGAATTAAATACAAAAGGCACAATGCCGACTTAAGTACAAGAAGACTGACCATTCCTACTGTCTATGATTTGAACCATTCCTGTGACACTAGTTATAGATTCCGATGCTTCACTTCATGTTTACTGTATTCCTCTGACCTTGTTATTGACGATGAAACACAGAAATTGCATCGGAATTAAATACAAAAGGCACAATGCCGACCTAAGCACAAGAAAACTGACTCTTCTTACTGTTTATGTTTTGAACCATTCCTGTGACACTAGTTATAGATTCCGATGCTTCACTTCAGGTTTACTGTATCCCTGTGACCTTCTTATTGTTGATGAAACACTGAAATTGCATCGGAATTAAATACAAAAGGCACAATGCTGACTTAAGTCCAAGAAAACTGACCCTTCTTACTGTCTATGTTTTGAACCGTTTCTGTGATGCTAGTTATAGATTCCGAAACTTAACTTCAGGTTTACTGTATCACTCTGACCTTCGTATTGACGATGAAACACAGAAATTGCATCGGAATTAAATACAAAAGGCACAATGCCGACTTAAGTACAAGATAACTGATTCTTTTTCCTGTCTATGTTTTGAACCATTTCTGTGACACTAGTTATAGATTCCGATGCTTCACTTCAGGTTTACTGTATACCTCTGACCTTCTTATTGACGAACAAATACAGATATTGCATCGGAATAAAATACAAAAGGCACAATGGCGACTTAAGTACAAGATGACTGACCATTCCTACTGTCTATGTTTTGAACCATTCCTGTGACACTAGTTATGGATTCCGATGCTTCACTTCAT
Organism: Schistocerca piceifrons; assembly: GCF_021461385.2. Taxonomy (NCBI): domain Eukaryota; kingdom Metazoa; phylum Arthropoda; class Insecta; order Orthoptera; family Acrididae; genus Schistocerca; species Schistocerca piceifrons. The sequence continues at coordinate 11,482,275 of NC_060146.1, read as the reverse complement.
GTTTACTCTATCCCTCTGACGGTCTTATTGACGATGAAACACAGAAATTGCATCGGAATTAAATACAAAAGGCACAATGACGGCTCAGGTACAAGAAGTCTGGCTTTTCTAACTGTCTGTGTTTTGAACCTTTCCTGTGAGACCGGTTTAAGATTCCAATGCTTCACATCAGGTTTACTGTATCCCTTGGACCATCTTGTTGACGACGATACACTGAAATTGCATCGGAATTAAATAGAAAAAGCACAATGCCGACTTAAGTACAAGAAAACAGACTCTTCTTAACATCTACTAGTTATAGATTCCGAAGCTTCACTTCAGGTTTACTGTATCCCGCTTACCTTCTTATTGACGATGAAACACAGAAATTGCATCGGAATTAAATACAAAAGGCACAATGCCGACTCAAGTACAAGAAGACTGACACTTCTTACTGTCTATGTTTGGACCATTCCTGTGACACTAGTTATAGATTCCGATGCCTCACTTCAGTTTTACTGTATCCCTATGACCTTCTTATTGACGATGAAACACAGAAATTGCATCGGAATTAAATACAAAAGCCACAATGCCGACTCAAGTACAAGAAGACTGGCTCTTCTTAAAGACTATGTTTTGAACCATTTCTGTGACACTATTTATAGATTCCGACGCTTCACTTCAGGTTTACTGTATCCCTCTGACCTTCTTATTGACGAAGAAATACAGATATTGCATCGGTATTAAATACAAAAGGCACAATGCCGACTTAAGTACAAGAGGACTGACCCTTCCTACTGTCTATGTTTGAACCATTCGTGTGACACTAATTATAGATTCCGATGCTTCACTTCATGTTTACTGTATCCCCCTGACCATCTTATTGACGATGAATCACGTAAATTGCATCGGAATTAAATATAAAATTCACAATGCCGACATAAGTACAAGAAGACTGACTCTTCTTACTGTCTATGCTTTGAACCATTCCTGTGACACTAGTTATAGATTCCGATGCTTCACTTCAGATTTACTGTATCCCTCTGACCCTCTTATTGACGATGAAACACAGAAATTGCATCGGAATTAAATAAAAAAGACACAATGCCCTCAAGTACAAGAAGTTTGGCTCTTCTTAAAGTCTATGTTTTGAACCATTTTTGTGACACTAGTTATAGATTCTGATGCTTCACTTCAGGTTTACTGTATCCCTCTGACCTTCTTATTGACGATGAAACACAGAAATTGCATCGGAATAAAATACAAAAGGCACAATGCCGACTTAAGGACAAGAAGACTGGCTCTTCTTACTGTCTATGTTTTGAACCATTCCTGTGAGACCGGTTTTAGATTCCGATGCTTCATTTCAGGTTTACTGTATCATTTGGACCTTGTTATTGACGACGAAACACAGAAATTGCATCGGATTTAAACAGAAGAGGCACAATGCCGACTTATGTACAAGAAAACAGACTCTTCTTAATACCTATGTTTTGAACCATTCCTGTGACACTAGTAATAGATTCCGCAGCATCACTTCAGGTTTACTGTATCCCTCTGACTCTCGTATGGACGATGAACACAGAAAATGCATCGTAATTAAATACAAAAGGCACAATTCCGAGTTACGTACTAGAAGACTGACTCTTCCTACTGTCTATGTTTTGACCCAATCCTGTGACACTAGTTTAGGATTCCGATGCTTCACTTTAGGTTTACTGTACCCAGCTTACCTTCTTATTGACGATGAAACACAGAAATTGCATCGGAATTAAATACAAAAGGCACAATTCCGACTCAAGTACAAGAAGACTGACACTTCGTACTGTCTATGTTTTGAACCATTCCTGTGACACTAGTTATAGATTCCGATGCTTCACTCCAGGTTTACTGTATCCCTCTGACCGTCTTATTGGCGATGAAACACAGAAATTGCATCGGAATTAAATACAAAAGGCACAATGACGGCTCAGGTACAAGAAGTTGGCTCTTCTAACTGTCTGTGTTTTGAACCTTTCCTGTGAGACCGGTTTTCGATTCCGATGCTTCACATCAGGATTACTGTATCCCTTGGACCATGTTATTGGCGACGATACACAGAAATTGCATCGGAATTAAATACAAAAAGCACAATGCCGACTTAAGTACAAGAAAAAAGACTCTTCTTAACATCTATGTTTTGAACCATTCCTGTGACACTAGTTATAGATTCCGATGCTTCACTTCAGGTTTACTGTATCCAGCTTAATTTCTTATTGACGATGAAACACAGAAATTGCATCGGAATTAAATACAAAAGGCACAATGCTGAGTCAAGTACAAGAAGACTGACTCTTCTTACTGTCTATGTTTTGAACCATTCCTGTGACACTAGTTATAGATTCCGATGCATCACTTCAATTTTACTGTATCCCTCTGACCCCCTTATTGACGATGAAACACAGAAATTGCATCGGAATCAAATACAAAAGGCACAATGCCGGCTCAAGTACAAGAAGACTGACTCTTCATACTGTCTATGTTTGAACCATTCCTGTGACACTAGTTATAGATTCCGATGCTTCACTTCAGGTTTACTGTATCCCTCTGACCGTCGTCCTGACGGTGAAACACAGAAATTGCATTGGAATTAAATACAAAGGGCACAATGCCGACTCAAGTACAAGAAGACTGGCTCTTCTTAAAGATGATGTTTTGAACCATTTCTGGGACACTATTTATAGATTCCGATGCTTCACTTCAGGTTTACTGTAACCCTCTGACCTTCTTGTTGACGAAGAAGTACAGATATTGCGTCGGTATTAAATACAAAAGGCACAATGCCGACTTAAGTACAAGAAGACTGACCCTTCCTACTGTCTATGTTTGAACCATTCCTGTGACACTAGTTATAGATTCCGATGCTTCACTTCATGTTTACTGTATCCCTCTGACCTTCTTATTGACGATGAAACACGTAAATTGCATCGGAATTAAATATAAAAGGCACAATGCCGACATAAGTACAAGAAGACTGACTCTTCTTACTGTCTATGCTTTGAACCATTCCTGTGACACCAGTTATAGATTCAGATGCTTCTCTTCAGGTTTACTGTATACCTCTGACCCTCTTATTGACGATGAAACACAGAAATTGCATCGGAATTAAATAAAAAAGGCACAATGCCGACTTATGTACAAGAAAACAGACTCTTCTTAATATCTATGATTTGAACCAATCCTGTGACACTAGTTATAGATTCCGATGCTTCACTTCAGGTTTACTGTATCCAGCTTACCTTCTTATTGACGATGAAACATAGAAATTGCATCGTAATTAAATACAAAAGGCACCATGCCGACTCAAGTACAAGAAGACTGACGCTTCTTACTGTCTATGTTTTGAACCATTCCTGTGACACTAGTTATAGATTCCGATGCTTCACTTCAGGTTTACTGTATCCAGCTTACCTTCTTATTGACGATGAAACACAGAAATTGCATCGGAATTAAATACAAAAGGCACAATGCCGACTCAAGTACAAGAAGACTGACACTTCTTACTGTCTATGTTTTGAACCATTCCTGTGACACTAGTTATAGATTCCGATGCTTCACTTCTGGTTTACTGTATCCCTCTGACCGTCGTATTGACGATGAAACACAGAAATTGCATCGGAATTAAATACAAAAGGCACAATGCCGGCTCAGGTACAAGAAGTTGGCTCTTCTAACTGTCTATGTTTTCAACCTTTCCTGTGAGACAGGTTTTCGATTCCGATGCTTCACATCAGATTTACTGTATCCCTTGGACCATCTTATTGGCGACGATACACAGATATTGCATCGGAATTAAATACAAAAAGCACAATGCCGACTTATGTACAAGAAAAAAGACTCTTCTTAACATCTATGTTTAGAACCATTCCTGTGACACTAGTTATAGATTCCGATGCTTCACTTCAGGTTTACTGTATCCAGCTTACCTTCTTATTGACGATGAAACACAGAAATTGCATCGGAATTAAATACAAAAGGCACAATGCCGCGTCAAGTACAAGAAGACTGACTCTTCTTACTGTCTATGATTTTAACCATTCCTGTGACACTAGTTGTAGATTCCGATGCTTCACTTCAGTTTTACTGTATCCCTCTGACCTTCTTATTGACGAAGAAATACAGATATAGCACCGGAATTAAATCCAAAGGCACAATGCCGACTTAAGTACAAGATGACAGACCATTCCTACTGTCTACGTTTTGAACCATTCCTGTGACACTAGTTATAGATTCCGATGCTTCACTTCATGTTTACTGTATCCCTCTGACCTTCTTATTGACGATGAAACACAGAAACTGCATCGGAATTAAATAAAAAAGCACAATGCCGACTCAAGTACAAGAAGTCTGGCTCTTCTACTGTCTATGATTTGAACCTTTCCAGTGAGTCCGGTTTTAGATTCCGATACTTCACTTCAGGTTTACTGTATCCCTTGGACCTTCCTATTGGCGACGAAACACAGAAATTGCATGGGAATTAAATACAAAAGCACAATGGCGACATAAGTACAAGGAAACTGACTCTTCTTAAAGTATATGTTGTGAACCATTTCTGTGACACTAGTTATAGATTCCGATGCTTCACTTCAGGTTTACTGTATCCCTCTGACCTTCTTATTGACGATGAAACACAGTAATTGCATCGGATTTAAACAGAAGAGGCACAATGCCGACTTATGTACAAGAAAACAGACTCTTCTTAATACCTATGTTTTGAACCATTCCTGTGACACTAGTAATAGATTCCGCAGCATCACTTCAGGTTTACTGTATCCCTCTGACTCTCGTATGGACGATGAACACAGAAAATGCATCGGAATTAAATACAAAAGGCATAATTCCGAGTTACGTACTAGAAGACTGACTCTTCCTACTGTCTATGTTTTGACCCAATCCTGTGACACTAGTTTTAGATTCCGATGCTTCACTTTAGGTTTACTGTATCCAGCTTACCTTCTTATTGACGATGAAACACAGATATTGCATCGGAATTAAATACAAAAGGCACAATTCCGACTCAAGTACAAGAAGACTGACACTTCGTACTGTCTATGTTTTGAACCATTCCTGTGACACTAGTTATAGATTCCGATGCTTCACTCCAGGTTTACTGTATCCCTCTGACCGTCTTATTGGCGATGAAACACAGAAATTGCATCGGAATTAAATACAAAAGGCACAATGACGGCTCAGGTACAAGAAGTTGGCTCTTCTAACTGTCTATGTTTTGAACCTTTCCTGTGAGACCGGTTTTCGATTCCGATGCTTCACATCAGGATTACTGTATCCCTTGGACCATGTTATTGGCGACGATACACAGAAATTGAATCGGAATTAAATACAAAAAGCACAATGCCGACTTAAGTACAAGAAAAAAGACTCTTCTTAACATCTATGTTTTGAACCATTCCTGTGACACTAGTTATAGATTCCGATGCTTCACTTCAGGTTTACTGTATCCAGCTTAATTTCTTATTGACGATGAAACACAGAAATTGCATCGGAATTAAATACAAAAGGCACAATGCTGAGTCAAGTACAAGAAGACTGACTCTTCTTACTGTCTATGTTTTGAACCATTCCTGTGACACTAGTTATAGATTCCGATGCATCACTTCAATTTTACTGTATCCCTCTGACCTCCTTATTGACGATGAAACACAGAAATAGCATCGGAATCAAATACAAAAGGCACAATGCCGACTCAAGTACAGGAAGACTGACTCTTCATACTGTCTATGTTTGAACCATTCCTGTGACACTAGTTATAGATTCCGATGCTTCACTTCAGGTTTACTGTATCCCTCTGACCGTCGTCCTGACGGTGAAACACAGAAATTGCATTGGAATTAAATACAAAGGGCACAATGCCGACTCAAGTACAAGAAGACTGGCTCTTCTTAAAGATGATGTTTTGAACCATTTCTGTGACACTATTTATAGATTCCGATGCTTCACTTCAGGTTTACTGTAACCCTCTGACCTTCTTGTTGACGAAGAAGTACAGATATTGCGTCGGTATTAAATACAAAAGGCACAATGCCGACTTAAGTACAAGAAGACTGACCCTTCCTACTGTCTATGTTTGAACCATTCCTGTGACACTAGTTATAGATTCCGATGCTTCACTTCATGTTTACTGTATCCCTCTGACCTTCTTATTGACGATGAAACACGTAAATTGCATCGGAATTAAATATAAAAGGCACAATGCCGACATAAGTACAAGAAGACTGACCCTTCTTACTGTCTATGCTTTGAACCATTCCTGTGACACTAGTTATAGATTCAGATGCTACACTTCAGGTTTACTGTATACCTCTGACCCTCTTCTTGACGATGAAACACAGAAATTGCATCGGAATTAAATAAAAAAGGCACAATGCCGACTTATGTACAAGAAAACAGACTCTTCTTAATATCTATGTTTTGAACCAATCCTGTGACACTAGTTATAGATTCCGATGCTTCACTTCAGGTTTACTGTATCCAGCTTACCTTCTTATTGACGATGAAACACAGAAATTGCATCGGAATTAAATACAAAAGGCACAATGCCGACTCAAGTACAAGAAGACTGACACTTCTTACTGTCTATGTTTTGAACCATTCCTGTGACACTAGTTATAGATTCCGATGCTTCACTTCTGGTTTACTGTATCCCTCTGACCGTCGTATTGACGATGAAACACAGAAATTGCATCGGAATTAAATACAAAAGGCACAATGCCGGCTCAGGTACAAGAAGTAGGCTCTTCTAACTGTCTATGTTTTGAACCTTTCCTGTGAGACAGGTTTTCGATTCCGATGCTTCACATCAGATTTACTGTATCCCTTGGACCATCTTATTGGCGACGATACACAGAAATTGCATCGGAATTAAATACACAAAGCACAATGCCGACTTATGTACAAGAAAAAAGACTCTTCTTAACATCTATGTTTAGAACCATTCCTGTGACACTAGTTATAGATTCCGATGCTTCACTTCAGGTATACTGTATCCAGCTTACCTTCTTATTGACGATGAAACACAGAAATTGCATCGGAATTAAATACAAAAGGCACAATGCCGAGTCAAGTACAAGACGACTGACTCTTCTTACTGTCTATGATTTTAACCATTCCTGTGACACTAGTTGTAGATTCCGATGCTTCACTTCAGTTTTACTGTATCCCTCTGACCTTCTTATTGACGAAGAAATACAGATATAGCACCGGAATTAAATACAAAAGGCACAATGCCGACTTGAGTACAAGATGACAGACCATTCCTACTGTCTACGTTTTGAACCATTCCTGTGACACTAGTTATAGATTCCGATGCTTCACTTCATGTATACTGTATCCCTCTGACCTTCTTATTGACGATGAAACACAGAAACTGCATCGGAAATAAATAGAAAAGGCACAATGCCGACCTAAGTACAAGAAAACTGACTCTTCTTACTGTTTATGATTTGAAAAATTCCTGTGACACTAGTTATAGATTCCGATGCTTCACTTCAGGTTTACTGTATCCTTTGGACATTGTTATTGACGACGAAACACAGAAATTGCATCGGAATTAAATAGAAGAGGCACAATGCCGACTTATGTACAAGAAAACAGACTCTTCTTAATATCTATGCTTTGTAGCATTCCTGTGACACTAGTTATAGATTCCTAAGCATCACTTCAGCTTCACTGTATCCCTCTGACCGTCTTATTGAGGATGAAACACAGAAATTGCATCGGAATTAAATACAAAAGGCACAATGCCGGCTCTAGTACAAGAAGTCTGGCACATCTAACTGTCTATGTTTTGAACTGTTCCTGTGACACTAGTTATAGATTCCGATGCATCACTTCAGGTTTACTGTAACCCTCTGACCCTCTTGTTGACGATGAAACACAGAAATTGCATCGGAATTAAATAGAAAATGCACAATGCCGACTTCAGTACAAAATAACTGATACTTTTTCCTTTCTATGTTTGAACCATTCCTGTGACACTAGTTCTAGATTCCGATGCTTCACTTCAGGTTTACTGTATCCAGCTTACCTTCATATTGACGATGAAACATAGAAATTGCATCGTAATTAAATACAAAAGGCACCATGCCGACTCAAGTACAAGAAGACTGACGCTTCTTACCGTCTATGTTTTGAACCATTTCTGTGACACTAGTTATAGATTCCGATGCCTCACTTCAGTTTTATTGTATCCCTCTGACCTTCTTATTGACGATGAAACACGTAAATTGCATCGGAATTAAATACAAAAGGCACAATGTCGACATAAGTACAAGAAGACTGACTCATCTTACTGTCTATGCTTTGAACCATTCCTGTGACACTAGTTATAGATTCCGATGCTTCACTTCAGGTTTACTGTATTCCTCTGACCTTCGTATTGACGATGAATCACAGAAATTGCATCGGAATTAAATAAAAAAGCACAATGCCGACTCAAGTACAAGAAGTCTGGCTCTTCTACTGTCTATGATTTGAACCTTTCCAGTGAGTCCGGTTTTAGATTCCGATACTTCACTTCAGGTTTACTGTATCCCTTGGACCTTCTTATTGGCGACGAAACACAGAAATTGCATGGGAATTAAATACAAAAGCACAATGGCGACATAAGTACAAGAAAACTGACTCTTCTTAAAGTATATGTTGTGAACCATTTCTGTGACACTAGTTATAGATTCCGATGCTTCACTTCAGGTTTACTGTATCCCTCTGACCTTCTTATTGACGATGAAACACAGTAATTGCATCGGAATAAAATACAAAAGCCACAATGCCGACTTAAGTACTAGAAGACTGGCTCTTCTTACTGTCTATGTTTTGAACCTTTGCTGTGAGACCGGTTTTACATTCCGATGCTTCACTTCAGGATTACTGTATCCTTTGGACCTTGTTATTGACGACGAAACACAGAAATTGCATCGGATTTAAACACAAGAGGCACAATGCCGACTTATGTACAAGTAAACAGACTCTTCTTAATATCTATGTTTTGAACAATTCCTGTGACACTAGTTATAGATTCCGAAGCATCACTTCAGGTTTACTGTATCCCTCTGACCGTCGTATTGACGATGAAACACAGATATTGCATCAGAATAAAATACAAAATGCACAATGCCGACTCAAGTACAAGAAGACTGTCACTTCTTACTGTCTATGTTATGAACCAATCCTGTGACACTAGTTAAAGATTCGGATGCTTCACTTCAGGTTTACTGTATCCCTCTGACCGTCATATTGACGATGAAACACAGATATTGCATCAGAATAAAATACAAAAGGCACAATGCCGACTCAAGTACGAGGAGACTGGCTATACTTCCTGTCTATGTTTTGAACCATTCCTGTGACACTAGTTATAGATTACGATGCTTCACTTCAGAATTACTGTATCCAGCTAACCTTCACATTGACGATGAAACACAGAAATTGCATCGGAATTAAATACAAAAGGCACAATGCTGACTCATGTACAAGAAGACTGGCTCTTCTTACTGTCAATGTTTTGAATCTTTCCTCTGAGTCCGGTTTTAGATGCCGATGCTTCACTTCAGGTTTACTGTATCCCTCTGACTGTCTTTTTGACGATGAAACACAGAAATTGCATTGGAATTAAATACAAAAGGCACAATGCCGGCTCAGGTACAAGAAGTTGGCTCTTCTAACTGTCTATGTTTTGAACCTTTCCTGTGAGACCGGTTTTCGATTCCGATGCTTCACATCAGGGTTACTGTATCCCTTGGAACATCTTATTGACGATGATACACAGAAATTGCATCGGAATTAAATAGAAAAAGCACAATGCCGACTTAAGTACAAGAAAAAAGACTCTTCTTAACATCTATGATTTGAACCATTCCTGTGACACTAGTTATAGATTCCGAAGCTTCACTTCAGGTTTACTGTATCCAGCTTACCTTCTTATTGACGATGAAACACAGAAATTGCATCGGAATTAAATACAAAAGGCACAATGCCGACTCAAGTACAAGAAAACTGACCCTTCTTACTGTCTATGTTTTGAATCATTCCTGTGACACTAGTTATAGATTACGATGCTTCACTTCAGGTTTACTGTATCCCTCTGACCTTCTAATTGACAATGAAACACAGAAATTGCATCGGAATTAAATGCAAAAGGCACAATGCCGACATAAGTACAAGAAGACTGCCCCTACCTACTGTCTATGTTTTGAACCATTCCTGTGACACTAGTTATAGATTCCGATGCTTCACTTCAGGTTTACTGTATCCCTCTGACCTTCTAATTGACAATGAAACACAGAAATTGCATCGGAATTAAATACAAAAGGCACAATGCCGACATAAGTACAAGAAACTGACTCTTCTTACTTTTTATGTTTTGAACTATTCCTGTGGCACTAGTTTTAGATTCCGATGCTTCACTTCAGTTTTACTGTATCCCTCTACCTTCTTATAGACGATGAAACACAGAAATTGCATCGGAATTAAATACAAAAAGCACAATGCCGACTCAAGTACAAGAAGACTGACTCATCTTACTGTCTATGTTTGAACCATTCCTGTGACACTAGTTATAGATTCCGATGCTTCACTTCAGGTTTTCTGTATCCCTCTGACCGTCGTACTGACGGAGAAACACAGAGATTGCATTGGAATTAAATACAAAAGGCACAATGCCGACTCAAGTACAAGAAGACTGGCTCTTCTTAAAGTCTATGTTTTGAACCATTTCTGTGACGCTAGTTATACATTCCGATGCTTCACTTCAGGTTTACTGTATCCCTCTGACCTTCTTATTGACGAAGAAATACAGGTATTGCATCGGAATTAAATACAAAAGGCACAATGCCGACTTAGGTACAAGAAGACTGACCCTTCCTACTGTCTATGTTTTGAACCATTCCTGTGACACTAGTTATAGATTCCGATGCTTCACTTAATGTTTACTGTATCCCTCTGACCTTCTTATTGACGATGAAACACAGAAATTGCATCGGAATAAATTAAAAAAGGCACAATGCCGACCTAAATACAAGAAAACTGACTCTTCTGACTGTTTCTGTTTGAACCGTTCCTCTGACACTAGTTATAGATTCCGATGCTTCACTTCAGGTTTACTGTTTCCCTGTGACCTTCTTATTGTTGATGAAACACTGAAATTGCATCGGAATTAAAGACAAAAGGCACAATGCCGACTTAAGTACAAGAAAACTGACCCTTCTTACTGTCTATGTTTTGAACCATTCCTGTGACACTAGTTATAGATTCCGATACTTCACTTCACGTTTACTGTTTCCCTCTGACCTTCTTATTGACGATGAAACACGTAAATTGCATCGGAATTAAATACAAAAGGCACAGTGCCGACATAAGTACGAGAAGACTGACTCCTCTTACTGTCTATGCTGTGAACCATTCCTGTGACACTAGTTATAGATTCCGATGCTTCACTTCAGGTTTACTGTATCCATGTGACCTACGTATTGACGATGAAGCACAGAAATAGCATCGGATTTAAATACTAAAGGCACAATGCCGAATTAAGTACAAGATGACTGACTCTTCCTACTGTCTATGTTTTGAACCATTCCAGTGGCACGAGTTATAGATTCCGATGCTTCAAATCAGGTTTACTGTATCCCTTTGACCTTCTTATTGACGATGAAACACAGAAATTGCATCTTAATTATATAGAAAAGGCACAATGCCGACTTAAGTACAAGGAGACAGACTCTTCTTACTGTCTATGTTTCGAACCATTCCTGTGACACTAGTTATGGATTAAGATGCTTCACTTCAAGTTTACTGTATCCCTCTGAACTTATTATTGACGATGAAACACAGAAATTGCATCTTAATTAAATAGAAAAGGCACAATGCCGACTTCAGTACAAGAGCACTAACTCTTCTTACTGTCTATGGTTTGAACCATTCCTGTGACACTAGTTATAGAATCCGATGCTTCACTTCAGGTTTACCGTATCCCTCTGACCTTCTTATTGACGAAGAAACACAGATATCGCATCGGAATTAAATACAAAAGGCACAATGCCGACTTAAGTACAAGAAGACTGACCCTTCTTACTGTCTATGTTTTGAACCATTCCTATGACACTAGTTATAGATTCCGATGCTTCACTTCAGGTTTACAGTATCCCTCTGACCTTCGTATTGACGATGAAACACAGAAATTGCATCGCAGTTAAATACAAAAGGCACAATGCCGACTTAAGTAAAAGATGACTGACTCTTCTTACTGTCTATGACTTGAACCATTCCTGTGACACTAGTTATAGATTCCGATGCTTCACTTCAGATTAACTGTATCCCTCTGACCTTCTTATTGACGATGAAACACAGAAATTGCATCGGAATTAAATACAAAAGGCACAATGCCTACTTAAGAACAAGAAAACTGACTCATCTTACTGTCTATGTTTTGAACCATTCCTGTGACACTAGTTATAGATTCCGATGCTTCACTTCAGGTTTACTTTATCCAGCTGACGTTCTTATTGACGATGAAACACAGAAATTGCATCGGAATTAGATACAAAATGCACAATGCCGACTCATGTACAAGAAGACTGGCTCTTCTTACTGTCTATGCTTTGCACCTTTCCTCTGAGACCGGTTTTAGATTCCGATGCCTCACTTCGGGTTTACTGTATCCCTTGAACCTTCTTATTGACGCTGAAACACAGAAATTGCATCGGAATGAAGTAGAAACGGCACAATGCCGACTTATGTCCAAGAAAATTGACTCTTCTTATTGTCTATGTTTGAACCATTCCTGTGACACTAGTTATAGATTCCGATGCTTCACTTCAGGTTTACTGTATCCCTCTGACCTTCTTATTGACGATGAAACACAGATATTGCATCGGAATTACATACAAAAGGCACAATTCCGACTTAAGTACAAGAAAACTGACTCTTCTTACTACCTATGTTTTGAACCATTCCTGTTACACTAGTTGTAGATTCCGATGCATCACTTCAGGTTTACTGTATCCCTCTGACCTTCTTATTGACGATGAAACACAGAAATTGCATCGGAATTAAATAGAAAAGGCACAAAGCCGACTTAAGTACAAGAAAACTGACTCTTCTTACTGTCTATGTTTTGAACCATTCCTGTGACACTAGTTATAGATTCCGATGCTTCACTTCAGGGTTACTGTATCCATGTGGCCTTCGTATTGACGATGAAACACAGAAATAGCATGGGATTTAAATACTAATGGCACAATGCCCACTTAAGTAGAAGATGACTGACTCTTCCTACTGTCTATGTTTTGAACCATTCCAGTGACACGAGTTATAGATTCCGATGCTTCACGTCAGGTTTACTGTACCCCTTTGACCTTCTTATTGACGATGAAACACAGAAATTGCATCTTAATTAAATAGAAAAGGCACAATGCCGACTTCAGTACAAGAGCACTGACTCTTCTTACTGTCTATGTTTTGAACCATTCCTGTGACACTAGTTATAGATTCCGATGCTTCCCTTCAGGTTTACTGTATCCAGCTGACCTTCTTATTGACGATGAAACACAGATATTGCATCGGAATTATATACAAAAGGCACAATGCCGACTTAAGTACAAGAAGACTGACTCTTCTTACTGTCTATGTTTTGAACCATTCCTGTGACACTAGTTATAGATTCCGTCGCTTCACTTCAGGTTTACTGTATACCTCGGACCTTCTCATTGACGATGAAACACCGAAAATGCATCTTAATTAAATACAAAAGCCACAATGCCGACTTCAGTACAAGAACACTGTCTCTTCTTACTGTCTATGGTTTGAACCATTCCTGTGCCACTAGTTATAGATTCCGAAGCTTCACTTCACGTTTACTGTATCCCTCTGACCTACTTATTGACGATCAAACACAGAAAATTCTTCGGAATTATGTACAAAATGCACAATGCGGGCTCAAGTACAAGAAGACTGGCTCTTCTTACTGTCTATGTTTTGAACCATTCCTGTGACACTAGCTATAGATTCAGATGCTTCATTTCAGGTTTACTGTATCCAGCTGACCTTCTTATTGACGATGAATCACAGAAATTGCATCGGAATTAAATACAAAAGGCACAATGCCGACTTAAGTACAAGTAGACTGACTCTTCTTATTGTCTATGCTTTGAACCATTCCTGTGACACTAGTTATATATTCCGATGCTTAACTTCAGGTTTACTGTATACAGCTGACCTTCTTATTGACGATGAAACACTGAAATTGCATCGAAATTAAATTCATAAGTCACAATGCCGACATAAGTACAAGAAAATTAACTCTTCTTACTGTCTATGTTTTGAACCATTCCTGTGACACTAGTTATAGATTCCGATGCTTCACTTCTGGCTTACTGTATCCCTCTGACCTTCTTATTGACGATGAAACACAGAAATTGCATCGGAATTAAATACAAAAGGCACAATGCCGACTTAAGTACAAGATAACTGACTCTTATTACTGTTTATGTTTTGTAAAATTCCTGTGACACTACTTATAGATTCCGATGCTTCACTCCTTGTCTACTGTATCCCTGTGACCTCCATTTTGACGATGAAACACAGAAATTGAATCGGAATTAAATACAAAAGGCACAATGCCGACTTAAGTACAAGAAAACCGACTCTCCTTACTGTCTATGTTTTGCACCATTCCTGTGACACTAGTTATAGATTCCGATGCTTCACTTAAGGTTTACTGTATCCCCCTGACCTCCTTATTGACGATGAAACACAGAAATTGCATCGGAATAAAATACAAAAGGCACAATGCCGTCTGAAGTACAAGAAGACTGACTCTTTCAATTGTCTATGATTTGAACCATCCCGGTGAAACTAGTTAAAGGTCCGATGCTTCACTTCAGCTTTACTGTATCCCTCTGACCTTCTTAATGACGATGAAACACAGAAATTGCTTCGGAAAATAAGACAAATGGCACAATGCCGACTCAAGTACAAGAAGACTTGCTCTTCTTACTGTCTATGTTCTGAACCATTCCTGTGACACTAGCTATAGATTCCGATGTTTCACTTCTGGTTTACTGTATCCAGCCTACCTTCTTATTGACGATGAAGCACAGAAATTGCATCGGAATTTAATACAAAAGGCACAATGCCGACTGAAGTACAAGACTACTGACTCTTCTTACTGTCTATGTTTTGAACCACTCCTGTGACACTAGTTATAGATTCCGATGCTTCACTCCAATTTAACTGTATCCCTTTGACCTTCTTATTGACGATGAAACACAGAAATTGCATCTTAAATAAATACAAAAGGCACAATGCGCACTTAAGTACAAGAAGACTGACTCTTCCTGCTGTCAATGATTTCTACCATTCCTGTGACACTAGTTATAGATTCCGATGCTTCACTTCAGGTTTACTGAATCCCTCTGACCCTCCTATTGACGATCAAACACAGAAAATTCATCGGAATTAAATACAAAAGGCACAATGCCGGCACAATTACAAGAAGACTTTCTCTTCTTACTGTCTATGTTTTGAACCATTCCTGTGACACTAGTTATAGATTCCGATGCTTCACTTCAGGTTAACTGTATCCCTCTCACCTTCATATTGACGATGAAACACAGATATTGCATCTTAATTAAATACAAAAGGCACAATGCAGACGTAAGTACAAGAAGACTGACTCTTCTTGCTGTCTATGTTTTGAACCATTCCTGTAACACTAGTAATAGATTCCGATGCTTCACCTCAGGTTTACTGTATCCCTCTGACCTTCTTATTGACGGTCAAACACAGAGAATTCATCGGAATTAAATACAAAAGGCACAATGCCAACTCATGTTCAAGAAGACTGGCTCTTCATATCGTCTATGTTTTGAACCATTCCTGTGACACTAGTTATAGATTCCGATGCTTCTCTTCAGGTTTACTGTATCCCTCTGACCTTCATATTGACGATGAAACACAGATATTGCATCTTAAAAAAATACAAACGGCACAATGCAGACGTAAGTACAAGAAGACTGACTCCTCTTACTGTCTATGTTTTGAACCATTCCTGTGACACTAGTTATAGATTCCGATGCTTCACCTCAGGTTTACTGTATCCCTCTGACCTTCTTTTTGACAATGAAACATAGAAATTGCATCGGAATTAAATACAAAAGGCACAATGCCGACTTAAGTACAAGAAAACCGACTCTTCTTACTGTCTATGTTTTCCACCATTCCTGTGACACTAGTTATAAATTCCGATGCTTCACTTCAGGTTTACTGTATCCCCCTGACCTTCGTATTGACGATGAAACACAGAAATTGCATCGGAATTAAATACAAAAGGCACAATGCCGACTGAAGTACAAGAAGACTGACTCTTTCTATTGTCTATGTTTTGAACCATTCCGGTGAAACTAGTTATAGGTTCCGATCCTTCACTTCCGGTTTACTGTATCCCTCTGACCTTCTTATTGACGATGAAACACAGAAATTGCATCGGAATTAAATACAAAAGGCACAATGCCGACTCAAGTACAAGAAGACTGGCTCTTCTTACTGTCTATGTTTTGAACCATTCCTGTGACACTAGTTATAGATTCCGTTGCTTCACTTCAGGTTTACTGTATCCCTTTGATCGTCTTATTGACGATGAAACACAGAAATTGCATCGGAATTAAATACAAAAGGCACAATGCCGACTCAAGTACAAGAAGTCTGGCTCTTCTTACTGTCTATGTTTTGAACCATCCCTGTGACACTAGTTATAGATTCCGATGCTTCACTTCAGGTTTACTGTATATCTCTGACCTTATTGTTGACGATGAAACACAGAAATTGCTTCGGAATTAAATACTAAATGCTCAATGCCGACTTAAGTACAAAAAGACTGACTCTTCTTACTGTCTATCTTTTGAACCATTCCTGTGACAATAGTTATAGATTCCACGCTTCACTTCAGGTTTACTGTATCCCTTTCACCTTCTTATTGACGATGAAACACAGAAATTGCATCGGAATTAAATACAAAAAGCAAAATGCCGACTTAAGTACAAGAAGACTGACTCTTCTTACTGTGTCTGCTTTGAGACATTCCTGTGACATTAGTTATAGATTCCGATGCTTCACTTCAGGTTTTCTGTATCCCTCTGACCTTATTATTGACGATGAAACACAGATATTGCATCTTAATTAAATACAAAAGGCACAATGCAGACGTAAGTACAAGAAGACTGACTCTTCTTACTGTCTACGTTTTGAACCATTCCTGTGCCACTAGTAATAGACTCCGATGCATCCCCTCAGGTTTACTGTATCGCTCTGACCTTCTTATTGACGATCAAACACAGAAAATTCATCGGAATTAAATACAAAAGGCACAAGACCGACTCATGTTCAAGAAGACCGGCTCTTCTTACTGTCTATATTTTGAACCATTCCTGTGACACTAGTTATAGATTCCGATGCTTCACTTCAGGTTTACTGTATCCAGCTCACCTTCTTATTGACGATGAAACACAGAAATTGCGTCGGAATTAAATACAAAAGGCACAATGCCGACTAAAGTAAAAGAATACAGACTCTTCCTACTGTCTATGTTTTGAACCATTCCTGTGACACTAGTTATAGATTCCGATGCTTTACTTCAGGTTTTCTGTATCCCTCTGACCTCCTCATTGACGATGAAACACAGAAATTGCATCTTAATTAAATACAAAAGGCACAATGCCGACTTAAGTACAAGAAGACTGACTCTTCCTATTGTCAATGTTTTCTGCTATTCCTGTGACACTAGTTATAGATTCCGATGCTTCACTTCAGGTTTACTGTATCCCTCTGACCTTCCTATTGACGATCAAACACAGAAAATTCATCGGAATTAAATACAAAAGGCACAATGCCGACTCAATTACAAGAAGACTGACTCTTCTTAGTGTTTATGTTTCGAACAATTCCTGTGACACTAGTAATAGATTCCAATGCTTCACCTCGGGTTTTGTGTATCCCTCTGACCTTCTTATTGACGACCAAACACAGAAAATTCATCGGAATTAAATACAAAAGGCACAATGCCGACTCATGTTCAAGAAGACTGGCTCTTCTTACTGTCTATGTTTTCCACCATTCCTGTGACACTAGTTATAGATTCCGATGCTTCACTTCAGGTTTACTGTATCCCCGTGACCTTGTTATTGACGATGAAACACAGAAATTGCATCTTAGTTGAATACAAAAGGCACAATGCCGACTCAAGTACAAGAAGACTGACGATTCTTACTGTCTATGTTTTGAACCATTTATGTGACACTAGTTATACATTCCGATGCTTCACTTCAGGTTTACTGTATCCCTCTGACCTTATTATTGACGATGAAACACAGATATTGCATCTTAAAAAAATACAAACGGCACAATGCAGACGTAAGTACAAGAAGACTGACTCCTCTTACTGTCTATGTTTTGAACCATTCCTGTGACACTAGTTATAGATTCCGATGCTTCACCTCAGGTTTACTGTATCCCTCTGACCTTCTTTTTGACAATGAAACATAGAAATTGCATCGGAATTAAATACAAAAGGCACAATGCCGACTTAAGTACAAGAAAACCGACTCTTCTTACTGTCTATGTTTTCCACCATTCCTGTGACACTAGTTATAAATTCCGATGCTTCACTTCAGGTTTACTGTATCCCCCTGACCTTCGTATTGACGATGAAACACAGAAATTGCATCGGAATTAAATACAAAAGGCACAATGCCGACTGAAGTACAAGAAGACTGACTCTTTCTATTGTCTATGTTTTGAACCATTCCGGTGAAACTAGTTATAGGTTCCGATCCTTCACTTCCGGTTTACTGTATCCCTCTGACCTTCTTATTGACGATGAAACACAGAAATTGCATCGGAATTAAATACAAAAGGCACAATGCCGACTCAAGTACAAGAAGACTGGCTCTTCTTACTGTCTATGTTTTGAACCATTCCTGTGACACTAGTTATAGATTCCGTTGCTTCACTTCAGGTTTACTGTATCCCTTTGATCGTCTTATTGACGATGAAACACAGAAATTGCATCGGAATTAAATACAAAAGGCACAATGCCGACTCAAGTACAAGAAGTCTGGCTCTTCTTACTGTCTATGTTTTGAACCATCCCTGTGACACTAGTTATAGATTCCGATGCTTCACTTCAGGTTTACTGTATATCTCTGACCTTATTGTTGACGATGAAACACAGAAATTGCTTCGGAATTAAATACTAAATGCTCAATGCCGACTTAAGTACAAAAAGACTGACTCTTCTTACTGTCTATCTTTTGAACCATTCCTGTGACAATAGTTATAGATTCCACGCTTCACTTCAGGTTTACTGTATCCCTTTCACCTTCTTATTGACGATGAAACACAGAAATTGCATCGGAATTAAATACAAAAAGCAAAATGCCGACTTAAGTACAAGAAGACTGACTCTTCTTACTGTGTCTGCTTTGAGACATTCCTGTGACATTAGTTATAGATTCCGATGCTTCACTTCAGGTTTTC
Organism: Schistocerca piceifrons; assembly: GCF_021461385.2. Classification (NCBI taxonomy): domain Eukaryota; kingdom Metazoa; phylum Arthropoda; class Insecta; order Orthoptera; family Acrididae; genus Schistocerca; species Schistocerca piceifrons. The sequence continues at coordinate 11,462,715 of NC_060146.1, read as the reverse complement.
TGTATCCCTCTGACCTTATTATTGACGATGAAACACAGATATTGCATCTTAATTAAATACAAAAGGCACAATGCAGACGTAAGTACAAGAAGACTGACTCTTCTTACTGTCTACGTTTTGAACCATTCCTGTGCCACTAGTAATAGACTCCGATGCATCCCCTCAGGTTTACTGTATCGCTCTGACCTTCTTATTGACGATCAAACACAGAAAATTCATCGGAATTAAATACAAAAGGCACAAGACCGACTCATGTTCAAGAAGACCGGCTCTTCTTACTGTCTATATTTTGAACCATTCCTGTGACACTAGTTATAGATTCCGATGCTTCACTTCAGGTTTACTGTATCCAGCTCACCTTCTTATTGACGATGAAACACAGAAATTGCGTCGGAATTAAATACAAAAGGCACAATGCCGACTAAAGTAAAAGAATACAGACTCTTCCTACTGTCTATGTTTTGAACCATTCCTGTGACACTAGTTATAGATTCCGATGCTTTACTTCAGGTTTTCTGTATCCCTCTGACCTCCTCATTGACGATGAAACACAGAAATTGCATCTTAATTAAATACTAAAGGCACAATGCCGACTTAAGTACAAGAAGACTGACTCTTCCTATTGTCAATGTTTTCTGCTATTCCTGTGACACTAGTTATAGATTCCGATGCTTCACTTCAGGTTTACTGTATCCCTCTGACCTTCCTATTGACGATCAAACACAGAAAATTCATCGGAATTAAATACAAAAGGCACAATGCCGACTCAATTACAAGAAGACTGGCTCTTCTTACTGCCTATGATTTGAACCATTCCTGTGGCACTAGTTATAGATTCCGATACTTCCCTTCAGGTTTACTGTATCCAGCTGACCTTCTTATTGACGATGAAACACAGAAATTGCATCGGAATTTTATACAAAAGGCACAATGCCGACTTAAGTACAAGAAGACTGACTCTTCTTACTGTCCATTTTTTGAACCATTCCTGTGACACTAGGAATAGATTCCGATGCTTCACTTCAGGTTTACTGTATCCCTCTGACCTTCTTATTGACGATGAAACACATGAAATTGCATCTTAATTAAATACAAAAGGCACAATGCCGACTTCTGTACAAGAACACTGTCTCTTCTTACTGTCTATGTTTTGAACCATTCCTGTGCCACTAGTTAAAGATTCCGATGCTTCACTTCAGGTTTACTTTATCCCTCTGACCTTCTTATTGACGATCAAACACAGAAAATTCATGGGAATTTTTATACAAATGGCACAATGCCGGCTCAAGTACAAGAAGACTGGCTCTTCTTACTGTATATGTTTTGAACCGTTACTGTGACACTAGTTATAGATTCCGATGCTTCACTTCAGGATTACTGTATCCAGCTCACCTTCTTATTGACGATGAAACACAGAAATTGCGTCGGAATTAAATACAAAAGGCACAATGCCGACTTAAGTACAAGAGAAGTAACTCTTCTTACTGTCTATGTTTTGAACCAATCCTGTGACACTATTTATAGATTCCGATGCTTCACTTCAGGTTTACTGTATCCAGCTGACCTTCTTATTGACGATGAAACACACATATTGTTTCGGAATTAAATTCATGAGTCACAATGCCGACATAAGTACAAGAAAACTAACTCTTCTTACTGTCTATGTTTTGAACCAATCCTGTGACACTAGTTATAGATTCCGATGCTTCACTTTAGGCTCACTGTATCCCTCAGACCTTCTTATCGACGATGAAACACAGAAATTGCATCGGAATTAAATACAAAAGGCACAATGCCGACTAAAGTACAAGAAAACTGACTCTTCTTACTGTTTATGCTTTGAACCATTCCTGTGACACTAGTTATAGATTCCAATGCTTCACTTCAGGTCAACAGTATCCCTGTGACCATCTTTTTGACAATGTAACACAGAAGTTGCATCGGAATTAAATACAAAAGGCACAATGCCGACTTAAGTACAAAAAAACCGACTCTCCTTACTGTCTATGTTTTACACCATTCCTGTGACACTAGTTATAGATTCCGATGCTTCACTTAAGGTTTACTGTATCCCCCTGACCTCCTTATTGACGATGAAACACAGAAATTGCATCGGAATTAAATACAAAAGGCACAATGCCGTCTGAAGTACAAGAAGACTGACTCTTTCAATTGTCTATGATTTGAACCATCCCGGTGAAACTAGTTAAAGGGTCCGATGCTTCACTTCAGGTTTACTGTATCCCTCTGACCTTCGTAATGACGATGAAACACAGAAATTGCATCGGAATTAAATACAAATGGCACAATGCCGACCCAAGTACAAGAAGACTTGCTCTTCTTACTGTCTATGATCTGAACCATTCCTGTGACACTAGTTATAGATTCCGATGTCTCACTTCTGGTTTACTGTATCCAGCCTACCTTCTTATTGACGATGAAGCACAGAAATTGCATCGGAATTTAATACAAAAGGCACAATGCCGACTGAAGTACAAGACGACTGACTCTTCTTACTGTCTATGCTTTGAACCACTCCTGTGACACTAGTTATAGATTCCGATGCTTCACTTCAATTTAACTGTATCCCTTTGACCTTCTTATTGACGATGAAACACAGAAATTGCATCTTAATTAAATACAAAAGGCACAATGCGCACTTAAGTACAAGAAGACTGACTCTTCCTACTGTCAACGTTTTCTACCATTCCTGTGACACTAGTTATAGATTCCGATGCTTCACTTCAGGTTTACTGTATCTCTCTGACCCTCCTATTGACGATCAAACACAGAAAATTCATCGGAATTAAATACAAAAGGCACAATGCCGGCACAATTACAAGAAGACTTCCTCTTCTTACTGTCTATGTTTTGCACCATTCCTGTGACACTAGTTATATATTTCGATGCTTCACTTCATGTTTACTGTATCCCCCTGACCTTCTTAATGACGATGAAACACAGAAATTGCATCGGAATTAAATACAAAGGGCACAATGCCGACTCAAGTACAAGAAGATTGGCACTTTTTGCTGTCTATGTTTTGAACCATTCCTGTGACACTAGGTATAGATTCCATTGCTTCACTTCAGGTTTACTGTATCCCTCTGATCTTCTTATTGACGATGAAAAACAGAAATTGCATCGGAATTAAATACAAAAGGCACAATGCCGACTTAAGTACAAAAAGACTGACTCTACTTAATCTCTATGTTTTGAACCATTCCTGTGACACTAGTTATAGATTCCGATGCTTCACTTCAGGTTAACTGTATCCCTCTGACCTTCATATTGACGATGAAACACAGATATTGCATCTTAATTAAATACAAAAAGCACAATGCAGACGTAAGTACAAGAAGACTGACTCTTCTTGCTGTCTATGTTTTGAACCATTCCTGTAACACTAGTAATAGATTCCGATGCTTCACCTCAGGTTTACTGTATCCCTCTGACCTTCTTATTGACGGTCAAACACAGAGAATTCATCGGAATTAAATACAAAAGGCACAATGCCAACTCATGTTCAAGAAGACTGGCTCTTCTTACCGTCTATGTTTTGAACCATTCCTGTGACACTAGTTATAGATTCCGATGCTTCACTTCAGGTTTACTGTATCCCTCTGACCTTCATTTTGACGATGAAACACAGATATTGCATCGGAATTAAATACAAATGGCACAATGCCGACTCAAGTACAAGAAGACTGGCTCTTCTAACTGTCTATGTTTTGAACCATTCCTGTGACACTAGTTATAGATTCCTATGCTTCACTTAAGGTTTACTGTATCCCTCTGACCTCCTTATTGACGATGAAACACAGAAATTGCATCTTAATTGAATACAAAAGGCACAATGCCGAATTAAGTACAAGAAGACTGACGATTCTTACTGTCTATGTTTTGAACCCCTCCTGTGACACTAGTTATAGATTCCGATGCTTCATTTCAGGTTTACTGTATCCAGCTGACTGTCTTATTGACGATGAAACACAGAAATTGCATCGGAATTAAATACAAAAAGCAAAATGCTGACTTAAGTACAAGAAGACTGACTCTTGTTACTGTCTATGTTTCGAACCATTCCTGTGACACTAGTAATAGAATCCGATGCTTCACATCAGGTTTACTGTATCCCTCTGACCTTCTTGTTGAAGATCAAACACAGAAAATTCATCGGAATTAAATACAAAAGGCACAATGCCGGCTCATCTTCAAGAAGACTGGCTCTTCTTTTCTTACTGTCTATGTTTTGAACCATTCCTGTGACACTAGTTATAGATTGTGATGCTTCACTTCAGGTTTACTGTATCCAGCTCACCTTCTTATTGACGATGAAACACAGAAATTGCATCGGAATTAAAAACAAAAATCACAATGCCGACTTAAGTACAAGAATACTGACTCTTCCTACTGTCTATGTTTTGAACCATTCCTGTGACACTAGTTATAGATTCCGATGCTTCCCTTCAGGTTTACTGTATCCAGCTGACCCTCTTATTCACGATGAAACACAGAAATTGCATCGGAATTATATACAAAAGGCACAATGCCGACTTAAATACAAGAAGTTGACTCTTCTTACTGTCTATGCTTTAAACCATTCCTGTGACACTAGTAATAGATTCCGATGCTTCACTTCAGGCTCACTGTATCACTCTGACCTTCTTATTGACGATGGAACACAGAAATTGGATCGGAATTAAATACAAAAGGCACAATGCGACTTAAAAACAAGAAAACTGACTCTTCTTACTGTTTATGTTTTGAACAATTCCTGTGACACTAGTAATAGATTCCAATGCTTCACCTCGGGTTTAGTGTATCCCTCTGACCTTCTTATTGACGACCAAACACAGAAAATTCATCGGAATTAAATACAAAAGGCACAATGCCGACTCTTGTTCAAGAAGACTGGCTCTTCTTACTGTCTATGCTCTGAACCATTCCTGTGACACTAGTTATAGATTCCGATGCTTCACTTCAGGTTTACTGTATCCAGCTCACCTTCTTATTGACGATGAAGCACAGAAATTGCATCGGAATTTAATACAAAAGGCACAATGCCGACTTAAGTACAAGACGACTGACTCTTCTTACTGTCTATGTTTTGAACCACTCCTGTGACACTAGTTATCGATTCCGATTCTTCACTTCAGTTTTACTGTATTCCTCTGACCTTCTTATTGACGATGAAACACAGAAATTGCATCTTAATAAAATAAAAAAAGCACAATGCCGACTTAAGTACAAGAAGACTGACTCCTCTTACTGTCTATGATTTGAACCATTCCTGTGACACAAGTTATATATTCCGATGCTTCACTTTAGGTTTACTGTATACAGCTGACCTTCTTATTGACGATGAAACACAGAAATTGCATCGAAATTAAATTCATAAGTCACAATGCCGACATAAGTACAAGAAAACTAACTCTTCTTACAGTCTATGTTTTGAACCATTCCTGTGACACTAGTTATAGATTCCGATGCTTCACTTCAGGCTTACAGTATCCCGCTGACCTTCTTATTGACGATGAAACACCGAAATTACATCGGAATTAAATACAAAAGGCACAATGCCGACTTAAGTACAAGAAAACTGACTCTTCTTACTGTTTATGTTTTGAACTATTCCTGTGACACTAGTTGTAGATTCCGATGCTTCACTCCAGGTCTACTGTATCCCTGTGACCTTCTTTTTGACGATGAAACACAGAAATTGCATCGGAATTAAATTCAAAATGCACAATGCCGACTTAAGTACAAGAAAACCGACTCTTCTTACTGTCTGTGTTTTGCACCATTCCTGTGACACTAGTTATAGATTCCGATGCTTCACTTCAGGTATACTGTATCCCCCTGACCTTCTTATTGACGATGAAACACAGAAATTGCATCTTAGTATAATACAAAAGGTACAATGCCGACTCAAGTACAAGAAGATTGACGTTTCTTACTGTCTATGTTTTGAAACATTCCTGTGACACTAGTTATATATTCCGATGCTTCACTTCAGGTTTACTGTATCCCACTGACCTTATTATTGACGATGAAACACAGATATTGCATCTTAAAAAAATACAAAAGGCACAATGCAGACGTAAGTACAAGAAGACTGACTCCTCTTACTGTCTATGTTTTGAACCATTCCTGTGACACTAGTTATAGATTCCGATGCTTCACCTCAGGTTTACTGTATCCCTCTGACCTACTTATTGACGATCAAACACAGAAAATTCATCGGAATTAAATACAAAAGGCACAATGCCGGCTCATGTTCAAGAAGACTGGCTCTTCTTACTGTCTATGTTTTGAACCATTCCTGTGACACTAGTTATAGATTCTGATGATTGACTTCAGGTTTACTGTATTCAGCTCACCTTCTTATTGACGATGAAACACAGAAATTGCATCGGAATTAATTACAGAAGGCACAATGCCGACTCAAGTAAAAGAATACTGGCTCTTCTTACTGCCTATGTTTTGAACCATTCCTGTGGCACTAGTTATAGATTCCGATGCTTCCCTTCAGGATTACTGTATCCAGCTGACCTTCTTATTGACGATGAATTACAGAAATTGCATCGGAATTATTTACAAAAGGCACAATGCCGACTTAAGTACAAGAAGACTGACTCTTCTTACTGTCTATGTTTTGAACCATTCCTGTGACACTAGTTATAGATTCCGATGCTTCACTTCAGGTTTTCTGTATCCCTATGACCTCCTTATTGACGATGAAACACAGCAATTGCATCTTAATTAAATAAAAAAGGCACAATGCCAACTTAAGTACAAGAAGACTGACTCTTCCAACTGTCAATGAATTCTACCATTCCTGTGACACTAGTTATAGATTCCGATGCTTCACTCAGGTTTACTGTATCCCTCTGACCTTCCTATTGACGATCAAACACAGAAAATTCATCGGAATTAAATACAAAAGGCACAATGCCGACTCAAGTAAAAGAATACTGGCTCTTCTTACTGCCTATGTTTTGAACCATTCCTGTGGCACTAGTTATACATTCTGATGCTTCCCTTCTGGTTTACTGTATCCAGCTGACCTTCTTATTGACGATGAAACACAGAAATTGCATCGGAATTATATACAATAGGATCAATGCCGACTTAAGTACAAGAAGACTGACTCTTCTTACTGTCTATGCTTTGAACCATTCCTGTGACACTAGTTATAGATTCCGATGCTTCACTTCAGGTTTACTGTATCCCCCTGACCTTCGTATTGACGATGAAACACCGAAATTGCATCTTAATTAAATACAAAAGGCACAATGCCGACTTCAGTACAAGAACACTGTCTCTTCTTGCTGTGTATGGTTTGAACCACTCCTGTGCCACCAGTTATAGATTCCGATGCTTCACTTCAGGTTTACTGTATCCCTCTGATCTTCTTATTGACGATCAAACACAGAAAATTCATCGGAATTAAATACGAAAGGCACAATGCCGGCTCAAGTACAAGAAGACTGGCTCTTCTTACTGTCTATGTATGAACCATTCCTGTGACACCAGTTATATATTCCGATGCTTCACTTCAGGTTTACTGTATCCAGCTGACCTTCGTATTGACGATGAAACACACATATTGTTTCGGAATTAAATTCATGAGTCACAATGCCGACATAAGTACAAGAAAACTAACTCTTCTTACTGTCTATGTTTTGAACCAATCCTGTGACACTAGTTATAGATTCCGATGCTTCACTTTAGGCTCACTGTATCCCTCAGACCTTCTTATCGACAATGAAACACAGAAATTGCACCGGAATTAAATACAAAAGGCACAATGCCGACTTAAGTACAAGAAAACTGACACTTCTTACTGTTTATGTTTTGAACCATACCTGTGACACTAGTTATAGATTCCAATGCTTCACTTCAGGTCTACAGTATCCCTGTGACCTTCTTATTGACAATGAAACACAGAAGTTGCATCGGAATTAAATACAAAAAGCACAATGCCGACTTAAGTACAAGAAAACCGACTCTTCTTACTGTCTATGATTTGCACCATTCCTGTGACACTAGTTATAAATTCCGATGCTTTACTTCAGGTTTACTGTATCCCCCTGACCTTCGTATTGATGATGAAACACAGAAATTGCATCGGAATTAAATACAAAAGGCACAATGCCGACTGAAGTACAAGAAGACTGACTCTTTCTATTGTCTATGTTTTGAACCATTCCGGTGAAACTAGTTATAGGTTCCGATGCTTCACTTCAGGTTTACTGTATCCCTCTGACCTTCTTATTGACGATGAAACACAGAAATTGCATCGGAATTAAATACAAAAGGCACAATGCCGACTCAAGTACAACAAGACTGGCTCTTCTTACTGTCTATGTTTTGAACCATTCCTGTGACACTAGTTATAGATTCCGTTGCTTCACTTCAGGTTTACTGTATCCCTCTGATATTCATATTGACGATGAAACACAGAAATTGCATCGGAATTAAATACAAAAGTCACAATGCCGACTTTAGTACTATAAGACTGACTCTTCTTACTCTTTATGTTTTGAACCATTCCTGTGACACTTGTTATAGATTCCGATGCTTCACTTCCGGTTTACTGTATCCCTCTGACCTTCATATTAACGATGAAACACAGAAATTGCATCGGAATTAAATACAAAAGGCACAATGCCGACTCAAGTACAAGAAGACTGGCTCTTCTTACTGTCTATGTTTTGAACCAATCCTGTGACACTAGTTATAGATTCCGATGCTTCACTTCAGGCTCACTGTATCCCTCAGACCTTCTTATCGACGATGAAACACAGAAATTGTATCGGAATTAAATACTAAAGGCACAATGCCGACTTAAGTACAAGAAAACTGACTCTTCTTACTTTTTATGTTTTGAACCATTCCTGTGACGCTAGTTATAGATTCCGATGCTTCACTTCAGGTCTACTGTATCCCTGTGACCTTCTTTTTGACAATGAAACACAGAAATTGCATCGGAATTAGATACAAAAGGCACAATGCCGACTTAAGTACAAGAAAACCGACTCTTCTTACTGTCTATGTTTTGCACCATTCCTGTGACACTAGTTATAAAATCCGATGCTTCACTTCAGGTTTACTGTATCCCCCTGACCTTCGTATTGACGATGGAACACAGAAATTGCATCGGAATTAAATACAAAAGGCACAATGCCGACTGAAGTACAAGAAGACTGACTCTTTCTATTGTCTATGTTTTGAACCATTCCGGTGAAACTAGTTATAGGTTCCGATGCTTCACTTCCGGATTACTGTATCCCTCTGACCTTCTTATTGACGATGAAACACAGGAATTGCATCGGAATTAAATACAAAAGGCACAATGCCGACTCAAGTACAAGAAGACTGGCTCTTCTTACTGTCTATGTTTTGAACCATTCCTGTGAAACTAGTTATAGATTGCTATGCTTCACTTCAGGTTTACTGTATCCCTCTGAGCTCCTTATTGACGATGAAACACAGAAAATGCATCGGAATTAAATACAAAAGGCACAATGCCGACTTAAGTACAAGAAGACTGACGATTCTTACTGTCTATGTTTTGAACCATTCCTGTGACACTAGTTATATATTCCGTTGCTTCACTTCAGGTTTACTGTATCCCTCTGATCTTCTTATTGACGATGAAACACAGAAATTGCATCGGAATTAAATACAAAAGGCACAATGCCGACTCAAGTACAAGAAGTCTGGCTCTTCTTACTGTCTATGTTTTGAACCATCCCTGTGACACTAGTTATAGATTCCGATGCTTCACTTCAGGTTTACTGTATATCTCTGACCTTATTATTGACGATGAAACACAGAAATTGCATCGGAATTAAATACCAAATGCTCAATGCCGACTTAAGTACAAAAAGACTGACTCTTCTTACTGTCTATCTTTTGAACCATTCCTGTGACACTAGTTATAGATTCCACGCTTCACTTCAGGTTTACTGTATCCCTTTCACCTTCTTATTGACGATGAAACACAGAAATTGCATCGGAATTAAATACAAAAGGCACACTGCCGACTTAAGTACAAAAAGACTGACTCTTCTTAATCTCTATGTTTTGAACCATTCCTGTGGCACTAGTTATAGATTCCGATGCTTCACTTCACTTTAACTGTATCCCTCCGACCTTCATATTGACGATGAAACACAGATATTTCAACTTAATTAAATACAAAAGGCACAATGCAGACGTAAGTACAAGAAGACTGACTCTTCTTGCTGTCTATGTTTTGAACCATTCCTGTAACACTAGTAATAGATTCCGATGCTTCACCTCAGGTTTACTGTATCCCTCTGACCTTCATATTGACGGTCAAACACAGAGAATTCATCGGAATTAAATACAAAAGGCACAATGCCAACTCATGTTCAAGAAGACTGACTCTTCTTACTGTCTATGTTTTGAACCATTTCTGTGACACTAGTTATAGATTCCGATGCTTCACTTCAGGTTTACTGTATCCCTCTGACAATATTATTGACGATGAAACACAGATATTGCATCTTAAATACATACAAAGGGCACAATGCAGACGTAAGTACAAGAAGACTGACTCTTGTTACTGTCTATGTTTCGCACCATTCCTGTGACACTAGTAATAGATTCCGATGCTTCACCTCAGGTTTACTGTATCCCTCTGACCTTCTTGTTGACGATCAAACACAGAAAATTCGTCGGAATTAAATACAAAAGGCACAATGCCGGCTCATCTTCAAGAAGACTGGCTCTTCTTACTGTCTATGTTTGAACCATTCCTGTGACACTAGTTATAGATTGTGATGCTTCACTTCAGGTTTACTGTATCCAGCTCACCTTCTTATTGACGATGAAACACAGAAATTGCATCGGAATTAAATACAAAAATCACAATGCCGACTTAAGTACAAGAATACTGACTCTTCCTACTGTCTATGTTTTGAACCATTCCTGTGACACTAGTTATAGATTCCGATGCTTCCCTTCAGGTTTACTGTATCCAGCTGACCTTCTTATTGACGATGAAACTCAGAACATGCATCGGAATTACATACAAAAGGCACAATGCCGACTTAAGTACAAGAAAACTGACTCTTCTTACTGTTTATGTTTTGAACAATTCCTGTGACACTAGTTATATATTCCGATGCTTCACTTCAGGTTTACTGTATCCCTCTGACCTTATTATTGACGATGAAACACAGATATTGCATCTTAAAAAAATACAAAAGGCACAATGCAGACGTAAGTATAGGAAGACTGACTCCTCTTACTGTCTATGTTTTGAACCATTCCTGTGGCACTAGTTATAGATTCTGATGCTTCACCTCAGGTTTACTGTATCCCTCTGACCTTCTTATTGACGATCAAACACAGAAAATTCATCGGAATTAAATACAAATGGCACAATGCCGGCTCATGTTCAAGATGACTGGCTCTTCTTACTGTCTATGTTTTGAACCATTCCTGTGAAACTAGTTATAGATTCTGATGATTGACTTCAGGTTTACTGTATTCAGCTCACCTTCTTATTGTCGACGAAACACAGAAATTGCATCGGAATTAATTACAAAAGGCACAATGCCGACTTAAGTACAAGAATACTGACTCTTCCTACTGTCTATGCTTTGAATTATTCCTGTGACACTAGTTATAGATTCCGATGCTTCCCTTCAGGTTTACAGTATCCAGCTGACCTTCTTATTGACGATGAATTACAGAAATTGCATCGGAATTATATACAAAAGGCACAATGCCGCCTTAAGTACAAGAAGACTGACTCTTCTTGCTGTCTATGTTTTGAACCATTCCTGTGACACTAGTTATAGATTCCGATGCTTCACTTCAGGTTTTCTGTATCCCTATGACCTCCTTATTGACGATGAAACACAGAAATTGCATCTTAATTAAATAAAAAAGGCACAATGCCAACTTAAGTACAAGAAGACTGACTCTTCCTACTGTCAATGATTTCTACCATTCCTGTGACACTAGTTATAGATTCCGATGCTCCACTTCAGGTTTACTGTATCCCTCTGACCTTCCTATTGACGATCAAACACAGAAAATTCATCGGAATTAAATACAAAAAGCACAATGCCGACTCAAGTACAAGAATACTGGCTCTTCTTACTGCCTAATCTTTGAACCATTCCTGTGGCACTAGTTAGAGATTCCGATGCTTCCCTTCTGGTTTACTGTATCCAGCTGACCTTCTTATTGACGATGAAACATAGAAATTGCATCGGAATTATATACAAAAGGCACAATGCCGACTTAAGTACAAGAAGACTGACTCTTCTTACTGTCTATGCTTTGAACCATTCCTGTGACACTAGTTATAGATTCCGATGCTTCACTTCAGGTTTACTGTATCCCCCTGACCTTCGTACTGACGATGAAACACCGATATTGCATCTTAATTAAATGCAAAAGGCACAATGCCGACTTAAGTACAAGAACACTGTCTCTTCTTGCTGTGTATGGTTTGAACCACTCCTGTGCCACCAGTTATAGATTCCGATGCTTCACTTCAGGTTTACTGTATCCCTCTGATCTTCTTATTGACGATCAAACACAGAAAATTCATCGGAATTAAATACAAAAGGCACAATGCCGGCTCAAGTACAAGAAGACTGGCTCTTCTTACTGTCTACGATTTGAACCATTCCTGTGACACTAGTTATATATTCCGATGCTTCACCTCAGGTTTACTGTATCCAGCTGACCTTCTTATTGACGATTAAACACACATATTGTTTCGGAATTACATTCATGAGTCACAATGCCGACATAAGTACAAGAAAACTAACTCTTCTTACTGGCTATGTTTTGAACCAATCCTGTGACACTAGTTATAGATTCCGATGCTTCACTTTAGGCTCACTGTATCCCTCAGACCTTCTTATCGACGATGAAACACAGAAATTGCATCGGAATTAAATACAAAAGGCACAATGCCGACTTAAGTACAAGAAAACTGACTCTTCTTACTGTTTATGTTTTGAACCATTCCTGTGACACTAGTTATAGATTCCAATGCTTGACTTCAGGTCTACAGTATCCCTGTGACCTTCTTTTTGACAATGAAACACAGAAGTTGCATCGGAATTAAATACAAAAGGCACAATGCCGACTTAAGTACAAGAAATCCGACTCTTCTTACTGTCTATGATTTGCACCATTCCTGTGACACTAGTTATAGATTCCGATGCTTCACTTCAGGCTCACTGTATCACTCTGACCTTCTTATTGACGATGGAACACAGATATTGGATCGGAATTAAATACAAAAGGCACAATGCCGACTTAAGTACAAGAAAACTGACTCTTCTTACTGTTTATGTTTTGAACAATTCCTGTGACACTAGTAATTGATTCCAATGCTTCACCTCGGGTTTAGTGTATCCCTCTGACCTTCTTATTGACGACCAAACACAGAAAATTCATCGTAATTAAATACAAAAGGCACAATGCCGACTCTTGTTCAAGAAGACTGGCTCTTCTTACTGTCTATGCTCTGAACCATTCCTGTGACACTAGTTATAGATTCCGATGCTTCACTTCAGGTTTACTGTATCCAGCTCACCTTCTTATTGACGATGAAGCACAGAAATTGCATCGGAATTTAATACAAAAGGCACAATGCCGACTTAAGTACAAGACGACTGACTCAACTTACTGTCTATGTTTTGAACCACTCCTGTGACACTAGTTATCGATTCCGATTCTTCACTTCAGTTTTACCGTATCCCTCTGACCTTCTTATTGACGATGAAACACAGAAATTGCATCTTAATTAAATAAAAAAAGGCACAATGCCGACTTAAGTACAAGAAGACTGACTCTTCTTACTGTCTATGTTTTGAAGCATTCCTGTGACACAAGTTATATATTCTGATGCTTCACTTCAGGTTTACTGTATACAGCTGACCTTCTTATTGACGATGAAACACAGAAATTGCATCGAAATTAAATTCATAAGTCACAATGCCGACATAAGTACAAGAAAACTAACTCTTCTTACTGTCTATGTTTTGAACCATTCCTGTGACACTAGTTATAGATTCCGATGCTTCACTTCAGGCTTACAGTATCCCGCTGACCTTCTTATTGACGATGAAACACCGAAATTGCATCGGAATTAAATGCAAAAGGCACAATGCCGACTTAAGTACAAGAAAACTGACTCTTCTTACTGTTCATGTTTTGAACTATTCCTGTGACACTAGTTGTAGATTCCGATGCTTCACTCCAGGTCTACTGTATCCCTGTGACCTTCTTTTTGACGATGAAACACAGAAATTGCATCGGAATTAAATTCAAAATGCACAATGCCGACTTAAGTACAAGAAAACCGACTCTTCTTACTGTCTATGTTTTGCACCATTCCTGTGACACTAGTTATAGATTCCGATTCTTCACTTCAGGTTTACTGTATCCCCCTGACCTTCTTATTGACGATGAAACACAGAAATTGCATCTTAGTTGAATACAAAAGGCACAATGCCGACTCAAGTACAAGAAGACTGACGTTTCTTACTGTCTATGTTTTGAACCATTGACACTAATTATATATTCCGATGCTTCACTTCAGGTTTACTGTATCCCTCTGACCTTATTATTGACGATGAAACACAGATATTGCATCTTAAAAAAATACAAAAGGCACAATGCAGACGTAAGTACAAGAAGACTGACTCCTCTTACTGACTATGTTTTGAACCATTCCTGTGACACTAGTTATAGATTCCGATGCTTCACCTCAGGTTTACTGTATCCCTCTGCAATTCTTATTGACGATCAAACACAGAAAATTCATCGGAATTAAATACAAAAGGCACAATGCAGACGTAAGTACAAGAAGACTGGCTCTTCTTACTGTCTATGTTTTGAACCATTCCTGTGACACTAGTTATAGATTCTGATGATTGACTTCAGGTTTACTGTATTCAGCTCACCTTCTTATTGACGATGAAACACAGAAATTGCATCGGAATTAATTACAAAAGGCACAATGCCGACTTAAAAACAAGAATACTGACTCTTCCTACTGTCTATGCTTTGAATTATTCCTGTGACACTAGTTATAGATTCCGATGCTTCCCTTCAGGTTTACTGCATCCAGCTGACCTTCTTATTGACGATGAATTACAGAAATTGCATCGGAATTATATACATACGGCACAATGCCGACTTAAGTACAAGAAGACTGACTCTTCTTACTGTCTATGTTTTGAACCATTCCTGTGATACTAGTTATAGATTCCGATGCTTCACTTCATGTTTTCTGCATCCCTATGACCTCCTTATTGACGATGAAACACAGAAATTGCATCTTAATTAAATAAAAAAGGCACAGTGCCAACTTAAGTACAAGAAGACTGACTCTTCCTACTGTCAATGATTTCTACCATTCCTGTGATACTAGTTATAGATTCCGATGCTTCACTTCAGGTTTACTGTATCCCTCTGACCTTCCCTTTGACGATCAAACACAGAAAATTCATCTGAATTAAATACAAAAGGCACAATGCCGACTCAAGTACAAGAAGACTGATTCTTCTTACTGTCTATGCTTTGAACCATTCCTGTGACACTAGGTATAGATTACGATGCTTCACTTCAGGTTTACTGTATCCCCCTGACCTTCGTATTGACGATGAAACACCGAAATTGCATCTTAATTAAATACAAAAGGCACAATGCCGACTTCAGTACAAGAACACTGTCTCTTCTTGCTGTGTATGGTTTGAACCACTCCTGTGCCACCAGTTATAGATTCCGATGCTTCACTTCAGATTTACTGTATCCCTCTGATCTTCTTATTGACGATCAAACACAGAAAATTCATCGGAATTAAATACAAAAGGCACAATGCCGGCTCAAGTACAAGAAGACTGGCTCTTCTTACTGTCTATGTTTTGAACCATTCCTGTGACACTAGTTATATATTCCGATGCTTCACTTCAGGTTTACTGTATCCAGCTGACCTTCTTATTGACGATTAAACACACATATTGTTTCGGAATTACATTCATGAGTCACAATGCCGACATAAGTACAAGAAAATTAACTCTTCTTACTGTCTATGTTTTGAACCAAGTCTGTGACACTAGTTATAGATTCCGATGCTTCACTTTAGGCTCACTGTATCCCTCAGACCTTCTTATCGACGATGAAACACAGAAATTGCATCGGAATTAAATACAAAAGGCACAATGCCGACTTAAGTACAAGAAAACTGACTCTTCTTACTGTTTATGTTTTGAACCATTCCTGTGACACTAGTTATAGATTCCAATGCTTCACTTCAGGTCTACAGTATCCCTGTGACCTTCTTTTTGACAATGAAACACAGAAGTTGCATCGGAATTAAATACAAAAGGCACAATGCCGACTTAAGTACAAGAAAACCGACTCTTCTTACTGTCAATGATTTGCACCATTCCTGTGACACTAGTTATAAATTCCGATGCTTTACTTCAGGTTTACTGTATCACCCTGACCTTCGTATTGATGATGAAACACAGAAATTGCATCGGAATTAAATACAAAAGGCACAATGCCGACTGATGTACAAGAAGACTGACTCTTACTATTGTCTATGTTTTGAACCATTCTGGTGAAACTAGTTATAGGTTCCAATGCTTCACTTCAGGTTTACTGTATCCCTCTGACCTTCTTATTGACGATGAAACACAGAAATTGCATCGGAATTAAATACAAAAGGCACAATGCCGACTCAAGTACACAAGACTGGCTCTTCTTACTGTCTATCTTTTGAACCATTCCTGTGACACTAGTTATAGATTCCGTTGCTTCACTTCAGGTTTACTGTATCCCTCTGACCTTCATATTAACGATGAAACACAGAAATTGCATCGGAATTAAATACAAATGGCACAATGCCGACTCAAGTACAAGAAGACTGGCTCTTCTTACTGTCTATGTTTCGAATCAATCCTGTGACACTAGTTATAGATTCCGATGCTTCACTTCAGGCTCACTGTATCCCTCAGACCTTCTTATCGACGATGAAACACAGAAATTGCACGGAATTGAATGCTAAAGGCACAATGCCGACTTAAGTACAAGAAAACTGACTCTTCTTACTTTTTATGTTTTGAACCATTCCTGTGACGCTAGTTACAGATTCCGATGCTTCACTACAGGTCTACTGTATCCCTGTGACCTTCTTTTTGACAATGAAACACAGAAATTGCATCGGAATTAAATACAAAAGGCACAATGCCGACTTAAGTACAAGAAAACCGACTCTTCTTACTGTCTATGTTTTGCACCATTCCTGTGACCCTAGTTATAAATTCCGATGCTTCACTTCAGGTTTACTGTATCCCCCTGACCTTCGTATTGACGATGAAACACAGAAATTGCATCGGAATTAAATACAAAAGGCACAATGCCGACTGAAGTACAAGAAGACTGACTCTTTCTATTGTGTATGATTTGAACCAATCCAGTGAAACTAGTTATAGGTTCCGATGGTTCGCTTCCGGTTTACTGTATCCCTCTGACCTTCTTATTGACGATGAAACACAGAAATTGCATCGGAATTAACCCTGCTGTTCTGTTCACTTTTACTTGACATATATACTGTTCGGGTCAATATGACCCGACATATCAAAATGCTTTAGAAACATAAATTTTGGTACAGTTTTAGCTATCGACATTGTTGTTCTATTCCAGTACCTTGTTAGTAATAATAATAATAATAATAATAATAATAATAATGGTAATAATAATAATAATAACAATGCATACAACTTTATTGAGGGATATTTTTCATTTAAATATGCACATAAATTTGAAACAACAGACAGTTTCCATTACAGGCATTCAACTTAGAAAGCACTACAGTTTTTCCATACTTCTATTCTTATTGTTGACAGTTTAGACGTAAGTATTGACATTTTCTAACAACAGACAGTTGTCATTACAGATATTCATCTTAGAGCACACTACAGTACAGAACACACTACAGTTTTTTTATTACATTCCAACATAGAAAGCACTACAACTTTAGAATCCTCTCTTCTTACTGATTGTAGTTTAGGCACAAGTATTCACATAAATTTGAAACAACAGAATTTTCAATACAATCATCTTATAAAATACTACAGTTCTTTTCTTACTGCTTGCACTGTGGACACAAGTAGGTTACATGTTTCTTGCAAATATGTTTACTACATTTTCCACACACCATGTTTGTTTTATTGTCATTACTTGATGGACAGAACTTACAGCGTGCACGTTTTGTAGATTTTCTTGTTGTTACCGATTCTGACACACCACCCACATCATTCGGGTTTTGGATGCTTGTGACCATTCTCAAAGAATCTTCTGTTCTTGGGAAATGCGTTCTTGATGCAATATGTTCTTTTATCAGTGACTTTCCAAGTTCCTCCAAGAATATTCTCCTTCTAGTCAATTTGCTTGCATTCCAATTAGGGTCAACCGAAATCCACAAAACGTATGCATTATAAGCAGAAACATCAAGAATATTGTAGAAAACTATCATTGGCCACCTATTACTTTTTCGTTTGCATGTATATGTACCTAATAACTGATCAAGCGTGTCTACAGCACCTTTGGTTGAATTATAGTCCAAAATCATTTTTGGCTTCTTATCAGCCCTGTCACTGATTTCCGCATCATGGTGGAGAGTGCTCATAAGTACAACATTCTTGTGTCTCTTAGGAATATAATTAACCACAGTAGTGTCATTTGTGAAGTAAAATGAAGAGCTGTGTACCTCCTTGTTGGTCATTTTGTGTGGAAGCTCCGGCTTATTTTTCCGTATAGTTCCCAACATAGTCAATTTCCTTTTCAGAAGCAGCTGCCCCAAATTGTACGACGTAAAAAAGTTGTCACACGTGATATTCTGACCACGTAACTCAGAAGTGAGATCAGATACCACCCTCATTCCCTGATTTCTTTCTGGTGCCGCTCCACTCACCTTTCCTGTATAAATTTGGGCTTTCAGTACGTATGAAGTTTTGCTGTCACACATGGTCCATATTTTGATCCCATATTTTGCCGGTTTACTTGGGATATACTGCTTGAATGGACAGCGACCTCTAAATGCTACTAACTGCTCGTCAACAGTAACATTTTCTCCTGGATTATACAGTTTAGGAAGGACCTCTACCCACTTCTCCCAAATACTACGAATTGCGGCAAGTTTGTCAGTACGTCGTCTTTCCTCTCTAGTAGATTTCTTGTCAAATCGCAGGACACGTGATATCTTACAGAATGTTTCATGAGACATGGTTGCTCGAAATATGTTTCGCCCAGTATCTTTATCCCACAAACTTTTTGTAGACTCCCCATGAGATCGATATACACCCGCTAGGAGTAAGAGTCCTAAGTATGCATGGAAAACAGAACCATCAATATCTGTCCACTGTTCACCATAAACTCGCTGCCCTTCAATATTTGTCATCTCTATTATTTCATTTTGAAGCGCTGTGTGAAATACTGCTTCAAATGAACATTTTACATCAGATATTCTGCTGACTGCATACCTGGTAACTCCTGGGGTACTCTTGATGATGTTCGAAGCTGGTAGGCGACCATGTTGTGCTGGTGGATGCAACTGCCATTCTATATTCCCATTTTTAGAAAGAAAAGTCTCTACACTATTTTGTATGGGCTGTGGACTGTCGTAACTGTCATCGGAACACTCGCTTTCAGATGCATTGCTGATGTGATCTTCAAACTCAGAAAGTGATCCTTCATCTGGTGAGGCATTTACTATTTCTTCCAACTCACGATCATTCAATGGTCTCATCGCCATGGTGTCACAAGTCAAACTGGGCAGAAACAAAGCATTCCAATTATTGAGAACTGCCAATTATTATTTCCTGGGGAAAGCAACAAACAAGCCCATTGTTGTGAACGCATGGAGCTTTAGGTGATTGTTGAGAGTAAGTTGGAATGATGCAGTCACTATTCCCACACAACACAACAAAAATAATTTTCGCCATTTCCAGATTTTAGAAATAAATACGAGTTACACTAAACATATTTGTGTCGGGTCATTATGACCCGAACATTACATATGCAACTATTACAGTTGAAGCCCAAACTTCTTAAACTTTTTTAAAACCTTTTAAAACACATGCTGCTCATCCATTTTCAGACAAAGTCACAAAGTTTCATAAATATATATTGGTATTTACATAATGTAAAATAACGTTCATATTCGTTTCGGGTCATATAGACCCGAACAGAACAGCAGGGTTAAATACAAAAGGATATTGCCGACCCAAGTACAAGAAGACTGGCTCTTCTTACTGTCTATGTTTTGAACCATTCCTGTGAAACTAGTTATAGATTGCTATGCTTCACTTCAGGTTTACTGTATCCCTCTGAGCTCCTTATTGACGATGAAACACAGAAAATGCATCGGAATTAAATACAAAAGGCACAATGCCAACTTAAGTACAAGAAGACTGACGATTCTTACTGTCTATGCTTTGAACCATTCCAGTGACACTAATTGTAGATTCCGATGCTTCACTTCAGGTTTACTGTATCCCTCTGACCTTCTCATTGACGGTCAAACACAGAAATTTCATCGCAATTAAATACAAAAGGCACAATGCCGACTCAAGTACAAGAAGACTGACTCTTCTTACTGTCTATGTTTTGAACCATTCCTGTGACACTAGTTATAGATTCCGTTGCTTCACTTCAGGTTTACTGTATCTCTCTGATCTTCTTATTGACGATGAAACACAGAAATTGCATCGGAATTAAATACAAAAGGCACAATGCCGACTCAAGTACAAGAAGTCTGGCTCTTCTTACTGTCTATATTTTGAACCATCCCTGCGACACTAGTTATAGATTCCACGCTTCACTTCAGGTTTACTGTATCCCTTTCACCTTCTTATTGACGATGAAACACAGAAATTGCATCGGAATTAAATACAAAAGGCAAAATGCCGACTTAAGTACAAGAAGACTGACTCTTCTTACTGTCTCTGCTTTGAGACATTCCTGTGACACTAGTTATAGATTCCGATGCTTCACTTCAGGTTTACTGTATCCCTCTGACCTTATTATTGACGATGAAACACAGATATTGCATCTTAATTAAATACAAAAGGCACAATGCAGACGTAAGTACAAGAAGACTGACTCTTCTTACTGTCTACGTTTTGAACCATTCCTGTGACACTAGTAATAGACTCCGATGCTTCCCCCCAGGTTTACTGTATCGCTCTGACCTTCTTATTGACGATCAAACACAGAAAATTCATCGGAATTAAATACAAAAGGCACAAGACCGACTCATGTTCAAGAAGACCGGCTCTTCTTACTGTCTATATTTTGAACCATTCCTGTGACACTAGTTATAGATTCCGATGCTTCACTTCAGGTTTACTGTATCGAGCTCACCTTCTTATTGACGATGAAACACAGAAATTGCGTCGGAGTTAAACACAAAAGGCACAATGCCGACTAAAGTAAAAGAATACTGACTCTTCCTACTGCCTATGTTTTGAACCATTCCTGTGACACTAGTTATAGATTCCGATGCTTCACTTCAGGCTCACTGTATCCCTCAAACCTTCTTATCGACGATGAAACACAGAAATTGCATCGGAATTAAATACTAAAGGCACAATGCCGACTTAAGTACAAGAAAACTGACTCTTCTTACTTTTTATGTTTTGAACCATTCCTGTGACGCTAGTTATAGATTCCGATGCTTCACTTCAGGTCTACTGTATCCCTGTGACCTTCTTTTTGACAATGAAACACAGAAATTGCATCGGAATTAATTACAAAAGGCACAATGCCGACTTAAGTACAAGAAAACCGACTCTTCTTACTGTCTATGTTTTGCACCATTCCTGTGACACTAGTTATAAATTCCGATGCTTCACTTCAGGTTTACTGTATCCCCCTGACCTTCGTATTGACGATGAAACACAGAAATTGCATCGGAATTAAATACAAAAGGCACAATGCCGACTGAAGTACAAGAAGACTGACTCTTTCTATTGTTTATGTTTTGAACCATTCCGGTGAAACTAGTTATAGGTTCCGATGGTTCACTTCCGGTTTACTGTATCCCTCTGACCTTCTTATTGACGATGAAACACAGAAATTGCATCGGAATTAAATACAAAAAACACAATGCCGACTCAAGTACAAGAAGACTGGCTCTTCTTACTATCTATGTTTTGAACCATTCCTGTGAAACTAGTTATAGATTGCTATGCTTCACTTCAGGTTTACTGTATCCCTCTGAGCTCCTTATTGACGATGAAACACAGAAAATGCATCGGAATTAAATACAAAAGGCACAATGCCGGCTTAAGTACAAGAAGACTGACGATTCTTACTGTCTATGCTTTGAACCATTCCAGAGACACTAATTATAGATTCCGATGCTTCACTTCAGGTTTACTGTATATCTCTGACCTTATTATTGACGATGAAACACAGAAATTGCATCGGAATTAAATACTACATGCTCAATGCTGACTTAAGTACAAAAAGACTGACTCTTCTTACTGTCTATCTTTTGAACCATTCCTGTGACACTAGTTATAGATTCCACGCTTCACTTCAGGTTTACTGTATCCCTTTCACCTTCTTATTGACGATGAAACACAGAAATTGCATCGGGATTAAATACAAACGGCAAAATGCCGACTTAAGTACAAGAAGACTGACTCTTCTTACTGTCTCTGCTTTGAGACATTCCTGTGACACTAGTTATAGATTCCGATGCTTCACTTCAGGTTTACTGTATCCCTCGGACCTTATTATTGACGATGAAACACAGATATTGCATCTTAATTAAATACAAAAGGCACAATGCAGACGTAAGTACAAGAAGACTGACTCTTCTTACTGTCTACGCTTTGAACCATTCCTGTGACACTAGTAATAGACTCCGATGCTTCCCCTCAGGTTTACTGTATCGCTCTGACCTTCTTATTGACGATCAAACACAGAAAATTCGTCGGAATTAAATACAAAAGGCACAAGACCGACTCATGTTCAAGAAGACCGGCTCTTCTTACTGTCTATTTTTTGAACCATTCCTGTGACACTAGTTATAGATTGCGATGCTTCACTTCAGGTTTACTGTATCCAGCTCACCTTCTTATTGACGATGAAACACAGAAATTGCGTCGGAATTAAATACAAAAGGCACAATGCCGACTAAAGTAAAAGAATACTGACTATTCCTACTGTCTATGTTTTGAACCATTCCTGTGACACTAGTTATAGATTCCGATGCTTCACTTCAGGTTTTCTGTATCCCTCTGACCTCCTTATTGACGATGAAACACAGAAATTGCATCTTAATTAAATACAAAAGGCACAATGCCGACTTAAGTACAAGAAGACTGACTCTTCCTACTGTCAATGTTTTCTGCTATTCCTGTGACACTAGTTATAGATTCCGATGCTTCACTTCAGGGTTACTGTATCCCTCTGACCTTCCTATTGACGATCAAACACAGAAAATTCATCGGAATTAAATACAAAAGGCACAATGCCGACTCAATTACAAGAAGACTGGCTCTTCTTACTACCTATGATTTGAACCATTCCTGTGGCACTAGTTATAGATTCCGATACTTCCCTTCAGGTTTACTGTATCCAGCTGACCTTCTTATTGACGATGAAACACAGAAATTGCATCGGAATTATATACAAAAGGCACAGTGCCATCTTAAGTACAAGAAGACTGACTCTTCTTACTGTCCATGTTTTGAACCATTCCTGTGACACTAGGAATAGATTCCGATGCTTCACTTCAGGTATACTGTATCCCTCTGACCTTCTTATTGACGATGAAACACATGAAATTGCATCTTAATTAAATACAAAAGGCACAATGCCGACTTCTGTACAAGAACACTGTCTCTTCTTACTGTCTATGTTTTGAACCATTCCTGTGCCACTAGTTAAGGATTCCGATGCTTCACTTCAGGTTTACTTTATCCCTCTGACCTTCTTATTGACGATCAAACACAGAAAATTCATCGGAATTGTTATACAAATGGCACAATGCCGGCTCAAGTACAAGAAGACTGGCTCTTCTTACTGTCTATATTTTGAACCGTTCCTGTGACACTAGTTATAGATTCCGATGATTCACTTCAGGTTTACTGTATCCAGCTCACCTTCTTATTGACGATGAAACACAGAAATTGCGTCGGAATGAAATACAAAAGGCACAATGCCGACTTAAGTACAAGAGAACTAACTCTTCTTACTGTCTATGTTTTGAACCAATCCTGTGACACTATTTATAGATTCCGATGCTTCACTTCAGGTTTACTGTAACCAGCTGACCGTCTTATTGACGATGAAGCACACATATTGTTTCGGAATTAAATTTATGAGTCACAATGCCGACATAAGTACAAGAAAACTAACTCTTCTTACTGTCTATGTTTTGAACCAATCCTGTGACACTAGTTATAGATTCCGATGCTTCACTTTAGGCTCACTGTATCCCTCAGACCTTCTTATCTACGATGAAACAAAGAAATTGCATCGGAATTAAATACAAAAGGCACAATGCCGACTTAAGTACAAGAAAACTGACTCTTCTTACTGTATATGCTTTGAACCATTCCTGTGACACTAGTTATAGATTCCAATGCTTCACTTCAGGTCTACAGTATCCCTAAGACCTTCTTTTTGACAATGAAACACAGAAGTTGCATCGGAATTAAATACAAAAAGCACAATGCCAACTTAAGTACAAGAAAACCGACTCTTTATACTGTCTATGATTTGCACGATTCCTGTGACACTAGTTATAAATTCCGATGCTTTACTTCAGGTTTACTGTATCCCCCTGACCTTCGTATTGAGGATGAAACACAGAAATTGCATCGGAATTAAATATAAAAGGCACAATGCCGACTGAAGTACAAGAAGACTGACTCTTTCTATTGTCTATGTTTTGAACCATTCCGGTGAAACTAGTTATAGTTTCCGATGCTTCACCTTAGGTTTACTGTATCCCTCTGACCTTCTTATTGACGATGAAACACAGAAATTGCATCGGAATTAAATACAAAAGGCACAATGCCGACTCAAGTACAACAAGACTGGCTCTTCTTACTGTCTATGTTTTGAACCATTCCTGTGACACTAGTTATAGATTCCGTTGCTTCACTTCAGGTTTACTGTATCCCTCTGATATTCTTATTGACGATGAAACACAGAAATTGCATCGGAATTAAATACAAAAGGCACAATGCCGACTTAAGTACAATAAGACTGACACTTCTTACTCTCTATGTTTTGAACCATTCCTGTGACACTTGTTATAGATTCCGATGTTTCACTTCAGGTTTACTGTATCCCCCTGACCTTCGTATTGACGATGAAACACAGAAATTGCATCGGAATTAAATACAAAAGGCACAATGCCGACTGAAGTACAAGAGGACTGACTCTTTCTATTGTCTATGTTTTGAACCATTCCGGTGAAACTAGTCATAGGTTCCGATGCTTCACTTCCGGTTTACTGTATCCCTCTGACCTTCTTATTGGCGATGAAACACAGAAATTGCATCAGAATTAAATACAAAAGGCACAATGCCGACTCAAGTACAAGAAGACTGGCTCTTCTTACTGTCTATGTTTTGAACCATTCCTGTGACACTAGTTATAGATTCGGTTGCTTCACTTCAGGTTAACTGTATCCCTCTGATATTTTTATTGACGATGAAACACAGAAATTGCATCGGAATTAAATACAAAATGCACAATGCCGACTCAAGTACAAGAAGACTGGCTCTTCTTACTGTCTATGTTTTGAACCATTCCTGTGACACTAGTTATAGATTGCTATGCTTCACTTCAGGTCTACTGTATCCCTCAGAGCTCCTTATCGACGATGAAACACAGAAAATGCATCGGAATTAAATACAAAAGGCACAATGCCGACTTAAGTACAAGAAGACTGACGATTCTTACTGTCTATGCTTTGAACCATTCCAGTGACACTAATTTTTGATTCCGATGCTTCACTTCAGGTTTACTGTATCCCTCTGACCCTCTCATTGACGGTCAAACACAGAAATTTCATCGCAATTAAATACAAAAGGCACAATTCCGACTCAAGTACAAGAAGACTGGCTCTTCTTACTGTCTATGTTTTGAACCATCCCTGTGACACTAGTTATAGATTCCGTTGCTTCACTTCAGGTTTACTGTATCCCTCTGATCTTCTTATTGACGATGAAACACAGAAATTGCATCGGAATTAAATACAAAAGGCACAATGCCGACTCAAGTACAAGAAGTCTGGCTCTTCTTACTGTCTATGTTTTGAACCATCCCTGTGACACTAGTTATAAATTCCGATGCTTCACTTCAGGTTTACTGTATGTCTCTGACCTTATTATTGACGATGAAACACAGAAATTGCATCGGAATTAAATACTAAATGCTCAATGCCGACTTAAGTACAAAAAGACTGACTCATCTTACTGTCTATCTTTTGAACCATTCCTGTGACACTAGTTATAGATTCCACGCTTCACTTCAGGTTTACTGTATCCCTTTCACCTTCTTATTGACGATGAAACACAGAAATTGCATCGGAATTAAATACAAAAGGCAAAATGCCGACTTAAGTACAAGAAGACTGACTTTTCTTACTGTCTCTGCTTTGAGACATTCCTGTGACACTAGTTATAGATTCCGATGCTTCACTTCAGGTTTACTGTATCCCTCTGACCTTATTATTGACGATGAAACTTAGATATTGCATCTTAATTAAATACAAAAGGCACAATGCTGACGTAAGTACAAGAAGACTGACTCTTCTTACTGTCTACGTTTTGAACCATTCCTGTGACACCAGTAATAGACTCCAATGCTTCACCTCAGGTTTACTGTATCGCTCTGACCTTCTTATTGACGATCAAACACTGAAAATTCATCGGAATTAAATACAAAAGGCACAAGACCGACTCATGTTCAAGAAGACCGGCTCTTCTTACTGTCTATATTTTGAACCATTCCTGTGACACTAGTTATAGATTCCGATGCTTCACCTTCTAATTGACGATGAAACACAGAAATTGCGTCGGAATTAAATACAAAAGGCACAATGCCGACTAAAGTAAAAGAATACTGACTCTTCCTACTGTCTATGTTTTGAACCATTCCTGTGACACTAGTTATAGATTCCGATACTTCCCTTCAGGTTTACTGTATCCAGCTGACCTTCTTATTGACGATGAAACACAGAAATTGCATCGGAATTATATACAAAAGGCACAATGCCGACTTAAGTACAAGAAGACTGACTCTTCTTACTGTCCATGTTTTGAACCATTCCTGTGACACTAGGAATAGATTCCGATGCTTCACTTCAGGTTTACTGTATCCCTCTGACCTTCTTATTGACGATGAAACACATGAAATTGCATCTTAATTAAATACAAAGGGCACAATGCCGACTTCTGTACAAGAACACTGTCTCTTCTTACTGTTTATGTTTTGAACCATTCCTGTGCCACTAGTTAAAGATTCCGATGCTTCACTTCAGGTTTACTTTATCCCTCTGACCTTCTTATTGACGATCAAACACAGAAAATTCATCGGAATTTTTATACAAATGGCACAATGCCGGCTTAAGTACAAGAAGACTGGCTCTTCTTACTGTCTATGTTTTGAACCGTTCCTGTGACACTAGTTATAGATTCCGATGCTTCACTTCAGGTTTACTGTATTCAGCTGACCTTCTTATTGACGATGAAACACAGAAATTGCATCGGAATTAAATACAAATGCCACAATGCCGACTCATGTACAAGTAGACTGGCTCTTCTTACTGTCTATGTTTGAACGTTACCTGTAAGACCAGTTTTAGATTCCGATGCTTGACTTCAGGTTTACTGTATCCATTGGACCCTCTTATTGACGACGAAACACAGAATAAGCATTGGAATTAAATAGAAACGGCACAATGGCGACTCAGGTACAAGAAGTCTGGCTCTTCTTACTGTCTATGTTTTGAACCTTTCCTGTGAGACCGGTTTTAGATTCCGATGCTTCACTTCAGATCTACTGAATCAACCTGACCGTCGTATTGACGATGGACACAGAAATTGCATCGGAATTAAATACAAAAGGCACAATGCCGACTCAAGTACAAGAAGACTGGCTCTTCTTCCTGTCTACGTTTCGAACCGTTCCTGTGAAACTAGTTATAGATTCCGATGCTCCACTTCAGGTTTACTGTATTCAGCTGACCTTCTTATTGACGATGAAACACAGAAATTGCATCGGAATTAAATACAAAAGGCACAATGCCGACTCAAGTACAAAAAGTCTGGCTCTTCTTACTGTCTATGTTTTGAACCTTTGCTGTGAGCCCGGTTTTTAATTACGATGCTTCACTTCAGGTTTACTGTATCCCCCTGACCTTCGTATTGACGATGAAACACAGAAATTGCATCGGAATTAAATAGAAAATGCACAATGCCGACTTAAATACAGGCAAACAGACTCTTCTTAATATCTATCTTTTGAAACATTCCTGTGACACTACTTATAGGTTCCGATGCATCACTTGATGTTTACTGTATCCCTCTGACCTTCTTACTGAGGATGAAACACAGAAAATGCACCGGAATTAAATACAAAAGGCACAATGCCGACTTAAGTACAAGAAGACTGACTCTTCTTACTGTCTATGTTTTGAACCATTCCTGTGACACTAGTTTTAGATTCCGATGCTTCTCTTCAGGTTTACTGTATCCCTCTGACCTCCGTATTGACGATGAAACACAGAAATTGCATCTTAATCTAATACAAAAGGCACAATGCTGACTTAAGTAGAAGATCACTGACTCTTCTTACTGTCTATGTTTTGAACCATTCCTGTGACACTAGTTTTAGATTCCGATGCTTCTCTTCAGGTTTACTGTATCCCTCTGACCTCCGTATTGACGGTGAAACACAGAAATTGCATCTTAATCAAATACAAAAGGCACAATGCTGACTTAAGTAGAAGAAGACTGACTCTTCTTACGGTCTATGTTTTGAACCATTCCGGCGCACTAGTTATAGATTCCAATGCTTCACATCAGTTTTACTTTATCCCTTTGACCATCTTTTTGACGATGAAACACAGAAATTGCATCGGAATTAAATACAAATGCCACAATGCCGACTCATGTACAAGTAGACTGGCTCTTCTTACTGTCTATGTTTGAACGTTACCTGTAAGACCAGTTTTAGATTCCGATGCTTGACTTCAGGTTTACTGTATCCATTGGACCCTCTTATTGACGACGAAACACAGAATAAGCAGTGGAATTAAATAGAAACGGCACAATGCCGACTTAAGTGCAAGAAAACTGGCCCTTCTTCCTGTCTATGTTTTAAACCGTTCCTGTAACACTAGTTATAGAGTCCGATGCTTCACTTCAGGTTTACTGTATCCCTCTGGCCGTCGTATTGACGATGAAACACAGAAATTGCATCGGAATTAAATACAAAAGGCACAATGCCGACTGAAGTACAAGTAGACTGGCTCTTCTTACTGACTATGTTTGAACCTTTCCTGTGAGACGGGTTTTCGATTCCGATGCTTCACTTCAGGTATACTGTACCCCTGGGACTTTCTTATTGACGACGAAACACAGTAATTGCATCGGAATTAAATAGAAAAGGCACAATGCCGACTTAAGTGCAAGAAAACTGGCTCTTCTTCCTGTCTATGTTTTGAACCATTCCTGTGACACTAGTTACAGATGCCGATGCTTCGCTTCAGTTTTACTGTATCCCTCTGACCGTCTTATTGATGATGAAACACAGAGATTGCATCGGAATTAAATACATAATGCACAATGCCGACTCAGGTACAAGAAGTCTGGCTCTTCTTACTGTCAATGTTTTGAACCTTTCCTGTGAGACCGGTTTTAGATTCCGATGCTTCACTTAAGGTTTACTGTTTCCCTTGGAACTTCTTATTGTCGACGAAACACAGAAATTGCATCGGAACTAAATAGAAAAGGCACAATGCCAACTTAAGTACAAGAAAACAGACTCTTCTTAATATTTATGTTTCGAATGATTCCTGTGACACTAGTTATAGATTCCGATGCTTCACTTCAGGTCTACTGTATCCCTGTGACCTTCTTTTTGACGATGAAACACAGAAATTGCATCGGAATTAAATATAAAAGGCACAATGCCGACTTAAGTACAAGAAAACTGACTCTTCTTACTGTCTAATTTTTGCAAAATTCCTGTGACACTAGTTATAGATTCCGATGCTTCACTTCATGTTTACTGTATCCAGCTGACCTTCTTATTGACGATGAAACACAGAAATCGCATCGGAATTAAATACAAAAGTCACAATGGCGACTTAAGTACAAGAAGACTGACTCTTCTTACTCTCTATGTTTTGATCCACTCCTGTGACACTAGTTATTGATTCCGATGCTTCACTTCAGGTTTACCGTATCCCTTGCACCTTCTTATTGACTACAAAACACAGAAATTGCATCGGAATTAAATAGACAATGCACAATGCCGACTTAAGTACAAGAAAACAGACTCTTCTTAATATCTATCTTTTGAACCATTCCTGTGACACAAGTTATAGATTCCGATGCATCACTTGAGGTTTACTGTATCCCTTTGGCCTTCTTACTGAGGATGAAACACAGAAAATGCACCGGAATTAAATACAAAAGGCACAATGCCGACTTAAGTACAAGAAGACTGACTCTTCTTCCTGTCTATATTTTGAACCATTCCTGTGACACTAGTTATAGATTCCGATGCTTCACTTCAGGTTTACTGTATCCTCTGACCTTCATATTGTCGACGAAACACCGAAATTGCATCGGAATTATATACAAAAGGCACAATGCCGACTCATGTACAAGTAGACTGGCTCTTCTTACTGTTTATGTTTGAACGTTACCTGTAAGACAAGTTTTACATTCCAAATGCTTGACTTCAGGTTTACTGTATCCGTTGGACCCTCTTATTGACGACGAAACACAGAATAAGCATTGAATTAAATAGAAAAGGCACAATGCCGACTTAAGTGCTAGAAAACTGGCTCTTGTTCCTGTCTATGTTTTAAACCGTTCCTGTGACACTAGTTATAGATTCCGATGCTTCACTACAGGTTTACTGTATCCAGCTGAACATCTTATTGACGATGAAACACAGATATTGCATCGGAATTAAATACAAAATGCACAATAGCAACTTAAGTACAAGAAGACTGACTCTTCTTACTGTCTATGATTTGAACAATTACTGTGACTCTAGTTTTAGATTCCGATGCTTCACTTCAGGTCTACTGTATCCCTGTGACCTTCTTTTTGACGATGAAACACAGAAATTGCATCGGAATTAAATATAAAAGGCACAATGCCGACTTAAGTACAAGAAAACCGACTCTTCTTACTGTCTAATTTTTGCACCATTCCTGTGACACTAGTTATAAATCCGATGCTTCACTTCATGTTTACTGTATCCAGCTGACCTTCTATTGACGATGAAACACAGAAATTGCATCGGAATTAAATACAAAAGTCACAATGGCGACTTAAGTACAAGAAGACTGACTCTTCTTACTCTCTATGTTTTGATCCACTCCTGTGACACTAGTTATTGATTCCGATGCTTCACTTCAGGTTTACCGTATCCCTTGCACCTTCTTATTGACTACAAAACACAGAAATTGCATCGGAATTAAATAGACAATGCACAATGCCGACTTAAGTAAAAGAAAACAGACTCTTCTTAATATCTATCTTTTGAACCATTCCTGTGACACTAGTTATAGATTCCGATGCATCACTTGAGGTTTACTGTATCCCTCTGGCCTTCTTACTGAGGATGAAACACAGAAAATGCACCGGAATTAAATACAAAAGGCACAATGCCGGCTTAAGTACAAGAAAACTGACTCTCCTTACTGTTTATGTTTTGAACCATTCCTGTGACACTAGTTATGGATTCCGATGCTTCACTTCAGGGTTATTGTATCCCTCTGACCTTCTTATTGACGATGAAATACAGAAATTGCATCGGAATAATATACAAAGGGCACAATGCCGACTCGAGTAAAGAGGCCTGGCTCTTCTTACTGTCTATGATTTGAAACATTCCTGTGACACTAGTTTTCGATTCCGATGCTTCACTTCAGGTTTACTGTATCCCTCTGACCTTCTTATTGACGATGAAATACAGAAATTGCATCGGAATTATATACAAAAGGCACAGTGCCGACTTAAGTACAAGAAGACTGACTCTTCTTACTGTCTATGTTTTGAACCATTCCTGTGACACTAGTTTTAGATTCCGATGCTTCTCTTCAGGTTTACTGTATCCCTCTGACCCCCTTATTGACGATGAAACACAGAAATTGCATCTTAATCAAATACAAAATTCACAATGCTGACTTAAGTACAAGAAGACTGACTCTTCTTACTGTCCTATGTTTTGAACCATTCCTGTGACAATAGTTATAGATTCCGATGCTTCACTTCAGGTTTACTGTATCCCTCTGACCTTCATATTGTCGACGAAACACCGAAATTGCATCGGAATTATATACAAAAGGCACAATGCCGACCTAAGTACAAGAGGAATGACTTTTCTTACTGTCTATGTTTGAACCATTCCTGTGACACTACTTATAGATTCCGATGCTTCACTTCAGGTTTACTGTATCCCTCTGACCTTCTTATTAACGATGAAACACAGAAAATACATCCTAATTAAACACAAAAGGCACAATGCCGGCTCAAGTACAAGAAGACTGACGCTTCTTACTGTCTATGTTTTGAACCATTCCTGCGACACTAGTTATAGATTCCAATGCTTCACTTCAGTTTTACTTTATCCCTCTGACCATCTTTTTGACGATGAACACAGAAATTGCATCGGAATTAAATACAAATGGCACAATGCCGACTCATGTACAAGTAGACTGGCTCTTCTTACTGTCTATGTTTGAACGTTACCTGTAAGACAAGTTTTAGATTCCGATGCTTGACTTCAGGTTTACTGTATTAATTGGAACCTCTTATTGACGACGAAACACAGAATAAGCATTGAATTAAATAGAAAAGGCACAATGCCGACTTAAGTGCAAGAAACTGGCTCTTCTTCCTGTCTATGTTTTAAACCGTTCCTGTGACACTAGTTATAGTTTCCGATGCTTCACTTCAGGTTTACTGTATCCAGCTGAACATCTTATTGACGATGAAACACAGATATTGCATCGGAATTAAATAAAAATGCACAATGGCAACTTAAGTACAAGAAGACTGACTCTTCTTACTGTCTATGATTTGAACAATTACTGTGACTCTAGTTTTAGATTCCGATGCTTCACTCCAGGATACTGTATCCCTCTGACTTCCTTATTGACGATGAAACACAGATATTGCATCTTAATTGGATACAAAAGGCAAAATGCCGACTCAAGTACAAGAAGACTGGCTCTTCTTACTGTCTATGTTTTGAACCATTCCTGTGACACTAGTTATAGATTCCTATGCTTCACTTCAGGTTTACTGTATCCAGTTGACATTCTTATTGACGATGAAGCACAGAAATTGCATCGGAATTAAATACAAAAGGCATAATGGCGACTTAAGTACAAGAAGACTGACTCTTCTTACTGTCTATGTTTCGACCATTTATGTGACACTAGTTGTAGATTCCGATGCTTCACTTCAGGTTTACTGTATCCCCTGGACCTTCTTATTGACTACGAAACATAGAAATTGCATCGGAATTAAATAGAAAAAATGCACAATGCCGACTTAAGTACAAGAAGACAGACTCTTATAAATATCTATGTTTTGAACCATTCCTGTGACACTAGTTATAGATTCCGATGCATCACTTGAGGTTTACTGTATCCCTCTGACCTTCTTATTGACGATGAAGCCCAGAAAATGCATCGGAATTAAATACAAAAGACACAATGCCGACTTAAGTACAAGAAAACTGACTCTTCATACTGTCTATGTTTTGAACCATTCCTGTGACACTAGTTATAGATTCCGATGCTTCACTTCAGGTATACTGTATCCCTCTGACCTTCTTACTGACGATGAAACACAGAAATTGCATCTTAATGAAATACAAAAGGCACAAAGCTGACTTAAGTACAAGAAGACTGACTCTTCTTACTGTCTATGTTTGAACCATTCCTGTGAGACTAGTTATAGATTCCGATGCTTCACTTCAGGTTTACTGTATCCCTCTGACCGTCGTATTGACGATGAAACACCGAAATTGCATCGGAATTAAATACAAAAGGCACAATGCCGACTGAAATACAAGTAGACTGGCTCTTCTTACTGTCTATGATTTGAACCTTTCCTGTGAGACGGGTTTTCGATTCCGATGCTTCACTTCAGGTTTACTGTACCCCTGGGACTTTCTTATTGACGACGAAACACAGAAATTGCATCGGAATTAAATAGAAAAGGCACAAAGCCGACTTAAGAGCAAGAAAACTGACTCTTCTTCCTGTCTATGTTTTGAACCATTCCTGTGACACTAGTTACAGATGCCGATGCTTCGCTTCAGTTTTACTGTATCCCTCTGACCGTCTTATTGATGATGAAACACAGAGATTGCATCGGAATTAAATACATAAAGCACAATGCCGATTCAGGTACAAGAAGTCTGGCTCTTCTTACTGTCAATGATTTGAACCTTTCCTGTGAGACCGGTTTTAGATTCCGATGCTTCACTTCAGGTTTATTGTTTCCCTTGGACCTTCTTATTGTCGACGAAACACAGAAATTGCATCGGAACTAAATAGAAAAGGCACAATGCCGACTTAAGTACAAGAAAACAGACTCTTCTTAATATTTATGTTTCAAATGATTCCTGTGACACTAGTTATAGATTCCAATGCTTCACTTCAGGTTTACTGTATCCAGCTGACCTTCTATTGACGATGTAACACAGAAATTGCATCGGAATTAAATACAAAAGGCACAATGCCGACATAAGTACAAGAAGACTGACTCTTCTTACTGTCTATGATTTGAACCATTCCTGTGACACTAGTTATTGATTCCGATGCTTCACTTCAGTTTTACTGTATCCCCCTGACCTTCTTATTGACGATGAAACACAGAAATTGCATCGGAATTAAATACAAAAGGCACAATGCCGACATAAGTACAGGAAAACTGACTCTTCATACTGTTTATGTTTTGAACCATTCCTGTGACACTAGTTATAGATTCCGATGTTTCACTTCAGGTCTACTGTATCCCTCTGACCGTCTTATTGATGATGAAACACAGAGATTGCATCGGAATTAAATACATAAGGCACAATGCCGACTCAGGTACAAGAAGTCTGGCTCTTCTTACTGTCAATGTTTTGAACCTTTCCTGTGAGACCGGTTTTAGATTCCGATGCTTCACTTCAGGTTTACTGTTTCCTTGGACCTTCTTATTGTCGACGAAACACAGAAATTGCATCGGAACTAAATAGAAAAGGCACAATGCGACTTAAGTACAAGAAAACCGACTCTTCTTACTGTCTAATTTTTGCACCATTCCTGTGACACTAGTTATAGATTCCGATGTTTCACTTCATGTTTACTGTATCCAGCTGACCTTCTTATTGACGATGAAACACAGAAATTGCATCGGAATTAAATACAAAAGTCACAATGGCGACTTAAGTACAAGAAGACTGACTCTTCTTACTCTCTATGTTTTGATCCACTCCTGTGACACTAGTTATTGATTCCGTTGCTTCACTTCAGGTTTACTGTATCCCTCTGACCGTCGTAATGACGATGAAACACAGATATTGTATCAGAATTAAATACAAAAGGCACAATGCCGACTCGAGTAAAAGAGGACTGGCTCTTCTTACTTCTATGTTTTGAACCATTCCTGTGACACTAGTTTTCGATTACGATGCTTCACTTCAGGTTTACAGTATCCCTCTGACCTTCTTATTGACGACGAAATACAGAAATTGCATCGGAATTATATACAAAAGGCACAATGCCGACTTAAGTACAAGAAGACTGACTCTTCTTACTGTCTATGTTTTGAACCATTCCTGTGACACTAGTTTTAGATTCCGATGCTTCTCTTCAGGTGTACTGTATCCCCCTGACCTCCTTATTGACGATAAAACACAGAAATTGCATCTTAATCAAATACAAAATTCACATGCTGACTTAAGTACAAGAAGACTGACTCTTCTTACTGTCTATGTTTTGAACCATTCCTGTGACACTAGTTATGGATTCCGATGATTCACTTCAGGTTTACTGTATCCCTCTGACATTCTTATTGACGATGAAATACAGAAATTGCATCGGAATTATTAACAAAAGGCACAATGCCGACTTAAGTTCAAGAACACTGACTCTTCTTACTGTCTATATTTTGAACCATTCCTGTGACACTAGTTATAGATTCCGATGCTTCACTTCAGGTTTACTGTATCCCTCTGACCTTCTTATTAACGATGAAACACAGAAAATACATCCTAATTAAACACAAAAGGCACAATGCCGGCTCAAGTACAAGAAGACTGACTCTTCTTACTGTTTATGTTTTGAACCATTCCTGCGACACTAGTTATAGATTCCAATGCTTCACTTCAGTTTTACTTTATCCTTCTGACCATCTTTCTGACGATGAAACACAGAAAATTGCATCGGAATTAAATACAAATGGCACAATGCCGACTCATGTACTAGTAGACTGGCTCTTCTTACTGTCTATGTTTGAACGTTACCTGTAAGACAAGTTTTAGATTCCGATGCTTGACTTCAGGTTTACTGTATCCGTTGGACCCTCTTATTGGCGACGAAACACAGAATAAGCATTGGAATTAAATAGAAAAGGCACAATGCCGACTTAAGTGCAAGAAAACTGGCTCTTCTTCCTGTCTATGTTTTAAACCGTTCCTGTGACACTAGTTATAGATTCCGATGCTTCACTTCAGGTTTACTGTATCCAGCTGAACATCTATTGACGATGAAACACAGATATTGCATCGGAATTAAATACAAAATGCACAATGGCAACTTAAGTACAAGAAGACTGACTCTTCTTACTGTCTATGATTTGAACAATTACTGTGACTCTAGTTGTAGATTCCGATGCTTCACTTCAGGTCTACTGTATCCCTGTGACCTTCTTTTTGACGAAGAAACACAGAAATTGCATCGGAATTAAATATAAAAGGCACAATGCCGACTTAAGTACAAGAAAACCGACTCTTCTTACTGTCTAATTTTTGCACCATTCCTGTGACACTAGTTATAAATTCCGATGCTTCACTTCATGTTTACTGTATCCAGCTGACCTTCTTATTGACGATGAAACACAGAAATTGCATCAGAATTAAATACAAAAGTCACAATGGCGACTTAAGTACAAGAAGACTGACTGTTCTTACTCTCTATGTTTTGATCCACTCCTGTGACACTAGTTATTGATTCCGATGCTTCACTTCAGGTTTACCGTATCCCTTGCACCTTCTTATTGACTACAAAACACAGAAATTGCATCGGAATTAAATAGACAATGCACAATGCCGACTTAAGTAAAAGAAAACAGACTCTTCTTAATATCTATATTTTGAACCATTCCTGTGACACTAGTTATAGATTCCGATGCATCACTTGAGGTTTGCTGTATCCCTCTGGCCTTCTTACTGAGGATGAAACACAGAAAAATGCACCGGAATTAAATACAAAAGGCACAATGCCGGCTTAAGTACAAGAAAACTGACTCTCCTTACTGTTTATGTTTTGAACCATTCCTGTGACACTAGTTATGGATTCCGATGCTTCTCTTCAGGTTTACTGTATCCCTCTGACCTTCTTATTGACGATGAAATACAGAAATTGCATCGGAATTATATACAAAGGGCACAATGCCGACTTAAGTTCAAGAAGACTGACTTTTAATAGTGTCTATTTTTTGAACCATTCCTGTGACACTAGTTTTAGTTTCCGATGCTTCTCTTCAGGTTTACTGTATCCTCTGACCTCCGTATTGACGATGAAACACAGAAATTGCATCTTAATCAAATACAAAAGGCACAATGCTGACTTAAGTACAAGAAGACTGACGCTTCTTACTGTCTATGTTTTGAACCATTCCTGTGACACTAGATATAGATTCCGATGCTTCACTTCAGGTTTACTGTATCCCTCTGACCTTCATATTGTCGACGAAACACCGAAATTGCATCGGAATTATATACAAAAAGCACAATGCTGATCTAAGTTCAAGAGGAATGACTTTTCTTACTGTCTATGCTTTGAACCATTCCTGTGACACTACTTATAGATTCCGATGCTTCACTTCAGGTTTACTGTATCCCTCTGACGTTCTTATTAACGATGAAACACAGAAAATACATCCTAATTAAACACAAAAGGCACAATCCCGGCTCAAGTACAAGAAGACTGACTCTTCTTACTGTCTATGTTTTGAACCATTCCTGCGACACTAGTTTTAGATTCCAATGCTTCACTTCAGTTTTACATTATCCCTCTGACCATCTTTTGACGATGAAACACAGAAATTGCATCGGAAATTAAATACAAATGGCACAATGCCGACTCATGTACAAGTAGACTGGCTCTTCTTACTGTCTATGTTTGAACGTTACCTGTAAGACAAGTTTTAGATTCCGATGCTTGACTTCAGGTTTACTGTATCCATTGGACCCTCTTATTGACGACGAAACACAGAATAAGCATTGGAATTAAATAGAAAAGGCACAATGCCGACTTAAGTGCAAGGAAACTGGCTCTTCTTCCTGTCTATGTTTTAAACCGTTCCTGTGACACTAGTTATAGATTCCGATGCTTCACTTCAGGTTTACTGTATCCATCTGAACATCTTATTGACGATGAAACACAGATATTGCATCGGAATTAAATACAAAATGCACAATGGCAACTTAAGTACAAGAAGACTGACTCTTCTTACTGTCTATGATTTGAACAATTACTGTGACTCTAGTTTTAGATTCCGATGCTTCACTCCAGGATACTGTATCCCTCTGACTTCCTTATTGACGATGAAACACAGATATTGCATCTTAATTGGATACAAAAGGCACAATGCCGACTTAAGTACAAGAAGACTGACTCTTCCTACTGTCAATGTTTTCTGCTATTCCTGTGACACTAGTTATAGATTCCGATGCTTCACTTCAGGGTTACTGTATCCCTCTGACCTTCCTATTGACGATCAAACACAGAAAATTCATCGGAATTAAATACAAAAGGCACAATGCCGACTCAATTACAAGAAGACTGGCTCTTCTTACTGCCTATGTTTTGAACCATTCCTGTGGCCCTAGTTATAGATTCCGATACTTCCCTTCAGGTTTACTGTATCCAGCTGACCAGCTGACCTTCTTATTGACGATGAAACACAGAAATTGCATCGGAATTATATACAAAAGGCACAATGCCGACTTAAGTACAAGAAGACTGACTCTTCTTACTGTCCATGTTTGAACCATTCCTGTGACACTAGGAATAGATTCCGATGCTTCACTTCAGGTTTACTGTATCCCTCTGACCTTCTTATTGACGATGAAACACATGAAATTGCATCTTAATTAAATACAAAGGGCACAATGCCGACTTCTGTACAAGAACACTGTCTCTTCTTACTGTTTATGTTTTGAACCATTCCTGTGCCACTAGTTAAAGATTCCGATGCTTCACTTCAGGTTTACTTTATCCCTCTGACCTTCTTATTGACGATCAAACACAGAAAATTCATCGGAATTTTTATACAAATGGCACAATGCCGGCTTAAGTACAAGAAGACTGGCTCTTCTTACTGTCTATGTTTTGAACCGTTCCTGTGACACTAGTTATAGATTCCGATGCTTCACTTCAGGTTTACTGTATCCAGCTGACCTTCTTATTGACGATGAAACACAGAAATTGCATCGGAATTAAATACAAAAGGCAAAATGCTGACTTAAGTACAAGAAGACTGACTCTTCCTACTGTCTATGTTTTGAACCATTCCTGTGACACTAGTTATAAATTCTGATGCTGCACTTCAGGTTCACTGTATCTCTCTGACCGTCTTATTGACGATGAAACACAGAGATTGCATCGGAATTAAATACAAAAGGCACAATGGCGACTCAGGTACAAGAAGTCTAGCTCTTCTTACTGTATATGTTTTGAACCTTTCCTGTGAGACCGGTTTTAGATTCCGATGCTTCACTTCAGATCTACTGAATCAACCTGACCGTCGTATTGACGATGGACACAGAAATTGCATCGGAATTAAATACAAAAGGCACAATGCCGACTCAAGTACAAGAAGACTGGCTCTTCTTCCTGTCTACGTTTCGAACCGTTCACTGTGAAACTAGTTATAGATTCCGATGCTCCACTTCAGGTTTACTGTATTCAGCTGACCTTCTTATTGACGATGAAACACAGAAATTGCATCGGAATTAAATACAAAAGGCACAATGCCGACTCAAGTACAAAAAGTCTGGCTCTTCTTACTGTCTATGTTTTGAACCTTTGCTGTGAGCCCGGTTTTTAATTACGATGCTTCACTTCAGGTTTACTGTATCCCCCTGACCTTCGTATTGACGATGAAACACAGAAAATGCATCGGAATTAAATACAAAAGTCACAATGTCGACTTAAGTACAAGAAGACTGACTCTTCTTACTCTTTATGTTTTGATCCACTCCTGTGACACTAGTTATTGATTCCGATGCTTCACTTCAGTTTTACTGTATCCCTTGTCCTTCTTATTGACTACAAAACACAGAAATTGCATCGGAATTAAATAGAAAATGCACAATGCCGACTTAAATACAGGCAAACAGACTCTTCTTAATATCTATCTTTTGAAACATTCCTGTGACACTACTTATAGATTCCGATGCATCACTTGATGTTTACTGTATCCCTCTGACCTTCTTACTGAGGATGAAACACAGAAAATGCACCGGAATTAAATACAAAAGGCACAATGCCGACTTAAGTACAAGAAGACTACTCTTCTTACTGTCTATGTTTTGAACCATTCCTGTGACACTAGTTTTAGATTCCGATGCTTCTCTTCAGGTTTACTGTATCCCTCTGACCTCCGTATTGACGATGAAACACAGAAATTGCATCTTAATCAAATACAAAAGGCACAATGCTGACTTAAGTAGAAGATCACTGACTCTTCTTACTGTCTATGTTTTCAACCATTCCTGTGACACTAGTTTTAGATTCCGATGCTTCTCTTTAGGTTTACTGTATCCCTCTGACCTCCGTATTGACGATGAAACACAGAAATTGCATCTTAATCAAATACAAAAGGCACAATGCTGACTTAAGTAGAAGAAGACTGACTCTTCTTACGGTCTATGTTTTGAACCATTCCGGCGCACTAGTTATAGATTCCAATGCTTCACATCAGTTTTACTTTATCCCTTTGACCATCTTTTTGACGATGAAACACAGAAATTGCATCGGAATTAAATACAAATGCCACAATGCCGACTCATGTACAAGTAGACTGGCTCTTCTTACTGTCTATGTTTGACCGTTACCTGTAAGACCAGTTTTAGATTCCGATGCTTGACTTCAGGTTTACTGTATCCATTGGACCCTCTTATTGACGACGAAACACAGAATAAGCATTGGAATTAAATAGAAACGGCACAATGCCGACTTAAGTGCAAGAAAACCGGCTCTTCTTCCTGTCTATGTTTTAAACCGTTCCTGTAACACTAGTTATAGATTCCGATGCTTCACTTCAGGTTTACTGTATCCCTCTGACCGTCGTATTGACGATGAAACACAGAAATTGCATCGGAATTAAATACAAAAGGCACAATGCCGACTGAAGTACAAGTAGACTGGCTCTTCTTACTGTCTATGTTTGAACCTTTCCTGTGAGACGGGTTTTCGATTCCGATGCTTCACTTCAGGTTTACTGTACCCCTGGGACTTTCTTATTGACGACGAAACACAGTAATTGCATCGGAATTAAATAGAAAAGGCACAATGCCGACTTAAGTGCAAGAAAACTGACTCTTCTTCCTGTCTATGTTTTGAACCATTCCTGTGACACTAGTTACAGATGCCGATGCTTCGCTTCAGTTTTACTGTATCCCTCTGACCGTCTTATTGATGATGAAACACAGAGATTGCATCGGAATTAAATACATAAGGCACAATGCCGACTCAGGTACAAGAAGTCTGGCTCTTCTTACTGTCAATGTTTTGAACCTTTCCTGTGAGACCGGTTTTAGATTCCGATGCTTCACTTAAGGTTTACTGTTTCCCTTGGAACTTCTTATTGTCGACGAAACACAGAAATTGCATCGGAACTAAATAGAAAAGGCACAATGCCAACTTAAGTAGAAGAAAACAGACTCTTCTTAATATTTATGTTTCGAATGATTCCTGTGACACTAGTTATAGATTCCGATGCTTCACTTCAGGTCTACTGTATCCCTGTGACCTTCTTTTTGACGATGAAACACAGAAATTGCATCGGAATTAAATATAAAAGGCACAATGCCGACTTAAGTACAAGAAAACCGACTCTTCTTACTGTCTAATTTTTGCAAAATTCCTGTGACACTAGTTATTGATTCCGATGCTTCACTTCAGGTTTACCGTATCCCTTGCA
Source organism: Schistocerca piceifrons (assembly GCF_021461385.2). Taxonomy (NCBI): domain Eukaryota; kingdom Metazoa; phylum Arthropoda; class Insecta; order Orthoptera; family Acrididae; genus Schistocerca; species Schistocerca piceifrons. The sequence continues at coordinate 11,419,987 of NC_060146.1, read as the reverse complement.
CCTTCTTATTGACTACAAAACACAGAAATTGCATCGGAATTAAATAGACAATGCACAATGCCGACTTAAGTACAAGAAAACAAACTCTTCTTAATATCTATCTTTTGAACCATTCCTGTGACACTAGTTATAGATTCCGATGCATCACTTGAGGTTTACTGTATCCCTTTGGCCTTCTTACTGAGGATGAAACACAGAAAATGCACCGGAATTAAATACAAAAGGCACAATGCCGACTTAAGTACAAGAAGACTGACTCTTCTTCCTGTCTATATTTTGAACCATTACTGTGACACTAGTTATAGATTCCGATGCTTCACTTCAGGTTTACTGTATCCCTCTGACCTTCATATTGTCGACGAAACACCGAAATTGCATCGGAATTATATACAAAAGGCACAATGCCGACTCATGTACAAGTAGACTGGCTCTTCTTACTGTCTATGTTTGAACGTTACCTGTAAGACAAGTTTTACATTCCGATGCTTGACTTCAGGTTTACTGTATCCGTTGGACCCTCTTATTGACGACGAAACACAGAATAAGCATTGGAATTAAATAGAAAAGGCACAATGCCGACTTAAGTGCTAGAAAACTGGCTCTTGTTCCTGTCTATGTTTTAAACCGTTCCTGTGACACTAGTTATAGATTCCGATGCTTCACTTCAGGTTTACTGTATCCAGCTGAACATCTTATTGACGATGAAACACAGATATTGCATCGGAATTAAATACAAAATGCACAATAGCAACTTAAGTACAAGAAGACGGACTCTTCTTACCGTCTATGATTTGAACAATTACTGTGACTCTAGTTTTAGATTCCGATGCTTCACTTCAGGTCTACTGTATCCCTGTGACCTTCTTTTTGACGATGAAACACAGAAATTGCATCGGAATTAAATATAAAAGGCACAATGCCGACTTAAGTACAAGAAAACCGACTCTTCTTACAGTCTAATTTTTGCACCATTCCTGTGACACTAGTTATAAATTCCGATGCTTCACTTCATGTTTACTGAATCCAGCTGACCTTCTTATTGACGATGAAACACAGAAATTGCATCGGAATTAAATACAAAAGTCACAATGGCGACTTAAGTACAAGAAGACTGACTCTTCTTACTCTCTATGTTTTGATCCACTCCTGTGACACTAGTTATTGATTCCGATGCATTACTTCAGGTTTACCGTATCCCTTGCACCTTCTTATTGACTACAAAACACAGAAATTGCATCGGAATTAAATAGACAATGCACAATGCCGACTTAAGTAAAAGAAAACAGACTCTTCTTAATATCTATCTTTTGAACCATTCCTGTGACACTAGTTATAGATTCCGATGCATCACTTGAGGTTTACTGTATCCCTCTGGCCTTCTTACTGAGGATGAAACACAGAAAATGCACCGGAATTAAATACAAAAGGCACAATGCCGGCTTAAGTACAAGAAAACTGACTCTCCTTACTGTTTATGTTTTGAACCATTCCTGTGACACTAGTTATGGATTCCGATGCTTCACTTCAGGTTTACTGTATCCCTCTGACCTTCATATTGTCGACGAAACACCAAAATTGCATCGGAATTATATACAAAAGGAACAATGCCGACCTAAGTACAAGAGGAATGACTTTTCTTACTGTCTATGCTTTGAACCATTCCTGTGACACTACTTGTAGATTCCGATGCTTCACTTCAGGTTTACTGTATCCCTCTGACCTTCTTATTGACGATGAAATACAGAAATTGTATCAGAATTAAATACAAAAGGCACAATGCCGACTCGAGTAAAAGAGGCCTGGCTCTTCTTACTGTCTATGTTTTGAATCATTCCTGTGACACTAGTTTTCGATTCCGATGCTTCACTTCAGGTTTACTGTATCCCTCTGACCTTCTTATTGACGATGAAATACAGAAATTGCATCGGAATTATATACAAAAGGCACAATGCCGACTTAAGTACAAGAAGACTGACTCTTCTTACTGTCTATGTCTTGAACCATTCCTGTGACACTAGTTTTAGATTCCGATGCTTCTCTTCAGGTTTACTGTATCCCTCTGACCCCCCTTATTGACGATGAAACACAGAAATTGCATCTTAATCAAATACAAAATTCACAATGCTGACTTAAGTACAAGAAGACTGACTCTTCTTACTGTCTATGTTTTGAACCATTCCTGTGACACTAGTTATAGATTCCGATGCTTCACTTCAGGTTTACTGTATCCCTCTGACCTTCATATTGTCGACGAAACACCAAAATTGCATCGGAATTATATACAAAAGGCACAATGCCGACCTAAGTACAAGAGGAATGACTTTTTCTTACTGTCTATGCTTTGAACCATTCCTGTGACACTACTTGTAGATTCCGATGCTTCACTTCAGGTTTACTGTATCCCTCTGACCATCTTATTAACGATGAAACACAGAAAATACATCCTAATTAAACACAAAAGGCACAATGCCGGCTCAAGTACGAGAAGACTGACTCTTCTTACTGTCTATGTTTTGAACCATTCCTGCGACACTAGTTATAGATTCCAATGCTTCACTTCAGTTTTACTTTATCCCTCTGACCATCTTTTGACGATGAGACACAGAAATTGGATCGGAATTAAATACAAATGGCACAATGCCGACTCATGTACTAGTCGACTGGCTCTTCTTACTGTCTATGTTTTAAACCGTTCCTGTGACACTAGTTATAGATTCCGATGCTTCACTTCAGGTTTACTGTATCCAGCTGAACATCTTATTGACGATGAAACACAGATATTGCATCGGAATTAAATACAAAATGCACAATGGCAACTTAAGTACAAGAAGACTGACTCTCTTACTGTCTATGATTTGAACAATTACTGTGACTCTAGTTTTAGATTCCGATGCTTCACCTCAGGTCTATTGTATCCCTGTGACCTTCTTTTGACGATGAAACACAGAAATTGCATCGGAATTAAATATAAAAGGCACAATGCCGACTTAAGTACAAGAAAACCGACTCTTATTACTGTCTAATTTTTGCACCATTCCCATGACACTAGTTATAAATTCCGAAGCTTCACTCATGTTTACTGTATCCAGCTGACCTTCTTATTGACGACGAAACACAGAAATTGCATCGGAATTAAATACAAAAGTCACAATGGCGACTTAAGCACAAGAAGACTGACTCTTCTTACTCTCTATGTTTTGATCCACTCCTGTGACACTAGTTATTGATTCCGATGCTTCACTTCAGGTTTAGCGTATCCCTTGCACCTTCTTAATGACTACAAAACACAGAAATTGCATCGGAATTAAATAGGACAACGCACAATGCCGACTTAAGTAAAAGAAAACAGACTCTTCTTAATATCTATCTTTTGAACCAATCCTGTGACACTAGTTATAGATTCCGATGCATCACTTGAGGTTTACTGTATCCCTCTGGCCTGCTTACTGAGGATGAAACACTGAAAATGCACCGGAATTAAATACAAAAGGCACAATGCTGACTTAAGTACAAGAAGACTGACGCTTCTTACTGTCTATGTTTTGAACCATTCCTGTGAAACTAGATATAGATTCCGATGCTTCACTTCAGGTTTACTGTATCCCTCTGACCGTCGTATTGACGATGAAACACAGAAATTGTATCAGAATTAAATACAAAAGGCACAATGCCGACTCGAGTAAAAGAGGCCTGGCTCTTCTTACTGTCTATGTTTTGAAACATTCCTGTGACACTAGTTTTCGATTCCGATGCTTCACTTCAGGTTTACTGTATCCCTCTGACCTTCTTATTGACGATGAAATACAGAAATTGCATCGGAATTATATACAAAAGGCACAGTGCCGACTTAAGTACAAGAAGACTGACTCTTCTTACTGTCTATGTTTTGAACCATTCCTGTGACACTAGTTTTAGATTCCGATGCTTCTCTTCAGGTTTACTGTATCCCTCTGACCCCCTTATTGACGATGAAACACAGAAATTGCATCTTAATCAAATACAAAATTCACAATGCTGACTTAAGTACAAGAAGACTGACTCTTCTTACTGTCTATGTTTTGAACCATTCCTGTGACAATAGTTATAGATTCCGATGCTTCACTTCAGGTTTACTGTATCCCTCTGACCTTCATATTGTCGACGAAACACCGAAATTGCATCGGAATTATATACAAAAGGCACAATGCCGACCTAAGTACAAGAGGAATGACTTTTCTTACTGTCTATGTTTGAACCATTCCTGTGACACTACTTATAGATTCCGATGCTTCACTTCAGGTTTACTGTATCCCTCTGACCTTCTTATTAACGATGAAACACAGAAAATACATCCTAATTAAACACAAAAGGCACAATGCCGGCTCAAGTACAAGAAGACTGACGCTTCTTACTGTCTATGTTTTGAACCATTCCTGCGACACTAGTTATAGATTCCAATGCTTCACTTCAGTTTTACTTTATCCCTCTGACCATCTTTTTGACGATGAAGCACAGAAATTGCATCGGAACTAAATACAAATGGCACAATGCCGACTCATGTACAAGTAGACTGGCTCTTCTTACTGTCTATGTTTGAACGTTACCTGTAAGACAAGTTTTAGATTCCGATGCTTGACTTCAGGTTTACTGTATCCATTGGACCCTCTTATTGACGACGAAACACAGAATAAGCATTGGAATTAAATAGAAAAGGCACAATGCCGACTTAAGTGCAAGAAAACTGGCTCTTCTTCCTGTCTATGTTTTAAACCGTTCCTGTGACACTAGTTATAGATTCCGATGCTTCACTTCAGGTTTACTGTATCCAGCTGAACATCTTATTGACGATGAAACACAGATATTGCATCGGAATTAAATACAAAATGCACAATGGCAACTTAAGTACAAGAAGACTGACTCTTCTTACTGTCTATGATTTGAACAATTACTGTGACTCTAGTTTTAGATTCCGATGCTTCACTCCAGGATACTGTATCCCTCTGACTTCCTTATTGACGATGAAACACAGATATTGCATCTTAATTGGATACAAAAGGCAAAATGCCGACTCAAGTACAAGAAGACTGGCTCTTCTTACTGTCTATGTTTTGAACCATTCCTGTGACACTAGTTATAGATTCCTATGCTTCACTTCAGGTTTACTGTATCCAGTTGACATTCTTATTGACGATGAAGCACAGAAATTGCATCGGAATTAAATACAAAAGGCATAATGGCGACTTAAGTACAAGAAGACTGACTCTTCTTACTGTCTATGTTTCGACCATTTATGTGACACTAGTTGTAGATTCCGATGCTTCACTTTAGGTTTACTGTATCCCCTGGACCTTCTTATTGACTACGAAACATAGAAATTGCATCGGAATTAAATAGAAAAATGCACAATGCCGACTTAAGTACAAGAAGACAGACTCTTATAAATATCTATGTTTTGAACCATTCCTGTGACACTAGTTATAGATTCCGATGCATCACTTGAGGTTTACTGTATCCCTCTGACCTTCTTATTGACGATGAAGCCCAGAAAATGCATCGGAATTAAATACAAAAGACACAATGCCGACTTAAGTACAAGAAAACTGACTCTTCATACTGTCTATGTTTTGAACCATTCCTGTGACACTAGTTATAGATTCCGATGCTTCACTTCAGGTATACTGTATCCCTCTGACCTTCTTACTGACGATGAAACACAGAAATTGCATCTTAATCAAATACAAAAGGCACAAAGCTGACTTAAGTACAAGAAGACTGACTCTTCTTACTGTCTATGTTTGAACCATTCCTGTGAGACTAGTTATAGATTCCGATGCTTCACTTCAGGTTTACTGTATCCCTCTGACCGTCGTATTGCCGATGAAACACCGAAATTGCATCGGAATTAAATACAAAAGGCACAATGCCGACTGAAGTACAAGTAGACTGGCTGTTCTTACTGTCTATTTTTGAACCTTTCCTGTGAGACGGGTTTTCGATTCCGATGCTTCACTTCAGGTTTACTGTACCCCTGGGACTTTCTTATTGACGACGAAACACAGAAATTGCATCGGAATTAAATACAAAAGGCACAATGCCGACTTAAGTACAAGAAGTCTGGCTCTTCTTACTGTCAATGATTTGAACCTTTCCTGTGAGACCGGTTTTAGATTCCGATGCTTCACTTCAGGTTTATTGTTTCCCTTCGACCTTCTTATTGTCGACGAAACACAGAAATTGCATCGGAACTAAATAGAAAAGGCACAATGCCGACTTAAGTACAAGAAAACAGACTCTTCTTAATATTTATGTTTCAAATGATTCCTGTGACACTAGTTATAGATTCCAATGCTTCACTTCAGGTTTACTGTATCCAGCTGACCTTCCTATTGACGATGTAACACAGAAATTGCATCGGAATTAAATACAAAAGGCACAATGCCGACATAAGTACAAGAAGACTGACTCTTCTTACTGTCTATTATTTGAACCATTCCTGTGACACTAGTTATTGATTCCGATGCTTCACTTCAGTTTTACTGTATCCCCCTGACCTTCTTATTGACGATGAAACACAGAAATTGCATCGGAATTAAATACAAAAGGCACAATGCCGACATAAGTACAGGAAAACTGACTCTTCATACTGTTTATGTTTTGAACCATTCCTGTGACACTAGTTATAGATTCCGATGTTTCACTTCAGGTCTACTGTATCCCTCTGACCGTCTTATTGATGATGAAACACAGAGATTGCATCGGAATTAAATACATAAGGCACAATGCCGACTCAGGTACTAGAAGTCTGGCTCTTCTTACTGTCAATGTTTTGAACCTTTCCTGTGAGACCGGTTTTAGATTCCGATGCTTCACTTCAGGTTTACTGTTTCCCTTGGACCTTCTTATTGTCGACGAAACACAGAAATTGCAACGGAACTAAATAGAAAAGGCACAATGCCGACTTAAGTACAAGAAAACCGACTCTTCTTACTGTCTAATTTTTGCACCATTCCTGTGACACTAGTTATAGATTCCGATGTTTCACTTCATGTTTACTGTATCCAGCTGACCTTCTTATTGACGATGAAACACAGAAATTGCATCGGAATTAAATACAAAATGCACAATGGCAACTTAAGTACAAGAAGACTGACTCTTCTTACTGTCTATGATTTGAACAATTACTGTGACTCTAGTTTTACATTCCGATGCTTCACTTCAGGTCTACTGTATCCCTGTGACCTTCTTTTTGACGAAGAAACACAGAAATTGCATCGGAATTAAATATAAAAGGCACAATGCCGACTTAAGTACAAGAAAACCGACTCTTCTTACTGTCTAATTTTTGCACCATTCCTGTGACACTAGTTATAAATTCCGATGCTTCACTTCATGTTTACTGTATCCAGCTGACCTTCTTATTGACGATGAAACACAGAAATTGCATCGGAATTAAATACAAAAGTCACAATGGTGACATAAGTACAAGAAGACTGACTGTTCTTACTCTCTATGTTTTGATCCACTCCTGTGACACTAGTTATTGATTCCGATGCTTCACTTCAGGTTTACCGTATCCCTTGCACCTTCTTATTGACTACAAAACACAGAAATTGCATCGGAATTAAATAGACAATGCACAATGCCGACTTAAGTAAAAGAAAACAGGACTCTTCTTAATATCTATATTTTGAACCATTCCTGTGACACTAGTTATAGATTCCGATGCATCACTTGAGGTTTACTGTATCCCTCTGGCCTTCTTACTGAGGATGAAACACAGAAAATGCACCGGAATTAAATACAAAAGGCACAATGCCGGCTTAAGTACAAGAAAACTGACTCTCCTTACTGTTTATGTTTTGAACCATTCCTGTGACACTAGTTATGGATTCCGATGCTTCTCTTCAGGTTTACTGTATCCCTCTGACCTTCGTATTGACGATGAAATACAGAAATTGCATCGGAATTATATACAAAGGGCACAATGCCGACTTAAGTACAAGAAGACTGACTTTTAATAGTGTCTATGTTTTGAACCATTCCTGTGACACTAGTTTTAGTTTCCGATGCTTCTCTTCAGGTTTACTGTATCCCTCTGACCTCCGTATTGACGATGAAACACAGAAATTGCATCTTAATCAAATACAAAAGGCACAATGCTGACTTCAGTACAAGAAGACTGACGCTTCTTACTGTCTATGATTTGAACCATTCCTGTGACACTAAATATAGATTCCGATGCTTCACTTCAGGTTTACTGTATCCCTCTGACCTTCATATTGTCGACGAAACACCGAAATTGCATCGGAATTATATACAAAAAGCACAATGCTGATCTAAGTTCAAGAGGAATGACTTTTCTTACTGTCTATGCTTTGAACCATTCCTGTGACACTACTTATAGATTCCGATGCTTCACTTCAGGTTTACTGTATCCCTCTGACCTTCTTATTAACGATGAAACACAGAAAATACATCCTAATTAAACACAAAAGGCACAATGCCGGCTCAAGTACAAGAAGACTGACTCTTCTTACTGTCCATGTTTTGAACCATTCCTGCGACACTAGTTTTAGATTCCAATGCTTCACTTCAGTTTTACATTATCCCTCTGACCATCTTTTTGACGATGAAACACAGAAATTGCATCGGAATTAAATACAAATGGCACAATGCCGACTCATGTACAAGTAGACTGGCTCTTCTTACTGTCTATGTTTGAACGTTACCTGTAAGACAAGTTTTAGATTCCGATGCTTGACTTCAGGTTTACTGTATCCATTGGACCCTCTTATTGACGACGAAACACAGAATAAGCATTGGAATTAAATAGAAAAGGCACAACGCCGACTTAAGTACAAGAAGACAGACTCTCATAAATATCTATGTTTTGAACCATTCCTGTGACACTAGTTATAGATTCCGATGCTTCACTTCAGGTTTACTGTATCCAGCTGACATTCTTATTGACGATGTAACACAGAAATTGCATCGGAATTAAATACAAAAGGCACAATGCCGACTTAAGTACAAGAAGACTGACTCTTCTTACTGTCTATGTTTTGAACCATTCCTGTGACACTAGTTATTGATTCCGATGCTTCACTTCAGGTTTACTGTATCCCCCTGACTTCTTATTGACGATGAAACACAGAAATTGCATCGGAATTAAATACAAAAGACACAAAGCCGACATAAGTACAAGAAAACTGACTCTTCATACTGTTTATGTTTTGAACCATTCCTGTGACACTAGTTATAGATTCCGATGCTTCACTTCAGGTCTACTGTATCCCTGTGACCTTCCTTTTGACGATGAAACACAGAAATTGCATCGGAATTAAATATAAAAGGCACAATGCCGACTTAAGTACAAGAAAACCGACTCTTCTTACTGTCTAATTTTTGCACCATTCCTATGACACGAGTTATAAATTCCGATGCTTCGCTTCATGTTTACTGTATCCAGCTGACCTTCTTATTGACGATGAAACACAGAAATTGCATCGGAATTAAATACAAAAGTCACAATGGCGACTTAAGTACAAGAAGACTGACTCTTCTTACTGTCTATGATTTGAGCAATTACTGTGACTCTAGTTTTAGATTCCGATGCTTCACTCCAGGATACTGTATCCCTCTGACCTTCTAATTGACGATGAAATACAGAAATTGCATCGGAATTATATACAAAGGGCACAATGCCGACTTAAGTACAAGAAGACTGACTCTTAATACTGTCTATGTTTTGAACCATTCCTGTGACACTAGTTTTAGTTTCCGATGCTTCTCTTCAGGTTTACTGTATCCCTCTGACCTCCGTATTGACGATGAAACAAAGAAATTGCATCTTAATCAAATACAAAAGGCACAATGCTGACTTAAGTACAAGAAGACTGACGCTTCTTACTGTCTATGTTTTGAACCATTCCTGTGACACTAGATATAGATTCCGATGCTTCACTTCAGGTTTACTGTATCCCTCTGACCGTCGTATTGACGATGAAACACAGAAATTGTATCAGAATTAAATACAAAAGGCACAATGCCGACTCGAGTAAAAGAGACCTGGCTCTTCTTACTGTCTATGTTTTGAATCATTCCTGTGACACTAGTTTTCGATTCCGATGCTTCACTTCAGGTTTACTGTATCCCTCTGACCTTCTTATTGTCGACGAAACACCGAAATTGCATCGGAATTATATACAAAAGGCACAATGCCGACCTAAGTACAAGAGGAATGACTCTTCTTACTGTCTATGTTTTGAACCATTCCTGTGACACTAGTTATAGATTCCGATGCTTCACTTCAGGTTTACTGTATCCCTCTGACCTTCTTATTAACGATGAAACCCAGAAAATACATCCTAATTAAACACAAAAGGCACAATGCCGGCTCAAGTACAAGAAGACTGACTCTTCTTACTGTCTATATTTTGAACCATTCCTGCGACACTAGTTATAGATTCTAATGCTTCACTTCAGTTTTACTTTATCCCTCTGACCATCTTTTTGACGATGAAACACAGAAATTGCATCGGAATTAAATACAAATGCACAATGCCGACTCATGTACAAGTAGACTGGCTCTTCTTACTGTCTATGTTTGAACGTTACCCGTTAGACAAGTTTTAGATTCCGATGCTTGACTTCAGGTTTACTGTATCCATTGGACCCTCTTATTGACGACGAAACACAGAATAAGCATTGGAATTAAATAGAAAAGGCACAATGCCGACTTAAGTGCAAGAAAACTGGCTCTTCTTCCTGTCTATGTTTAAACCGTTCCTGTGACACTAGTTATAGATTCCGATGCTTCACTTCAGGTTTACTGTATCCAGCTGAACATCATATTGACGATGAAACACAGATATTGCATCGGAATTAAATACAAAATGCACAATGGCAACTTAAGTACAAGAAGACTGACTCTTCTTACTGTCTATGATTTGAACAATTACTGTGACTCTAGTTTTAGATTCCGATGCTTCACTCCAGGATACTGTATCCCTCTGACTTCCTTATTGACGATGAAACACAGATATTGCATCTTAATTGGATACAAAAGGCAAAATGCCGACTCAAGTACAAGAAGACTGGCTCTTCTTACTGTCTATGTTTTGAACCATTCCTGTGACACTAGTTATAGATTCCGATGCTTCACTTCAGGTTTACTGTATCCAGTTGACCTTCTTATTGACGATGAAGCACAGAAATTGCATCGGAATTAAATACAAAAGGCATAATGGCGACTTAAGTACAAGAAGACTGACTCTTCTTACTGTCTATGTTTCGACCATTTATGTGACACTAGTTGTAGTTTCCGATGCTTCACTTCAGGTTTACTGTATCCCCTGGACCTTCTTATTGACTACGAAACATAGAAATTGCATCGGAATTAAATAGAAAAATGCACAATGCCGACTTAAGTACAAGAAGACAGACTCTTATAAATATCTATGTTTTGAACCATTCCTGTGACACTAGTAATAGATTCCGATGCATCACTTGAGGTTTACTGTATCCCTCTGACCTTCTTATTGACGATGAAGCCCCGAAAATGCATCGGAATTAAATACAAAAGACACAATGCCGACTTAAGTACAAGAAAACTGACTCTTCATACTGTCTATGTTTTGAACCATTCCTGTGACACAAGTTATAGATTCCGATGATTCACTTCAGGTATACTGTATCCCTCTGACCTTCTTACTGACGATGAAACACAGAAATTGCATCTTAATTAAATACAAAAGGCACAAAGCTGACTTAAGTACAAGAAGACTGACTCTTCTTACTGTCTATGTTTTGAACCATTCCTGTGACACTAGTTATTGATTCCGTTGCTTCACTTCAGGTTTACTGTATCCCTCTGACCGTCGTAATGACGATGAAACACAGAAATTGTATCAGAATTAAATACAAAAGGCACAATGCCGACTCGAGTAAAAGAGGACTGGCTCTTCTTACTTTCTATGTTTTGAACCATTCCTGTGACACTAGTTTTCGATTACGATGCTTGACTTCAGGTTTACAGTATCCCTCTGACCTTCTTATTGACGACGAAATACAGAAATTGCATCGGAATTATATACAAAAGGCACAATGCCGACTTAAGTACAAGAAGACTGACTCTTCTTACTGTCTATGTTTTGAACCATTCCTGTGACACTAGTTTTAGATTCCGATGCTTCTCTTCAGGTGTACTGTATCCCTCTGACCTCCTTATTGACGATGAAACACAGAAATTGCATCTTAATCAAATACAAAATTCACAATGCTGACTTAAGTACAAGAAGACTGACTCTTCTTACTGTCTATGTTTTGAACCATTCCTGTGACACTAGTTATGGATTCCGATGCTTCACTTCAGGTTTACTGTATCCCTCTGACCTTCATATTGTCGACGAAACACAGAAATTGCATCGGAATTAAATACAAAAGTCACAATGGCGACTTAAGTACAAGAAGACTGACTCTTCTTACTCTCTATGTTTTGATCCACTCCTGTGACACTAGTTATTGATTCCGATGCTTCACTTCAGGTTTACTGTATCCCTCTGACCTTCTTATTAACGATGAAACACAGAAAATACATCCTAATTAAACACAAAAGGCACAATGCCGGCTCAAGTACAAGAAGACTGACCCTTCTTACTGTCTTTGTTTTGAACCATTCCTGCGACACTAGTTATAGATTCCAATGCTTCACTTCAGTTTTACTTTATCCCTCTGACCGTCTCTTTGACGATGAAACACAGAAATTGCATCGGAATTATATACAAATGGCACAATGCCGACTCATGTACAAGTAGACTGGCTCTTCTTACTGTCTATGTTTGAACGTTACCTGTAAGACCAGTTTTAGATTCCGATACTTGACTTCAGGTTTACTGTATCCACTGGACCCTCTTATAGACGACGAAACACAGAATAAGCATTGGAATTAAATAGAAAAGGCACAATGCCGACTTAAGTACAAGAAAACTGACTCTTCTTCCTGTCTATGTTTTGAACCATTCCTGTGACACTAGTTACCGATGCCGATGCTTCACTTCAGTTTTACTGTATCCCACTGACCGTCTTATTAATGATGAAACACAGAGATTGCATCGGAATTAAATACATAAGGCACAATGCCGACTCAGGTACAAGAGGTCTGGCTCTTCTTACTGTTAATGTGTTGAACCATTCCTGTGAGACCGGTTTTAGATTCCGATGCTTCACTTCAGGTTTACTGTATCCCTTGCACCTTCTTATTGTCGACGAAACACAGAAATTGCATCGGAACTAAATAGAATAGGCACAATGCCCACTTAAGTACAAGAAAACCGACTCTTCTTAATATCTATGATTCGAATTATCCCTGTGACACTAGTTATAGATTCCGATGCATCACTTGAGGTTTACTGTGTCCCTCTGACCTTCTTACTGAGGATGAAACACAGAAAATGCACCGTAATTAAATACAAAAGGCACAATGCCGACTTAAGTACAAGAAAACTGACTCTCCTTACTGTTTATGTTTCTAACCATTCCTGTGACACTAGTTATGGATTCCGATGCTTCACTTCAGGTTTAGTGTATCCCTCTGCCCTTCTTATTGACGATGAAATACAGAAATTGCATCGGAATTATTAACAAAAGGCACAATGCCGACTTAAGTTCAAGAACACTGACTCTTCTTACTGTCTATATTTTGAACCATTCCTGTGACACTAGTTATAGATTCCGATGCTTCACTTCAGGTTTACTGTATCCCTCTGACCTTCATATTGTCGACGAAACACCGAAATTGCATCGGAATTATATACAAAAGGCACAATGCCGACCTAAGTACAAGAGGAATGACTTTTCTTACTGTCTATGCTTTGAACCATTCCTGTGACACTACTTATAGATTCCGATGCTTCACTTCAGGTTTACTGTATCCCTCTGACCTTCTTATTAACGATGAAACACAGAAAATACATCCTAATTAAACACAAAAGGCACAATGCCGGCTCAAGTACAAGAAGACTGATTCTTCTTACTGTTTATGTTTTGAACCATTACTGCGACACTAGTTATAGATTCCAATGCTTCACTTCAGTTTTACTTTATCCCTCTGACCATCTTTTTGACGATGAAACACAGAAATTGCATCGGAATTAAATACAAATGGCACAATGCCGACTCATGTACAAGTAGACTGGCTCTTCTTACTGTCTATGTTTGAACGTTACCTGTAAGACAAGTTTTAGATTCCGATGCTTGACTTCAGGTTTACTGTATCCGTTGGACCCTCTTATTGACGACGAAACACAGAATAAGCATTGGAATTAAATAGAAAAGGCACAATGCCGACTTAAGTGCAAGAAAACTGGCTCTTCTTCCTGTCTATGTTTTAAACCGTTCCTGTGACACTAGTTATAGATTCCGATGCTTCACTTCAGGTTTACTGTATCCAGCTGAACATCTTATTGACGATGAAACACAGATATTGCATCGGAATTAAATACAAAATGCACAATGGCAACTTAAGTACAAGAAGACTGACTCTTCTTACTATCTATGATTTGAACAATTACTGTGACTCTAGTTTTAGATTCCGATGCTTCACTTCAGGTCTACTGTATCCCTGTGACCTTCTTTTTGACGATGAAACACAGAAATTGCATCGGAATTAAATATAAAAGGCACAATGCCGACTTACGTACAAGAAAACCGACTCTTCTTACTGTCTAATTTTTGCACCATTCCTGTGACACTAGTTATAAATTCCGATGCTTCACTTCATGTTTACTGTATCCAGCTGACCTTCTTATTGACGATGAAACACAGAAATTGCATCGGAATTAAATACAAAAGTCACAATGGCGACTTAAGTACAAGAAGACTGACTGTTCTTACTCTCTATGTTTTGATCCACTCCTGTGACACTAGTTATTGATTCCGATGCTTCACTTCAGGTTTACCGTATCCCTTGCACCTTCTTATTGACTACAAAACACAGAAATTGCATCGGAATTAAATAGACAATGCACAATGCCGACTTAAGTAAAAGAAAACAGACTCTTCTTAATATCTATATTTTGAACCATTCCTGTGACACTAGTTATAGATTCCGATGCATCACTTGAGGTTTACTGTATCCCTCTGGCCTTCTTACTGAGGATGAAACACAGAAAATGCACCGGAATTTAATACAAAAGGCACAATGCCGGCTTAAGTACAAGAAAACTGACTCTCCTTACTGTTTATGTTTTGAACCATTCCTGTGACACTAGTTATGGATTCCGATGCTTCACTTCAGGTTTACTGTATCCCTCTGACCTTCTTATTGACGATGAAATACAGAAATTGCATCGGAATTATATACAAAGGGCACAATGCCGACTTAAGTACAAGAAGACTGACTCTTAATTCTGTCTATGTTTTGAACCATTCCTGTGACACTAGTTATAGTTTCCGATGCTTCTCTTCAGGTTTACTGTATACCTCTGACCTCCGTATTGACGATGAAACACAGAAATTGCATCTTAATCAAATACAAAAGGCACAATGCTGACTTAAGTACAAGAAGACTGACGCTTCTTACTGTCTATGTTCTGAACCATTCCTGTGACACTAGATATAGATTCCGATGCTTCACTTCAGGTTTACTGTATCCCCCTGACCTTCATATTGTCGACGAAACACCGAAATTGCATCGGAATAATATACAAAAAGCACAATGCTGACCTAAGTACAAGAGGAATGACTTTTCTTACTGTCTATGCTTTGAACCATTCCTGTGACACTACTTATAGATTCCGATGCTTCACTTCAGGTTTACTGTATCCCTCTGACCTTCTTATTAACGATGAAACACAGAAAATACATCCTATTTAAACACAAAAGGCACAATGCCGGCTCAAGTACAAGAAGACTGACTCTTCTTACTGTCTATGTTTTGAACCATTCCTGCGACACTAGTTTTAGATTCCAATGCTTCACTTGAGTTTTACTTTATCCCTCTGACCATCTTTTTGACGATGAAACACAGAAATTGCATCGGAATTAAATACAAATGGCACAATGCCGACTCATGTACAAGTAGACTGGCTCTTCTTACTGTCTATGTTTGAACGTTACCTGTAAGACAAGTTTTAGATTCCGATGCTTGACTTCAGGTTTACTGTATCCATTGGACCCTCTTATTGACGACGAAACACAGAATAAGCATTGGAATTAAATAGAAAAGGCACAATGCCGACTTAAGTGCAACTAAACTGGCTCTTCTTCCTGTCTATGTTTTAAACCGTTCCTGTGACACTAGTTATAGATTCCGATGCTTCACTTCAGGTTTACTGTATCCAGCTGAACATCTTATTGACGATGAAACACAGATATTGCATCGGAATTAAATACAAAATGCACAATGGCAACTTAAGTACAAGAAGACTGACTCTTCTTACTGTCTATGATTTGAACAATTACTGTGACTCTAGTTTTAGATTCCGATGCTTCACTCCAGGATACTGTATCCCTCTGACTTCCTTATTGACGATGAAACACAGATATTGCATCTTAATTGGATACAAAAGGCAAAATGCCGACTCAAGTACAAGAAGACTGGCTCTTCTTACTGTCTATGTTTTGAACCATTCCTGTGACACTAGTTATAGATTCCGATGCTTCACTTCAGGTTTACTGTATCCAGTTGAACTTCTTATTGACGATGAAGCACAGAAATTGCATCGGAATTAAATACAAAAGGCATAATGGCGACTTAAGTACAAGAAGACTGACTCTTCTTACTGTCTATGTTTCGACGATTTATGTGACACTAGTTGTAGATTCCGATGCTTCACTTCAGGTTTACTCTATCCCCTGGACCTTCTTATTGACTACGAAACATAGAAATTGCATCGGAATTAAATAGAAAAATGCACAATGCCGACTTAAGTACAAGAAGACAGACTCTTATAAATATCTATGTTTTGAACCATTCCTGTGACACTAGTTATAGATTCCGATGCTTCACTTCAGGTTTACTGTATCCAGCTGACCTTCTTATTGACGATGTAACACAGAAATTGCATCGGAATTAAATACAAAAGGCACAATGCCGACTTAAGTACAAGAAGACTGACTCTTCTTACTGTCTATGTTTTGAACCATTCCTGTGACACTAGTTATTGATTCCGATGCTTCACTTCAGGTTTACTGTATCCCCCTGACCTTCTTATTGACGATGAAACACAGAAATTGCATCGGAATTAAATACAAAAGACACAATGCCGACATAAGTACAAGAAAACTGACTCTTCATACTGTTTATGTTTTGAACCATTCCTGTGACACTAGTTATAGATTCCGATGCTTCACTTCAGGTCTACTGTATCCCTGTGACCTTCCTTTTGACGATGAAACACAGAAATTGCATCGGAATTAAATATAAAAGGCACAATGCCGACTTAAGTACAAGAAAACCGACTCTTCTTACTGTCTAATTTTTGCACCATTCCTATGACACTAGTTATAAATTCCGATGCTTCACTTCATGTTTACTGTATCCAGCTGATCTTCTTATTGACGATGAAACACAGAAATTGCATCGGAATTAAATACAAAAGTCACAATGGCGACTTAAGTACAAGAAGACTGACTCTTCTTAATCTCTATGCTTTGATCCACTCCTGTGACACTAGTTATTGATTCCGATGCTTCACTTCAGGTTTACTGTATCCCTCTGACCTCCGTATTGACGATGAAACAAAGAAATTGCATCTTAATCAAATACAAAAGGCACAATGCTGACTTAAGTACAAGAAGACTGACGCTTCTTACTGTTAATGTTTTGAACCATTCCTGTGACACTAGATATAGATTCCGATGCTTCACTTCAGGTTTACTGTATCCCTCTGACCGTCGTATTGACGATGAAACACAGAAATTGTATCAGAATTAAATACAAAAGGCACAATGCCGACTCGAGTAAAAGAGGCCTGGCTCTTCTTACTGTCTATGTTTTGAATCATTCCTGTGACACTAGTTTTCGATTCCGATGCTTCACTTCAGGTTTACTGTATCCAGCTGAACATCTTATTGACGATGAAACACAGATATTGCATCGGAATTAAATACAAAATGCACAATGGCAACTTATGTACAAGAAGACTGACTCTTCTTACTGTCTATGATTTGAACAATTACTGTGACTCTAGTTTTAGATTCCGATGCTTCACTCCAGGATACTGTATCCCTCTGACTTCCTTATTGACGATGAAACACAGATATTGCATCTTAACTGGATACAAAAGGCAAAATGCCGACTCAAGTACAAGAAGACTGGCTCTTCTTACTGTCTATGTTATGAACCATTCCTGTGACGCTAGTTATAGATTCCGATGCTTCACTTCAGGTTTACTGTATCCCCTGGACCTTCTTATTGACTACGAAACATAGAAATTGCATCGGAATTAAAAAGAAAAATGCACAATGCCGACTTAAGTACAAGAAGACAGACTCTTATAAATATCTATGTTTTGAACCATTCCTGTGACACTAGTTATAGATTCCGATGCATCACTTGAGGTTTACTGTATCCCTCTGACCTTCTTATTGACGATGAAGCCCAGAAAATGCATCGGAATTAAATACAAAAGACACAATGCCGACTTAAGTACAAGAAAACTGACTCTTCATACTGTCTATGTTTTGAACCATTCCTGTGACACTAGTTATAGATTCCGATGCTTCACTTCAGGTATACTGTATCCCTCTGACCTTCTTACTGACGATGAAACACAGAAATTGCATCTTAATTAAATACAGAAGGCACAAAGCTGACTTAAGTACAAGAAGACTGACTCTTCTTACTGTCTATGTTTTGAACCATTCCTGTGACACTAGTTATGGATTCCGATGCTTCACTTCAGGTTTACTGTATCCCTCTGACCTTCATATTGTCGACGAAACACAGAAATTGCATCGGAATTAAATACAAAAGTCACAATGGCGACTTAAGTACAAGAAGACTGACTCTTCTTACTCTCTATGTTTTGATCCACTCCTGTGACACTAGTTATTGATTCCGATGCTTCACTTCAGGTTTACTGTATCCCTCTGACCTTCTTATTAACGATGAAACACAGAAAATACATCCTAATTAAACACAAAAGGCACAATGCCGGCTCAAGTACAAGAAGACTCACTCTTCTTACTGTCTATGTTTTGAACCATTCCTGCGACACTAGTTATAGATTCCAATGCTTCACTTCAGTTTTACTTTATCCCTCTGACCGTCTTTTTGACGATGAAACACAGAAATTGCATCGGAATTAAATACAAATGGCACAATGCCGACTCATGTACAAGTAGACTGGCTCTTCTTACTGTCTATGTTTGAACGTTACCTGTAAGACCAGTTTTAGATTCCGATGCTTGACGTCAGGTTTACTGTATCCACTGGACCCTCTTATTGACGACGAAACACAGAATAAGCATTGGAATTAAATAGAAAAGGCACAATGCCGACTTAAGTACAAGAAAACTGACTCTTCTTCCTGTCTATGTTTTGAACCATTCCTGTGACACTAGTTGCCGATGCCGATGCTTCACTTCAGTTTTACTGTATCCCTCTGACCGTCTTATTAATGATGAAACACAGAGATTGCATCGGAATTAAATACATAAGGCACAATGCCGACTCAGGAACAAGAGGTCTGGCTCTTCTTACTGTCAATGTTTTGAACCATTCCTGTGAGACCGGTTTTAGATTCCGATGCTTCACTTCAGGTTTACTGTATCCCTTGGACCTTCTTATTGTCGACGAAACTCCGAAATTGCATCGGAATTATATACAAAAGGCACAATGCCGACCTAAGTACAAGAGGAATGACTTTTCTTACTGTCTATGCTTTGAACCATTCCTGTGACACTACTTATAGATTCCGATGCTTCACTTCAGGTTCACTGTATCCCTCTGACCTTCTTATTAACGATGAAACACAGAAAATACTTCCTAATTAAACACAAAAGGCACAATGCCGGCTCAAGTACAAGAAGACTGACTCTTCTTACTGTTTATGTTTTGAACCATTTATGCGACACTAGTTATAGATTCCAATGCTTCACTTCAGTTTTACTTTATCCCTCTGACCATCTTTTTGACGATGAAACACAGAAATTGCATCGGAATTAAATACAAATGGCACAATGCCGACTCATGTACAAGTAGACTGGCTCTTCTTACTGTCTATGTTTGAACGTTACCTGTAAGACAAGTTTTAGATTCCGATGCTTGACTTCAGGTTTACTGTATCCGTTGGACCCTCTTATTAACGACGAAACACAGAATAAGCATTGGAATTAAATAGAAAAGGCACAATGCCGACTTAAATGCAAGAAAACTGGATCTTCTTCCTGTCTATGTTTTAAACCGTTCCTGTGACACTAGTTATAGATTCCGATGCTTCACTTCAGGTTTACTGTATCCAGCTGAACATCTTATTGACGATGAAACACAGAAATTGCATCGGAATTAAATACAAAAGTCACAATAGCGACTTAAGTACAAGAAGACTGACTGTTCTTACTCTCTATGCTTTGATCCACTCCTGTGACACTAGTTATTGATTCCGATGCTTCACTTCAGGTTTACCGTATCCCTTGCACCTTCTTATTGACTACAAAACACAGAAATTGCATCGGAATTAAATGGACAATGCACAATGCCGACTTAAGTAAAAGAAAACAGACTCTTCTTAATATCTATCTTTTGAACCATTCCTGTGACACTAGTTATAGATTCCGATGCATCACTTGAGGTTTACTGTATCCCTCTGGCCTTCTTACTGAGGATGAAACACAGAAAATGCACCGGAATTAAATACAAAAGGCACAATGCCGGCTTAAGTACAAGAAAACTGACTCTCCTTACTGTTTATGTTTGAACCATTCCTGTGACACTAGTTATGGATTCTGATGCTTCACTTCAGGTTTACTGTATCCCTCTGACCTTCTTATTGACGATGAAATACAGAAACAGCATCGGAATTATATACAAAGGGCACAATGCCGACTTAAGTACAAGAAGACTGACTCTTAATACTGTCTATGTTTTGAACCATTCCTGTAACACTAGTTTTAGTTTCCGATGCTTCTCGTCAGGTTTACTGTATCCCTCTGACCTCCGTATTGACGATGAAACACAGAAATTGCATCTTAACCAAATACAAAAGGCACACTGCTGACTTAAGTACAAGAAGACTGACGCTTCTTACTGTCTATGTTTTGAACCATTCCTGTGACACTAGATATAGATTCCGATGCTTCACTTCAGGTTTACTGTATCCCTCTGACCTTCATATTGTCGACGAAACACCGAAATTGCATCGGAATTATATACAAAAGACACAATGCTGACCTAAGTACAAGAGGAATGACTTTTCTTACTGTCTATGCTTTGAACCATTCCTGTGACACTACTTATAGATTCCGATGCTTCACATCAGGTTTACTGTATCCCTCTAACCTTCTTATTAACGATGAAACACAGAAAATACATCCTAATTAAACTCAAAAGGCACAATGCCGGCTCAAGTACAAGAAGACTGACTCTTCTTACTGTCTATGTTTTGAACCATTCCTGCGACACTAGTTATAGATTCCAATGCTTCACTTCAGTTTTACTTTATCCCTCTGACCATCTTTTTGACGATGAAACACAGAAATTGCATCGGAATTAAATACAAATGGCACAATGCCGACTCATGTACAAGTAGACTGGCTCTTCTTACTGTCTATGTTTGAACGTTACCTGTAAGACAAGTTTTAGATTCCGATGCTTGACTTCAGGTTTACTGTATCCATTGGACCCTCTTATTGACGACGAAACACAGAATAAGCATTGGAATTAAATAGAAAACGCACAATGCCGACTTAAGTGCAAGGAAACTGGCTCTTCTTCCTGTCTATGTTTTAAACCGTTCCTGTGACACTAGTTATAGATTCCGATGCTTCACTTCAGGTTTACTGTATCCATCTGAACATCTTATTGACGATGAAACACAGATATTGCATCGGAATTAAATACAAAATGCACAATGGCAACTTAAGTGCAAGAAGACTGACTCTTCTTACTGTCTATGATTTGAACAATTACTGTAACTCTAGTTTTCGATTCCGATGCTTCACTCCAGGATACTGTATCCCTCTGACTTCCTTATTGACGATGAAACACAGATATTGCATCTTAATTGGATACAAAAGGCAAAATGCCGACTCAAGTACAAGAATACTGGCTCTTCTTACTGTCTATGTTTTGAACCATTCCTCTGACACTAGTTATAGATTCCGATGCTTCACTTCAGGTTTACTGTATCCCTCCGACCTTCTTATTGACGATGAAACACAGAAATTGCTTCGGAATTAATTACAAAAATCACAATGCTGACCTAAGTACAAAATAACTGACTCCTCTTACTGTCTGTAGTTTGAACCATTCCTGATACACTAGTTATAGATTCCGATGCTTCACTTCAAGTTTACAATTTCTGTGTTTCATCGTCAATAAGAAGGTCAGTGGGATACAGTGAACCTGAAGAGAAGCATCGGAATCTATAACTAGTGTCACAGGAATGGTTCAAAGCATAGACAGTAAGAGGAGTCAGTTTTCTTGTACTTAAGTCGGCATTGTGCGATTTGTATTTATGTGATTCATGTGACACTCGTAATAGATTCCGATGCTTTACTTCAGGTTTACTGTATCCCTCTGACCTTCTTATTGACGATGAAACACAGAAATTGCTTCGGAATTATATACAAAAGGCACAGTGCCGACTTAAGTACATGATATCTGACTCTTCTTACTGTCTGTGGTTTGAACCATTCCTGTTACACTAGTTATAGATTCCGATGCTTCACTTCAGGTTTGCTGTATCCCTCTGACCTTCTTATTGACGATGAAACACAGAAATTGCATCGGAATTAAATACAAAAGGCACAATGCCGACTTAAGAACAAGAAAACTGACTCTTCTTACTATCTATGTGTGAACCATTCCTGTGACACTAGTTATAGATTCCGATGCTTCACTTCAGGTTTACTGTATCCCTCTGACCATCTTATTGACGATGAAACACAGAAAGTGCTTCGGAATTAAATACAAAAGGCACAATGCCGACTTAAGTGCTAGAAAACTGTCTCTTCTTACTGTCTATGTTTTGAACCACTAATGTGACACTCGTTATAGATTCCGATACTTTACTTCAGGTTTACTGTATCCCTCTGACACTCTTATTGACGATGAAACACAGAAATTGCTTCGGAATTAAATACAAAAGGCACAATGCCGACTTAAGTACAAGATAACTGACTCTTCTTTCTGTCTGTGGTTTGAACCATTCCTGTTACACAAGTTATTGATTCCGATGCTTCACTTCAGGTTTACTGTATCCCTCTGACCTTCTTATTGACGATGAAACACAGAAATTGCATCGGAATTAAATACAAAAGGAACAATGCCGACTTAAGTACAAGAAAACTGACTCTTCTTACTGTCTATGTTTTGAACCATTCCTGTGACACTAGTAATAGATTCCGATGCTTCTCTTCAGGTTTACTGTATCCCTCTGACCTTCTTACTGACGATGAAACACAGAAATAGTATCGGAATTAATACAAAAGGTACAATGCCGTCTTAAGTACAAGAAAACTGACTCTTCTTACTGTCTATGCTTTGAACCATTCATGTGACACTCGTTATAGATTCCGATGCTTTACTACAGGTTTACTGTATCCCTCCGACCTTCTTATTGACGATGAAACACAGAAATTGCCTCGGAATTAAATACAAAAATCACAATGCCGACCTAAGTACAAAATAACTGACTCCTCTTACTGTCTGTGGTTTGAACCATTCCTGTTACACTAGTTATAGATTCCGATGCTTCACTTCAGGTTTACAATTTCTGTGTCTCATCGTCAATAAGAAGGTCAGTGGGATACAGTGAACCTGAAGAGAAGCATCGGAATCTATAACTAGTGTCACAGGAATGGTTCAAAGCATAGACAGTAAGAAGAGTCAGTTTTCTTGTGCTTAAGTCGGCATTGTGCGTTTTGAATTTATGTGATTCACGTGACACTCGTTATGGAATCCGATGCTTTACTTCAGGTTTACTGTATCCCTCTGACCTTCTTATTGACGATGAAACACAGAAATTGCTTCGGAATTAAATACAAAAGGCTCAGTGCCGACTTAAGTATTTGATATCTGACTCTTCTTACTGTCTGTGGTTTGAACCATTTCTGTTACACTAGTTATAGATTCCGATGCTTCACTTCAGGTTTTGTGTATCCCTCTGACCTTCTTATTGACGATGAAAAACAGAAATTGCATCGGAATTAAATACAAAAGGCACAATACCGACTTAAGAACAAGAAAACTGACTCTTATTACTATCTATGTTTGAACCATTCCTGTGACACTACTAATAGATTCCGATGCTTCACTTCAGGTTTACTGTATCCCTCTGACCATCCTATTGACGATGAAACACAGAAAGTGCATCGGAATTAAACACAAAAGGAACAAGGCCGACTTAAGTACAAGAAAACTGACTCGTCTTAGTGTCTATGCTTTGAACCATTCCTGTGACACTCGTTATAGATTCTGCTACTTCACTTCAGGTTTACTGTATCCCTCTGACCTCCTTATTGACGATGAAACACAGAAATTGCTTCGGAATTGAATACAAAATGCACAATGCCGATTTAAGTACAAGAAAGCTGACTCTTCTTACTGTGTATGTTTTGAACCATTCATGTGACACTCGTTTTAGATTCCGATGCTTTACTTCAGGTTTACCGTATCCCTCTGACCTTCGTATTGACGATGAAACACAGAAATTGCATCGGAATTAAATACAAAAGGCACAATGCCGACTTGAGTACAAGAAAACTGACTCTTCTTACTGTCTATGTTTTGAACCATTCATGTGACACTAGTAATAGATTCCGATGCTTCACTTCAGGTTTACTGTATCCCTCTGACCTTCTTATTGACGATGAAACACAGAAATTGCTTCGGAATTAAATACAAAAGGCACAATGCCGATTTAAGTACAAGAAAGCTGACTCTTCTTACTGCCTATGTTTTGAACCATTCATGTGACACTCGTTATAGATTCCGATGCTTTACTTCAGGTATACCGTATCCCTCTGACGTTCTTATTGACGATCAAATACAGAAGTTGCTCCCCTAATGAAATACAAAAGGCACAATGCCGACTTAAGTACAAGATAACTGATTCTTATTACTGTCTATGATTTGAACCATTCCTGTGACACTAGTTACAGATTCCGATGCTTCAGTTCAGGTTTACTGTTTCCCTCTGACCTTCTTATTGACGATAAAAAACACAGAAATTGCATCGGAATTAAATACAAAAGGCACAATGCCGACTTAAGTACAAGAAAACTGACTCTTCTTACAGTCTATGCTTTTGAACCATTCGTGAGACACTAGTTATAGATTCCGATGCTTCACTTCAGGTTTACTGTATCCCTCTGACCTTCTTATTGACGATGAAACACAGATATTGCAACGGAATTAAAAACAAAAGGAACAATGCCTACTTAAGTACAAGAAAACTGACTCTTCTTCCTGTCTATGTTTAGAACCATTCCTGTGACACTAGCTATAGATTCCGATGCTTCACTTCAGGTTTACTGTATCCCTCTGACCTTCGTATTGACGATGAAACACAGAAGTCGCATCGGAATTAAATACAAAAGGCACAATGCCGACTTAAGTACAAGAAAACTCACTTTTCTTACTGTCTATGTTTTGAAACAATCCTGTGACACTAGTTATAGATTCCCATGCTTCACTTCTTGTTTACTGTATCCCTCTGACCTTCGTATTGACGATGAAATACAGAAATAGCATCGGAATTAAATACAAAAGGCACAATGCCGACTTGAGTGCAAGAAAACTGACTCTTCTTACTGTCTATGTTTTGAACCATTCATGTGACACTAGTTATAATTTCCGAAGCTTCACTTCAGGTTTACTGTTTCCATCTGACCTTCTTATTGACCATGTAACACAGAATTTGCATCGGAATTAAATTCAAAACGCACAATACCGACTTAAGTACAAGGAAACTAACTCTTCTTACTGTCTATGTTTTGAACCATTCCTGTTAAACTAGTTATAGATTCCAATGCGTCACTTCAGGTTTACTGTATCCCTCTGACCTTCTTATTGACGATAATACACAGAAAATACATCGGGATTAAATACAAAAGGCACAATGCCGACTTAAGTACAAGAAAACAGACTCTTCTTACTGCCTATGATTTGAACCATTCCTGTGACACTAGTTATAGAATCTTGTGCTTCACTTCAGGTTTACTGTATCCCTCTGACCTCCTTATCGACGATGAAACACAGAAATTGCATCGGAATTAAATACAAAAGGCACAATGCCGACTTACGTACAAGAAAACAGTCTCTTCTTACTGTCTATGTTTTGAACCATTCATGTGGCACTCGTTATAGATTCCGATACTTTACTTCAGGTTTACTGTATCCCTCTGACCTTCTTATTGACGATGAAACACAGAAATTGCATCGGAATTAAATACAAAAGGCACAATGCCGACTTAAGTACAAGATAACTGACTATTCTTACTGTCTGTGGTTTGAACCATTCCTGTTACACTAGTTATAGATTCCGATGCTTCACTTCAGGTTTACTGTATCCCTCTGACCTTCTTATTGACGATGAAACACAGAAATTGCGTCGGAATTAAATACAAACGGCACAATGCCGACTTAAGTACAAGAAAACTGACTCTTCTTACTGTCTATGTTTGAACCATTCCTGTGACACTAATTATAGATTCCGATGCTTCACTTCAGGTTTACTGTATCCCTCTGACCTCCTTATTGACGATGAAACACAGAAATTGCATCGGAATTAAATACAAAAGGAACAATGCCGACTTAAGTACAAGAAAACTGACTCTTCTTACTGTCTATGTTTTGAACCATTCCTGTGACACTAGTTATAGATTCTGCTGCTTCACTTCATGTTTACTGTATCCCTCTGACCTTCTTATTGACGATGAAACACAGAAATCGCATCGGAGTTAAATACAAAGGCACAATGCCGTCTGAAGTACAAGAAAACTGACTCTTCTTACAGTCTATGTTTTGAACCATTCATGTGACACTAGTTATAGATTCCGATGCTTCACTTCAGGTTTACAATTTCTGTGTTTCATCGTCAATAAGAAGGTCAGTGGGATACAGTGAACCTGAAGAGAAGCATCGGAATCTATAACTAGTGTCACAGGTATGGTTCAAAGCATAGACAGGAAGAAGAGTCAGTTTTCTTGTACTAAAGTCGGCATTGTGCGTTTTGTATTTATGTGATTCATGTGACACTCGTTATAGATTCCGATGCTTTACTTCAGGTTTACTGTATCCCTCTGACCTTCTTATTGACGATGAAACACAGAAATTGCTTCGGAATTAAATACAAAAGGCACAGTGCCGACTTAAGTATTTGATATCAGACTCTTCTTACTGTCTGTGGTTTGAACCATTCCTGTTACACTAGTTATAGATTCCGATGCTTCACTTCAGGTTTTGTGTATCCCTCTGACCATCTTATTGACGATGAAACACAGAAAGTGCATCGGAATTAAACACAAAAGGAACAATGCCGACATAAGTACAAGAAAACTGACTCTTCTTAGTGTCTATGCTTTGAACCATTCCTGTGACACTAGTTATAGATTCTGCTACTTCACTTCAGGTTTACTGTTTCCCTCTGACCTCCTTATTGACGATGAAACACAGAAATTGCTTCGGAATTAAATACAAAAGGCACAATGCCGATTTAAGTACAAGAAAGCTGACTCTTCTTACTGTGTATGTTTTGAACCATTCATGTAACACTCGTTGTAGATTCCGATGCTTTACTTCAGGTTTACCGTATCCCTCTGACCTTCGTATTGACGATGAAACACAGAAATTGCATCGGACTTAAATACAAAAGGCACAATGCCGACTTGAGTACAAGAAAACTGACTCTTCTTACTGTCTATGTTTTGAACCATTCATGTGACACTAGTAATAGATTCCGATGCTTCACTTCAGGTTTACTGTATCCCTCTGACCTTCTTATTGACTATGAAACACAGAAATTGCTTCGAAATTAAATACAAAAGGCACAATGCCGATTTAAGTACAAGAAAGCTGACTCTTCTTACTGCCTATGTTTTGAACCATTCATGTGACACTCGTCATAGATTCCGATGCTTTACTTCAGGTTTACCGTATCCCTCTGACGTTCTTATTGACGATGAAATACAGAAGTTGCTTCCGAATGAAATACAAAAGGCACAATGCCGACTTAAGTACAAGATAACTGATTCTTATTACTGTCTATAATTTGAACCATTCCTGTGACACTAGTTACAGATTCCGATGCTTCAGTTCAGGTTGACTGTTTCCCTCTGACCTTCTTATTGACGATGAAACACAGAAATTGCATCGGAATTAAATACAAAAGGCACAATGCCGACTTAAGTACAAGAAAACTGACTCTTCTTACTGTCTATGTTTTGAACCATACCTGTGACACTAGTTATAGATACCGATGCTTCACTTCAGGTTTACTGTATCCCTCTGACCTTCTTATTGACGATGAAACACAGAAATCGCAGTGGAGTTAAATACAAAGGCACATTGCCGACTTAAGTACAAGAAAACTGACTCTTCTTACAGTCTATGCTTTTGAACCATTCGTGAGACACCAGTTATAGATTCCGATGCTTCACTTCAGGTTTACTGTATCCCTCTGACCTTCTTATTGACGATGAAACACAGATATTGCAACGGAATTAAATACAAAAGGAACAATGCCGACTTACGTACAAGAAAACTGAATCTTCTTCCTGTCTATGTTTAGAACCATTCCTGTGTCACTAGCTATAGATTCCGATGCTTCACTTCAGGTTTACTGTATCCCTCTGACCTTCGTATTGACGATGAAACACAGAAGTTGCATCGGAATTAAATACAAAAGGCACAATGCCGACTTAAGTACAAGAAAACTCACTTTTCTTACTGTCTATGTTTTGAAACAATCCTGTGACACTAGTTATAGATTCCCATGCTTCACTTCTTGTTTACTGTATCCCTCTGACCTTCGTATTGACGATGAAACACAGAAATTGCATCGGAATTAAATACAAAAGGCACAATGCCGACTTGAGTGCAAGAAAACAGACTCTTCTTACTGTCTATGTTTTGAACCATTCATGTGACACTAGTTATAATTTCCGAAGCTTCACTTCAGGTTTACTGTATCCATCTGACCTTCTTATTGACCATGTAACACAGAATTTGCATCGGAATTAAATTCAAAACGGACAATACCGACTTAAGTACAAGGAAACTGACTCTTCTTACTGTCTATGTTTTGAACCATTCCTGTTACACGAGTTATAGATTCCAATGCTTCACTTCAGGTTTACTGTATCCCTCTGACCTTCTTATTGAAGATAATACACAGAAATTACATCGGAATTAAATACAAAAGGCACAATGCCGACTTAAGTACAAGAAAACTGACTCTTCTTACTGCCTATGATTTGAACCATTCCTGTGACACTAGTTATAGAATCTGATGCTTCACTTCAGGTTTACTGTATCCCTCTGACCTCCTTATCGATGATGAAACACAGAAATTGCATCGGAATTAAATAAAAAAGGCACAATGCCGACTTAAGTACAAGAAAACAGACTCTTCTTACTGTCTATGTTTTGAACCATTCATGTGACACTCGTTATGGATTCCGATACTTTACTTCAGGTTTACTGTATCCCTCTGACCTTCTTATTGACGATGAAACACAGAAATTGCGTCGGAATTAAATACAAACGGCACAATGCCGACTTAAGTACAAGAAAACTGACTCTTCTTACTGTCTATGTTTGAACCATTCCTGTGACACTAGTTATAGATTCCGATGCTTCACTTCAGGTTTACTGTATCCCTCTGACATTCTTACTGACGATGAAACACAGAAATTGCATCGGAATTAAATACAAAAGGAACAATGCCGACTTAAGTACAAGAAAACTGACTCTTCTTACTGTCTATGTTTTGAACCATTCCTGTGACACTAGTTATAGATTCTGCTGCTTCACTTCAGGTTTACTGTATCCCTCTGACCTTCTTATTGACGATGAAACACAGAAATCGCATCGGAGTTAAATACAAAGGCACAATGCCGTCTGAAGTACAAGAAAACTGACTCTTCTTACAGTCTATGTTTCGAAACATTCCTGTGACACTAGTTATAGATTCCGATGCTTCACTTCTTGTTTACTGTATCCCTCTGACCTTCTTATTGACGATGAACCACAGAAATTGCATCGGAATTAAATACAAAATGCACAATGCCGACTTAAGTACAAGAATACTGACTCTTCTTACTGTCTATGTTTTGACCCATTCATGTGACACTAGTTATACATTCCGATGCTTCACTT
The DNA here is from genome assembly GCF_021461385.2 of Schistocerca piceifrons. NCBI lineage: Eukaryota > Metazoa > Arthropoda > Insecta > Orthoptera > Acrididae > Schistocerca > Schistocerca piceifrons. The sequence goes on along the minus strand of NC_060146.1, from coordinate 11,389,464 downwards.
CAGGTCTACTGTATCCGTCTGACCTTCTTATTGACGATGAAACACAGAAATTGCATTGGACACTAATTCAAAAGGCACAATGCCGACTTAAGTACAAGGAAACTGACTCTTCTTACTGTCTACGTTTTGAACCAGTCCTGTGACACTAGTTATAGATTCCAATGCTTCACTTCAGGTTTACTGTATCCCTCTGACCTTCTTCTTGACGATAATACACAGAAATTGCATCGGAATTAAATACAAAAGGCACAATGCCGACTTAAGTACAAGTAAACTGACTCTTCTTACTGTCTATGTTTAAACCATTCCTGTTACACTAGTTATAGATTCTGCTGCTTCACTTCAGGTTTACTGTATCCCTCTGACCTCCTTATTGACGATGAAACACAGAAATTGCATCGGAATTAAATACAAAAGGCACAATGCCGACTTAAGTACAAGAAAACCGACTCTTCTTACTGTCTATGTTTTGAACCATTCATGTGACACTCGTTATAGATTCCGATACTTTAGTTCAGGTTTACTGTATCCCTCTGACCTTCTTATTGAGGATGAAACACAGAAATTGCTTCGGAATTAAATACAAAAGGCACAATGCCGACTTGAGTGGAAGAAAACTGACTCTTCTTACTGTCTATGTTTTGAACCATTCATGTGACACTAGTTATAATTTCCGAAGCTTCACTTCAGGTTTACTCTATCCATCTGACCTTCTTATTGACGATGTAACACAGAATTTGCATCGGAATTAAATTCAAAACGCACAATACCGACTTAAGTACAAGGAAACTGAGTCTTCTTACTGTCTATGATTTGAACCATTCCTATTACACTAGTTATAGATTCCAATGCTTCACTTCAGGTTTACTGTATCCCTCTGACCTCCTTATTGACGATGAAACACAGAAATTGCGTCGGAATTAAATACAAACGGCACAATGCCGACTTAAGTACAAGAAAACTGACTCTTCTTACTGTCTATGTTTGAACCATTCCTGTGACACTAATAATAGATTCCGATGCTTCACTTCAGGTTTACTGTATCCCTCTGACCTTCTTATTGACGATGAAACACAGAAATTGCATCGGAATTAAATACAAAAGGAACAATGCCGACTTAAGTACAAGAAAACTGACTCTTCTTACTATCTATATTTTGAACCATTCCTGTGACACTAGTTATAGATTCTGCTGCTTCACTTCAGGTTTACTGTATCCCTCTGACCTGCTTATTGACGATGAAACACAGAAATTGCATTGGAATTAAATACAAAAGGCACAATGCCGACTTAAGTACAAGAAAACCGACTCTTCTTACTGTCTATGTTTTGAACCATTCATGTGACACTCGTTATAGATTCCGATGCTTTACTTCAGGTTTACCGTATCCCTCAGTCCTTCTTATTGACGATGAAACACAGAAAGTGCTTCGGAATGAAATACAAAAGGCACAATGCCAACTTAAGTACAAGATAACTGATTCTTCTTATTGTCTATGATTTGAACCATTCCTGTGAAACTAGTTATAGATTCCGATGTTTCAGTTCAGGTTTACTGTTTCCCTCTGACCTTCTTATTGACTATGAAACACAGAAATTGCATCGGAAATAAATATAAAAGGCACAATGCCGACTTAAGTACAAGAAAACTGGCTCTTCTTATTGTCTATGTTATGAACCATTCCTGTGACACTAGTTATAGATACCGATGCTTCACTTCAGATTTACTGTATCACTCTGACCTCATTATTGACGATGAAACACAGAAATTGCATCGGAAATAAATACAAAAGGTACAATGCCTGTTAAGTACGAGAAAACTGACCCTTCTTACTGACTATGCTTTGAACCATTCATGTGACACTAGTAATAGATTCCGATGCTTCACTTCAGGTTTACTGTATCCCTCTGACCTTCTTATTGACGATGAAACACAGAAATTGCATAGGAATTAATACAAAAGGTACAATGCCGACTTAAGTACAAGAAAACTGACTCTTCTTACTGTCTATGTTTTGAACCATTCATGTTACACTCGTTATAGATTCCGGTGCTTTACTTCAGGTTTACCGTATCCCTCTGACCTTCTTATTGACGATGAAATACAGAAGTTGCTTCCGAATGAAATACAAAAGGCACAATGCCGACTTAAGTACAAGATAACTGATTCTTCTTACTGTCTATGATTTGAAGCATTCCTGTGACACTAGTTACAGATTCCGATGCTTCAGTTCAGGTTTACTGTTTCCCTCTGACCTTCTTATTGACGATGAAACACAGATATTGCATCGGAATTAAATACAAAAGGAACAATGCCGACTTAAGTACAAGAAAACTGACTCTTCTTCCTGTCTATGTTTTGAACCATTCCTGTGACACTAGTTATAGCTTCCGAAGCTTCACTTCAGGTTTACTGTATCCATCGGACCTTCTTATTGACGATGTAACACAGAATTTGCATCGGAATTAAATTCAAAAGGCACAATACCGACTTAAGTACAAGGAAACTGACTCTTCTTACTGTCTATGTTTTGAACCATTCCTGTGACACTAATTATAATTCCAATGCTTCACTTCAGGTTTACTGTATCCCTCTGACCTTCTTATTGACGATAATACACAGAAATTGGATCGGAATTAAATACAAAAGGCACAATGCCGACTTAAGTACAAGAAAACTGACTCTTCTTATTGTCTATGTTTTGAACCATACCTGTGATACTAGTTATAGATACCGATGCTTCACTTCAGGTTTACTGTATCCCTCTGACCTTCGTATTGACGATGAAACACAGAAGTTGCATCGGAATTAAATACAAAAGGCACAATGCCGACTTAAGTACAAGAAAACTCACTTTTCCTACTGTCTATGTTTTGAAACAATCCTGTGACACTAGTTATAGATTCCGATGCTTCACTTCTTGTTTACTGTATCCCTCTGACCTTCGTATTGACGATGAAACACAGAAATTGCATCGTAATTAAATACAATAGGCGCATTGCCGACTTGAGTGCAAGAAAACTGACTCTTCTTACTGTCTATGTTTGGAACCATTCATGTGACACTAGTTATAGCTTCCGAAGCTTCACTTCAGGTTTACTGTATCCATCGGACCTTCTTATTGACGATGTAACACAGAATTTGCATCGGAATTAAATTCAAAAGGCACAATACCGACTTAAGTACAAGGAAACTGACTCTTCTTACTGTCTATGTTTTGAACCATTCCTGTGACACTAATTATAATTCCAATGGTTCACTTCAGGTTTACTGTATCCCTCTGACCTTCTTATTGACGATAATACACAGAAATTGCATCGGAATTAAATTCAAAAGGCACAATACCGACTTAAGTACAAGAAAACAGTCTCTTCTTACTGTCTATGTTTTGAACCATTCATGTGACACTCGTTATAGATTCCGATACTTTACTTCAGGTTTACTGTATCCCTCTGACCCTCTTATTGACGATGAAACACAGAAATAGCTTCGGAATTAAATACAAAAGGCACAATGCCGACTTAAGTACAAGATAACTGACTCTTCTTACTGTCTGTGGCTTGAACCATTCCTGTTACACTAGTTATAGATTCCGAGGCTTCACTTCAGGTTTACTGTATCCCTCTGACCTTCTTATTGACGATGAAACACAGAAATTGCATCGGAATTAAATACAAACGGCACAATGCCGACTTAAGTACAAGAAAACTGACTCTTCTTACTGTCTATGTTTGAACCATTCCTGTGACACTAATTATAGATTCCGATGCTTCACTTCAGGTTTACTGTATCCCTCTGACCTTCTTATTGGCGATGAAACACAGAAATTGCATCGGAATTAAATACAAAATGAACAATGCCGACTTAAGTACAAGAAAACTGACTCTTCTTACTGTCTATGTTTTGAACCATTCCTGTGACACTAGTAATAGATTCCGATGCTTCTCTTCAGGTTTACTGTATCCCTCCGACCATCTTACTGACGATGAAACACAGAAATAGTATCGGAATTAATACAAAAGGTACAATGCCGTCTTAAGTACAAGAAAACTGACTCTTCTTACTGTCTATGCTTTGAACCATTCATGTGACACTCGTTATAGATTCCGAAGCTTTACTACAGGTTTACTGTATCCCTCCGACCTTCTTATTGACGATGAAACACAGAAATTGCTTCGGAATTAAATACAAAAATCACAATGCCGACCTAAGTACAAAATAACTGACTCCTCTTACTGTCTGTGGTTTGAACCATTCCTGTTACACGAGTTATAGATTCCGATGCTTCACTTCAGGTTTACTATTTCTGTGTTTCATCGTCAATAGGAAGGTCAGAGGGATACAGTAAACCTGAAGTGAAGCATCGGAATCTATAACTAGTGTCACAGGAATGGTTCAAAGCATAGACAGTAAGAAGAGTCAGTTTTCTTGTACTTAAGACGGCATTGTGCGTTTTGTATTTATGTGATTCATGTTACACTCGTTATAGATTCCGATGCTTTACTTCAGGTTTACTGTATCCCTCTGACCTTCTTATTGACGATGAAACACAGAAATTGCTTCGGAATTAAGTACAAAAGGCACAGTGCCGACTTAAGTACAAGATTTCTGACACTTCTTACTGTCTGTGGTTTGAACCATTCCTGTTACACTAGTTATATATTCCGATGCTTCACTTCAGGTTTGCTGTATCCCTCTGACCTTCTTATTGACGATGAAACACAGAAATTGCATCGGAATTAAATACAAATGGCACAATGCTGACTTAAGAACAAGAAAACTGACTCTTCTTACTGTCTATGTTTGAACCATTCCTGTGACACTAGTTATAGATTCCAATGCTTCACTTCAGGTATACTGTATCCCTCTGACCATCTTATTGACGATGAAACACAGAAAGAGCATCGGAATTAAACACAAAAGGAACAATGCCGACTTAAGTACAAGAAAACTGACTCTTCTTAGTGTCTATGTTTTGAACCATTCCTGTGACACTAGTTATAGATTCTGATGCTTCACTTCAGGTTTACTGTATCCCTCTGACCTCCATATCGACGATGAGACACAGAAATTGCATCGGAATTAAATACAAAAGGCACAATGCCGACTTAAGTTCAAGAAAACTGACTCTTCCTACTGTCTATGTTTTGAACCATTCATGTGACACTCGTTATAGATTCCGATGCTTTACTTCAGGTTTACCGTATCCCTCTGACGTTCTTATTGACGATGAAATACAGAAGTTGCTTCCGAATGAAATACAAAAGGCACAATGCCGACTTAAGTACAAGATAACTGATTCTTATTACTGTCTATGATTTGAACCATTCCTGTGACACTAGTTACAGATTCCGATGCTTCAGTTCAGGTTTACTGTTTCCCTCTGACCTTCTTATTGACAATGAAACACAGAAATTGCATCGGAATTAAATACAAAAGGCACAATGCCGACATAAGTACAAGAAAACTGACTCTTCTTACTGTCTATGTTTTGAACCATTCCTGTGACACTAGTTATAGATACCGATGCTTCACTTCAGTTTTACTGTATCCCTCTGACCTTCTTATTGACGATGAAACACAGAAATCGCAGTGGAGTTAAATACAAAGGCCCATTGCCGACTTAAGTACAAGAAAACTGACTCTTCTTACAGTCTATGATTTTGAACCATTCGTGAGACACTAGTTATAGATTCCGATGCTTCACTTCAGGTTTACTGTATCACTCTGACCTTCTTATTGACGATGAAATACAGATATTGCATCGGAATTAAATACAAAAGGAACAATGCCGACTTAAGTACGAGAAAACTGACTCTTCTTCCTGTCTATGTTTAGAACCATTCCTGTGACACTAGCCATAGATTCCGATGCTTCACTTCAGGTTTACTGTATCCCTCTGACCTTCGTATTGACGATGAAACACAGAAGTTGCATCGGAATTAAATACAAAAGGCACAATGCCGACTTAAGTACAAGAAAACTCACTTTTCTTACTGTCTATGTTTTGAAACAATCCTGTGACACTAGTTATAGATTCCCATGCTTCACTTCTTGTTTACTGTATCCCTCTGACCTTCGTATTGACGATGAAACACAGAAAATACAACGGAATTAAATACAAAAGGCACAATGCCGACATGAGTGCAAGAAAACTGACTCTTCTTACTGTCTATGTGACACTAGTTATAATTTCCGAAGTTTCACTTCAGGTTTACTGTATCCATCTGACCTCCTTATTGACGATGTAACACAGAATTTGCATCGGAATTAAATTCAAAACGCACAATACCGACTTAAGTACAAGGAAACTGACTTTTCTTACTGTCTATGTTTGAACCATTCCTGTTACACTAGTTATAGTTTCCGATGCTTCACTTCAGGTTTACTGTATCCCTCTGACCTTCTTATTGACGATAATACACAGAAATTACATCGGAATTAAATACAAAAGGCACAATGCCGACTTCAGTACAAGAAAACTGACTCTTCTTACTGCCTACGATTTGAACCATTCCTGTGACACTAGTTATAGAATCTGATGCTTCACTTCAGGTTTACTGTATCCCTCTGACCTCCTTATCGACGATGAAACACAGAAATTGCATCGGAATTAAGTACAAAAGGCACAATGCCGACTTATGTACAAGAAAACAGTCTCTTCTTACTGTCTATGTTTTGAACCATTCATGTGATGCTCGTTATAGATTCCGATACTTTACTTCAGGTTTACTGTATCCATCTGACCTTCTTATTGACGATGAAACACAGAAATTGCTTCGGAATTAAATACAAAAGGCACAATGCCGACTTAAGTACAAGATAACTGACTCTTCTTACTGTCTGTGGTTTGAACCATTTCTGTTACACTAGTTATAGATTCCGATGCTTCACTTCAGGTTTACTGTATCCCTCTGACCTTCTTATTGACGATGAAACACAGAAATTGCGTCGGAATTAAATACAAACGGCACAATGCCGACTTAAGTACAAGAAAACTGACTCTCCTTACTGTCTTTGTTTGAACCATTCCTGTGACACTAATTATAGATTCCGATGCTTCACTTCAGGTTTACTGTATTCCTTTGACCTTCTTATTGACGATGAAACACAGAAATTGCATCGGAATTAAATACAAAAGGAACAATGCCGACTTAAGTACAAGAAAATTGACTCTTCTTACTGTCTATGATTTGAACCATTCCTGTGACACTAGTTATAGATTCCAATGCTTCACTCCAGGTTTACTGTATCCCTCTGACCTTCAGCTTGACGATAATACACAGAAATTGCATCGGAATTAAATACAAAAGGCACAATGCCGACTTAAGTACAAGAAAACTGACTCTTCTTACTGTCTATGTTTGAACCATTCCTGTGACACTAGTTATAGATTCTGATGCTTCACTTCAGGTTTACTGTATCCCTCTGACCTCCTTATTGACGATGAAACACAGAAATTGCATCGGAATTAAATACAAAAGGCACAATGCCGACTTAAGTACAAGAAAACCGACTCTTCTTACTGTCTATGTTTTGAACCATTCATGTGACACTCGTTATAGATTCCGATGCTTTACTTCAGGTTTACTGTATCCCTCAGACCTTCTTATTGACGATGAAACACAGAAATTGCTTCGGAATTAAATACAAAAGGCACAATGCCAACTTAAGTACAAGATAACTGATTCTTCTTACTGTCTATGATTTGAACCATTCCTGTGAAACTAGTTACAGATTCCGATGCTTCAGTTCAGGTTTACTGTTTCCCTCTGACCTTCTTATTGACGATGAAACACAGAAATTGCATCGGAATTAAATACAAAAGGCACAATGCCGACTTAAGTACAAGAAAACTGACTCTTCTTACTGTCTATGCTTTGAACCATTCCTGTGACACTAGTTGAAGATACCGATGCTTCACTTCAGGTTTACTGTATCCCTCTGACCTTCTTATTGACGATGAAACACAGAAATCGCAGTGGAGTTAAATACAAAGGCACATTGCCGACGTAAGTACAAGAAAACTGACTCTTCTTACAGTCTATGCTTTTGAACCATTCGTGAGACACTAGTTATAGATTCCGATGCTTCACTTCAGGTTTACTGTATCCCTCTGACCTTCTTGTTGACGATGAAACACAGATACTGCAACGGAATTAAATACAAAAGGAACAATGCCGACTTAAGTACAAGAAAACTGACTCTTCTTCCTGTCTATGTTTAGAACCATTCCTGTGACACTAGCTATAGATTCCGATGCTTCACTTGAGGTTTACTGTATCCCTCTGACCTTCGTATTGACGATGAAACACAGAAGTTGCATCGAAATTAAATACAAAAGGCACAATGCGGACTTGAGTGCAAGAAAACTGACTCTTCTTATTGTCTATGTTTGGAACCATTCATGTGACACTAGTTATAGCTTCCGAAGCTTCACTTCCGGTTTACTGTATCCATCTGACCTTCTTATTGACGATGTAACACAAAATTTGCATCGTAATTAAATTCAAAAGGCACAATACCGACTTAAGTACAAGGAAACTGACTCTTCTTACTGTCTATGTTTTGAACCATTCCTGTGACACTAGTTATTATTCCAATGCTTCACTTCAGGTTTACTGTATCCCTCTGACCTTCTTATTGACGATAATACACAGAAATTGCATCGGAATTAAATACAAAAGGCACAATGCCGACTTAAGTACAAGAAAACTGACTCTTCTTACTGCCTATGATTTGAACCATTCCTGTGACACTAGTTATAGAATCTGATGCTTCACTTCAGGTTTACTGTATCCCTCTGACCTCCTTATCGACGATGAAACACAGAAATTGCATCGGAATTAAATACAAAATGCACAATGCCGACTCAAGTACAAGAAAACAGTCTCTTCTTACTGTCTATGTTTTGAACCATTCATGTGACACTCGTTATTGATTCCGATACTTTACTTCAGGTTTACTGTATCCCTCTGACCTTCTTATTGACGATGAAACACAGAAATTGCCACGGAATTAAATACAAAAGGCACAATGCCGACTTAAGTACAAGATAACTGACTCTTCTTACTGTCTGTGGTTTGAACCATTCCTGTTACACTAGTTATAGATTCCGATGCTTCACTTCAGGTTTACTGTATCCCTCTGACCTTCTTATTGACGATGAAACACAGAAATCGCAGTGGAGTTAAATACAAAGGCACATTGCCGACTTAAGTACAAGAAAATGACTCTTCTTACAGTCTATGCTTTTGAACCATTCGTGAGACACTAGTTATAGATTCCGATGCTTCACTTCAGGTTTACTGTATCCCTCTGACCTACTTATTGACGATGAAACACAGAAATTGCATCGGAATTAAATACGAAAGGAACAATGCCGACTTAAGTACAAGAAAACTGACTTTTCTTACTGTCTATGTTTTGAACCATTCCTGAGACACTAGTTATAGATTCTGCTGCCTCACTTCAGGTTTACTGTATCCCTCTGACCTTCTTATTGACGATGAAACACAGAAATCGCATCGGAGTTAAATACAAAGGCACAATGCCGACTTAAGTACAAGAAAACTGACTCTTCTTACAGTCTATGTTTTGAACCATTCCTGTGACACTAGTTATAGATTCCGATGCTTCACTTCTTGTTTACTGTATCCCTCTGACCTTCTTATTGACGATGAAACACAGAAATTGCTTCGGAATTAAATACAAAAGGCACAATGCCGACTTAAGTACAAGAAAACTGACTCTTCTTACTGTCTATGTTTTGAACCATTCATGTGACACTAGTTATACATTCCGATGCTTCACTTCAGGTCTACTGTATCCGTCTGACCTTCTTATTGACGATGAAACACAGAAATTGCATCGGAAATTAATTCAAAAGGCTAAATGCCGACTTAAGTACAAGGAAACTTACTCTTCTTACTGTCTATGTTTTGAACCATTCCTGTTACACTAGTTATAGATTCCAATGCTTCACTTCAGGTTTACTGTATCCCTCTGACCTTCTTCTTGACGATAATACACATCAATTGCATCGGAATTAAATACAAACGGGACAATGCCGACTTAAGTACAAGAAAACTCACTTTTCTTACTCTCTATGATTTGAAACAATCCTGTGACACTAGTTATAGATTCCGATGCTTCACTTCTTGTTTACTGTATCCCTCTGACCTTCGTATTGACGATGAAACACAGAAGTTGCATCGGAATTAAATACAAAAGGCACAATGCCGACTTAAGTACAAGAAAACTCACTTTTCTTACTGTCTATGTTTTGAAACAATCCTGTGACACTAGTTAAAGAGTCCGATGCTTCACTTCTTGTTTACTGTATCCCTCTGACCTTCGTATTGACGATGAAACACAGAAGTTGCATCGAAATTAAATACAAAAGGCACAATGCGGATTTGAGTGCAAGAAAACTGACACTTCTTATTGTCTATGTTTGGAACCATCATGTGACACTAGTTATAGCTTCCGAAGCTTCACTTCCGGTTTACTGTATCCATCTGACCTTCTTATTGACGATGTAACACAGAATTTGCATCGGAATTAAATTCAAAAGGCACAATACCGACTTAAGTACAAGGAAACTGACTCTTCTTACTGTCTATGTTTTGAACCATTCCTGTGACACTAGTTATAATTCCAATGCTTCACTTCAGGTTTACTGTATCCCTCTGACCGTCTTATTGACGATAATACACAGAAATTGAATCGGAATTAAATACAATAGGCACAATGCCGACTTAAGTACAAGAAAACTGACTCTTCTTACTGCCTATGATTTGAACCATTCCTGTGACACTAGTTATAGAATCTGATAATTCACTTCAGGTTTACTGTATCCCTCTGACCTCCTTATCGACGATGAAACACAGAAATTGCATCGGAATTAAATACAAAAGGCACAATGCCGACTTAAGTACAAGAAAACAGTCTCTTCTTACGGTCTATGTTTTGAACCATTCATGTGACACTCGTTATAGATTCCGATACTTTACTTCAGGTTTACTGTATCCCTCTGACCTTCTTATTGACGATGAAACACAGAAATTGCTTCGGAATTAAATACAAAAGGCACAATGCCGACTTAAGTACAAGATAACTGACTCTTCTTACTGTCTGTGGTTTGAACCATTCCTGTTACACTAGTTATAGATTCCGATGCTTCACTTCAGGTTTACTGTATCCCTCTGACCTTCTTATTGACGATGAAACACAGAAATTGCATCGGAATTAAATACAAACGGCACAATGCCGACTTAAGTACAAGTAAACTGACTCTTCTTACTGTCTATGTTTGAACCATTTCTGTGACACTAATTATAGATTCCGATGCTTCACTTCAGGTTTACTGTATCCCTCTGACCTACTTATTGACGATGAAACACAGAAATTGCATCGGAATTAAATACAAAAGGAACAATGCCGACTTAAGTACAAGAAAACTGACTCTTCTTACTGTCTATGATTTGAACCATTCCTGTGACACTAGTTATAGATTCTGCTGCCTCACTTCCGGTTTACTGTATCCCTCTGACCTTCTTATTGACGATGAAACACAGAAATCGCATCGGAGTTAAATACAAAGGCACAATGCCGACTTAAGTACAAGAAAACTGACTCTTCCTACAGTCTATGTTTTGAACCATTCCTGTGACACTAGTTATAGATTCCGATGCTTCACTTTTTGTTTACTGTATCCCTCTGACCTTCTTATTAACGATGAAACACAGAAGTTGCTTCGGAATTAAATACAAAAGGCACAATGCCGACTTAAGTACAAGAAAACTGATTCTTCTTACTGTCTATGTTTTGAACCATTCATGTGACGCTAGTTATACATTCCGATGCTTCACTTCAGGTCTACTGTATCCGTCTGACCTTCTTATTGACGATGAAACACAGAAATTGCATCGGAAATTAATTCAAAAGGCTAAATGCCGACTTAAGAACAAGGAAACTTACTCTCCTTACTGTCTATGTTTTGAACCATTCCTGTTACACTAGTTATAGATTCCGATGCTTCACTTCAGGTTTACAATTTCTGTGTTTCATCGTCAATAAGAAGGTCAGTGGGATACAGTGAACCTGAAGAGAAGCATCGGAATCTATAACTAGTGTAACAGGAATGGTTCAAAGCATAGACAGTCAGAAGAGTCAGTTTTCTTGTACTGAAGTCGGCATTGTGCGTTTTGTATTTATGTGATTCATGTGACACTCGTTATAGATCCCGATGCTTTACTTCAGGTTTAATGTATCCCTCTGACCTTCTTATTGACGATGAAAGACAGAAATTGCTTCGGAATTAAATACAAAAAGCACAGTGCCGACTTAAGTACATGATATCTGACTCTTCTTACTGTCTGTGGTTTGAACCATTCCTGTTACACTAGTTATAGATTCCGATGCTTCACTTCAGGTTTGCTGTATCCCTCTGACCTCCTTATCGACGATGAAACACAGAAATTGCATCGGAATTAAACACAAAAGGAACAATGCCGACTTAAGTACAAGAAAACTGACTCTTCTTAGTGTCTATGTTTTGAACCATTCCTGTGACACTAGTTATAGATTCTGCTACTTCACTTCAGGTTTACTGTATCCCTCTGACCATCTTATTGACGATGAAACACAGAAATTGCTTCGGAATTAAATACAAAAGGCACAATGCCGATTTAAGTACAAGAAAGCTGACTCTTCTTACTGTCTATGTTTTGAACTATTCATGTGACACTCGTTGTAGATTCCGATGCTTTACTTCAGGTTTACCGTATCCCTCTGACCTTCGTATTGACGATGAAACACAGAAATTGCATCGGAATTAAATACAAAAAGCACAATGCCGACTTGAGTACAAGGAAACTGACTCTTCTTACTGTCTATGCTTTGAACCATTCATGTGACACTAGTAATAGATTCCGATGCTTCACTTCAGGTTTACTGTATAGCTCTGACCTTCTTATTGACGATGAAACACAGAAATTGCATCGGAATTAATACAAAAGGTACAATGCCGACTTAAGTACCAGAAAACTGACTCTTCTTACTGCCGATGTTTTGAACCAATCCTGTGACACTAGTTATAGTTTCTGATGCTTCACTTAAGGTTTACTGTATCCCTCTGACCTCCTTATCGACGATGAGACACAGAAATTGCTTCGGAATTAAATACAAAAGGCACAATGCCGACTTGAGTGCATGAAAACTGACTCTTCTTACTGTCTGTGGTTTGAACCATTCCTGTTACACTAGTTCTAGATTCCGATGCTTCACTTCAGGTTTACTGTATCCCTGTGACCTTCTTATTGACGATGAAACACAGAAATTGCGTCGGAATTAAATACAAACGGCACAATGCCGACTTAAGTACAAGAAAACTGACTCTTCTTACTGTCTATGTTTGAACCATTCCTGTGACACTAATTATAGATTCTGATGCTTCACTTCAGGTTTACTGTATCCCTCTGACCTTCTTATTGACGATGAAACACAGAAATTGCATCGGAATTAAATACAAAAGGAACAATGCCGACTTAAGTACAAGAAAACTGACTCTTCTTACTGTCTATGTTTTGAACCATTCCTGTGACACTAGTTATAGACTCTGCTGCTTCACTTCGGGTTTACTGTATCCCTCTGACCTTCGTATTGACGATGAAACACAGAAATTGCTTCGGAATGAAATACAAAAGGCACAATGCCAACTTAAGTACAAGATAACTGATTCTTCTTACTGTCTATGATTTGAACCACTCCTGTGAAACTAGTTATAGATTCCGATGTTTCAGTTCAGGTTTACTGTTTCCCTCTGACCTTCTTATTGACGATGAAACACAGAAATTGTATCGGAATTAATACAAAAGGTACAATGCCGACTTAAGTACCAGAGAACTGACTCTTCTTACTGTCTATGTTTTGAACCATTCATGTGACACTAGTTATTCATTCCGATGCTTCACTTCAGGTCAACTGTATCCGTCTGACCTTCTTATTGACGATGAAACACAGAAATTGCATCGGACATTAATTCAAAAGGCACAATGCCGACTTAAGTACAAGGAAACTGACTCTTCTTACTGTCTATGTTTTGAACCATTCCTGTGACACTAGTTATAGATTCCAATGCTTCACTTCAGGTTTACTGTATCCCTCTGACCTTCTTCTTGACGATAATACACAGAAATTGCATCGGAATTAAATACAAAAGGCACAATGCTGACTTAAGTACAAGAAAACTGACTCTTCTTACTGTCTATGTTTGAACCATTCATGTGACACTCGTTATAGATTCCGATGCTTTACTACAGGTTTACTGTATCCCTCCGACCTTCTTATTGACGATGAAACACAGAAATTGCTTCGGAATTAAATACAAAAATCACAATGCCGACCTAAGTACAAAATAACTGACTCCTCTTACTGTCTGTGGTTTGAACCATTCCTGTTACACTAGTTATAGATTCAGATGCTTCACTTCAGGTTTACAATTTCTGTGTTTCATCGTCAATACGAGGTCAGTGGGATACAGTGAACCTGAAGAGAAGCATCGGAATCTATAACTAGTGTCACAGGAATGGTTCAAAACATAGACAGTAAGAAGAGTCAGTTTTCTTGTACTTAAGTCGGCATTGTGCGTTTTGTATTTATGTGATTCATGTGACACTCGTTATAGATTCCGATGCTTTACTTCAGGTTTACTGTATCCCTCTGACCTTCTTATTGACGATGAAACACAGAAATTGCATCGGAATTAATTCAAAAGGTACAATGCCGACTTAAGTACCAGAAAACTGACTCTTCTCACTGCCTATATTTTGAACCATTCCAGTGACACTAGTTATAGTTTCTGATGCTTCACTTCAGGTTTACTGTATCCCTCCGACCTCCTTATCGACGATGAGACACAGAAATTGCATCGAAATTAAATACAAAAGGCTCAATGCCGACTTAAGTTCAAGAAAACTGACTCTTCTTACTGTCTATGTTTGAACCATTCATGTGACACTCGTTATAGATTCCGATGCTTTACTTCAGGTTTACCGTATCCCTCTGACCTTCTTATTGACGATGAAATACAGAAGTTGCTTCCGAATGAAATACAAAAGGCACAATGCCGACTTAAGTACAAGATAACTGATTCTTCTTACTGTCTATTATTTGAACCATTCCTGTGACACTAGTTACTGATTCCGATGCTTCAGTTCAGGTTTACTGTTTCCCTCTGACCTTCTTATTGACGATGAAACACAGAAATTGCATCGGAATTAAATACAAAAGGCACAATGCCGACTTAAGTACAAGAAAACTGACTCTTCTTACAGTCTATGCTTTTGAACCATTCGTGAGACACTAGTTATAGATTCCGATGCTTCACTTCAGGTTTACTGTATCCCTCTGACCATCTTATTGACGATGAAACACAGATATTGCAACGGAATTAAATACAAAAGGAACAATGCCGACTTAAGTACAAGAAAACTGACTCTTCTTCCTGTCTATGTTTTGAACCATTCATGTGACACTCGTTATAGATTCCGATGCTTTACTTCAGGTTTACCGTATCCCTCTGACCTTCTTATTGGCGATGAAACACAGAAATTGCTTCGGAATGAAATACAAAAGGCACAATGCCAACTTAAGTACAAGATAACTGATTCATCTTACTGTCTATGATTTGAACCATTCCTGTGAAACTAGTTATAGATTCCGATGCTTCAGTTCAGGTTTACTGTTTCCCTCTGACCTTCTTATTGACGATGAAACACAGAAATTGCATCGGAATTAAATATAAAAGGCACAATGCCGACTTAAGTACAAGAAAACTGACTCTTCTTATTGTCTATGTTTTGAACCATTCCTGTGACACTAGTTATAGATACCGATGCTTCACTTCAGGTTTACTGTATCCCTCTGACCTTCTTATTGACGATGAAACACAGAAATTGCATCGGAAATAAATACAGAAGGCACAATGCCGACTTAAGTACAATCAAACCGACTCTTCTTACTGTCTATGTTTTGAACCATTCATGTGACACTCGTTATAGATTCCGATGCTTTACTACAGGTTTACTGTATCCCTCCGACCTTCGTATTGACGATGAAACACAGAAATTGCTTCGTAATTAAATACAAAAATCACAATGCCGACCTATGTACAAAATAACTGACTCCTCTTACTGTCTGTGGTTTGAACCATTCCTGTTACACTAGTTATAGATTCCGATGCATCACTTCAGGTTTACAATTTCTGTGTTTCATCGTCAATAAGAAGGTCAGTGGAATACAGTGAACCTGAAGAGAAGCATCGGAATCTATAACTAGTGTCACAGGAATGGTTCAAAGCATAGACAGTAAGAACAGACAGTTTTCTTGTACTTAAGTCGGCATTGTGCGTTTTCTATTTATGTGATTCATGTGACACTCGTTATAGATTCCCATGCTTTACTTCAGGATTACTGTATCCCTCTGACCCTCTTATTGACGATGAAACACAGAAATAGCTTCGGAATTAAATACAAAAGGCACAGTGCCGACATAAGTACATGATATCTGACTCTTCTTACTGTCTGTGGTTTGAACCATTCCTGTTACACTAGTTATAGATTCCGATGCTTCACTTCAGGTTTGCTGTATCCCTCAGACCTTCGTATTGACGATGAAACACAGAAATTGCATCGGAATTAAATACAAAAGACACAATGCCGACTTAAGAACAAGAAAACTGACTCTTCTTACTGTCTATGTTTGAACCATTCCTGTGACACTAGTTATAGATTCCGATGCTTCACTTCAGGTTTACTGTATCCCTCTGACCATCTTATTGACTATGAAACGCAGAAAGTGCATCGGAATTAAACAGAAAAGGAGCAATGCCGACTTAAGTACAAGAAAACTGACTCTTCTTAGTGTCTATGTTTTGAACCATTCCTGTGACACTAGTTATAGATTCTGCTACTTCACTTCAGGTTTACTGTATCCCACTGACCTCCTTATTGACGATGAAACACAGAAATTGCTTCGGAATTAAATACAAAAGGCACAATGCCGATTTAAGTACAAGAAAGCTGACTCTTCTTACTGTCTATGTTTTGAACCATTCATGTGACACTCGTTGTAGATTCCGATGCTTTACTTCAGGTTTACCGTATCCCTCTGACCTTGGTATTGACGATGAAACACAGAAATTGCATCGGAATTAAATACAAAAGACACAATGCCGACTTGAGTACAAGAAAACTGACTCTTCTTACGGTCTATGTTTGAACCTTTCATGTGACACTAGTAATAGATTCCGATGCTTCACTTCAGGTTTACTGTATCCCTCTGACCTTCTTATTGACGATGAAACACAGAAATTGCATCGGAATTAATACAAAAGGTACAATGCTGACTTAAGTACCAGAAAACTGACTCTTCTTACTTCCTATGTTTTGAACCAATCCTGTGACACTAGTTATAGTTTCTGATGCTTCACTTCAGGTTTACTGTATCCCTCCGACCTCCTTATCGACGATGAGACACAGAAATTGCATCGGAATTAAATACAAAAGGCACAATGCCGACTTAAGTTCAAGAAAACTGACTCTTCTTACTGTCTATATTTTGAACCATTCATGTGACACTCGTTATAGATTCCGATGCTTTACTTCAGGTTTACCGTATCCCTCTGACCTTCTTATTGACGATGAAATACAGAAGTTGCTTCCGAATGAAATACAAAAGGCACAATGCCGACTTAAGTACAAGATAACTGATTCTTCTTACTGTCTATGATTCGAACCATTCCTGTGACACTAGTTACAGATTCCGATGCTTCAGTTCAGGTTTACTGTTTCCCTCTGACCTTCTTATTGACAATGAAACACAGAAATTGCATCGGAATTAAATACAAAAGGCACAATGCCGACTTAAGTACAAGAAAACTGACTCTTCTTACAGTCTATGCTTTTGAACCATTCGTGAGACACTAGTTATAGATTCCGATGCTTCACTTCAGGTTTACTGTATCCCTCTGACCTTCTTATTGACGATGAAACACAGATATTGCAACGGAATTAAATACAAAAGGAACAATGCCGACTTAAGTACAAGAAAACTGACTCTTCTTCCTTTCTATGTTTAGAACCATTCCTGTGACACTAGCTATAGATTCCGATGCTTCACTTCAGGTTTACTGTATCCCTCTGACCTTCGTATTGACGATGAAACACAGAAGTTGCATCGGAATTAAATACAAAAGGCACAATGCCGACTTAAGTACAAGAAAACTCACTTTTCTTACTGTCTATATATTGAAACAATCCTGTGACTCTAGTTATAGATTCCGATGCTTCACTTCTTGTTTACTGTATCCCTCTGACCTTCGTATTGACGATGAAACACAGAAATTGCATCGGAATTAAATACAAAAGGCACAATGCCGACTTGAGTGCAAGAAAACTGACTCTTCTTACTGTCTATGTTTTGAACCATTCAAGTGACACTAGTTTTAATTTCCGAAGCTTCACTTCAGGTTTACTGTATCCATCTGACCTTCTTATTGACGATGTAACACAGAATTTGCATCGGAATTAAATTTAAAAGGCACAATACCGACTTAAGTACAAAGAAACTGACTCTTCTTACTGTCTATGTTTTGAACCATTCCTGTTACACTAGTTATAGATTCCAATATTTCACTTCAGGTTTACTGTATCCCTCTGACCTTCTTATTGACGATAATACACAGAAATTGCATCGGAATTAAATACAAAAGGCACAATGCCGACTTAAGTACAAGAAAACTGACTCTTCTTACCGCCTATGATTTGAACCAATCCTGTGACACTAGTTATAGAACCTGATGCTTCACTTCAGGTTTACTGTATCCCTCTGACCTCCTTGTCGACGATGAAACACAGAAATTGCATCGGAATTAAATTCAAAAGGCACAATGCCGACTTAAGTACAAGAAAACCGACTCTTCTTACTGTCTATGATTTGAACCATTCATGTGACACTCGTTATAGATTCCGATGCTTTACTTCAGGTTTACGGTATTCCTCTGACCTTCATATTGACGATGAAACACAGAAATTGCTTCGGAATGAAATACAAAAGGCACAATGCCAACTTAAGTACAAGATAACTGATTCTTCTTACTGTCTATGATTTGAACCATTCCTGTGAAACTAGTTATAGATTCCGATGCTTCAGTTCAGGTTTACAGTTTCCCTCTGACCTTCTTATTGACGATGAAACACAGAAATTGCATCGGAATTAAAATAAAAGGCTCAATGCCGACTTAAGTACAAGAAAACTGACTCTTCTTATTGTCTAAGTTTTGAACCGTTCCTGTGACACTAGTTATAGATACCGATGCTTCACTTCAGGTTTACTGTATCCCCCTGACCTTTTTGACGATGAAACACAGAAATTGCATCGGAAATAAATACAAAAAGCACAATGCCGACTTAAGTACAATCAAACCGACTCTTCTTACTGTCTATGTTTTGAACCATTCCTGTGACACTAGTAATAGATTCCGATGCTTCCTTCAGGTTTTCTGTATCACTCTGACCTTCTTACTGACGATGAAACACAGAAATAGTATCGGAAATAATACAAAAGGTACAATGCCGACTTAAGTACAAGAAAACTGACTCTTCTTACTGTCTATGCTTTGAACCATTCATGTGACACTCGTTATAGATTCCGATGCTTTACTACAGGTTTACTGTATCCCTCCGACCTTCTTATTGACGATGAAACACAGAAATTGCTTCGGAATTAAATACAAAAATCACAATGCCGACCTAAGTACAAAATAACTGACTCCTCTTACTGTCTGTGGTTTGAACCATTCCTGTTACACTAGATATAGATTCCCATGCATCACTTCAGGTTTACAATTTCTGTGTTTCATCGTCAATAAGAAGGTCAGTGGAATACAGTGAACCTGAAGAGAAGCATCGGAATCTATAACTAGTGTCACAGGAATGGTTCAAAGCATAGACAGTAAGAAGAGTCAGTTTTCTTGTACTTAAGTCGCCTTTGTGAGTTTTGTATTTATGTGATTCATGTGACACTCGTTATAGATTCCGATGCTTTACTTCAGGTTTACTGTATCCCTCTGACCTTCTTATTGACGATGAAACACAGAAATTGCTTCGGAATTAAATACAAAAGGCACAGTGCCGACTTAAGTACATGATATCTGACTCTTCTTACTGTCTAAGGTTTGAACCATTCCTGTTACACTAGTTATAGATTCCGATGCTTCACTTCAGGTTTGCTGTATCCCTCTGACCATCTTATTGACGATGAAACGCAGAAAGTGCATCGGAATTAAACACAAAAGGAACAATGCCGACTTAAGTGCAAGAAAACTGACTCTTCTTAGTGTCTATGCTTTGAACCATTCCTGTGACACTAGTTATAGATTCTGCTACGTCACTTCAGGTTTACTGTTTCCCACTGACCTCCTTATTGACGATGGAACACAGAAATTGCTTCGGAATTAAATACAAAAGGCACAATGCCGATTTAAGTACAAGAAAGCTGACTCTTCTTACTGTCTATGTTTAGAACCATTCCTGTGACACTAGCTATAGATTCCGATGCTTCACTTCAGGTTTACTGTATCCCTCTGACCTTCGTATTGACGATGAAACACAGAAGTTGCATCGGAATAAAATACAAAAGGCACAATGCAGACTTAAGTACAAGAAAACCGACTCTTCTTACTGTCTATGTTTTGAACCATTCATGTGACACTCGTTATAGATTCCGATGCTTTACTTCAGGTTTACCGTATCCCTCTGACCTTCTTATTGGCGATGAAACACAGAAATTGCTTCGGAATGAAATACAAAAGGCACAATGCCAACTTAAGTACAAGATAACTGATTCATCTTACTGTCTATGATTTGAACCATTCCTGTGAAACTAGTTATAGATTCCGATGCTTCAGTTCAGGTTTACTGTTTCCCTCTGACCTTCTTATTGACGATGAAACACAGAAATTGCTTCGGAATTAAATACAAAAGGCACAATGCCGATTTAAGTACAAGAAAGCTGACTCTTCTTACTGTCTATGTTTTGAACCATACATGTGACACTCGTTGTAGATTCCGATGCTTTACTTCAGGTTTACCGTATCCCTCTGACCTTGGTATTGACGATGAAACACAGAAATTGCATCGGAAATAAATACAGAAGGCACAATGCCGACTTAAGTACAATCAAACCGACTCTTCTTACTGTCTATGTTATGAACCATTCATGTGACACTCGTTATAGATTCCGATGCTTTACTACAGGTTTACTGTATCCCTCCGACCTTCGTATTGACGATGAAACACAGAAATTGCTTCGGAATTAAATACAAAAATCACAATGCCGACCTAAGTACAAAATAACTGACTCCTCTTACTGTCTGTGGTTTGAACCATTCCTGTTACACTAGTTATAGATTCCGATGCATCACTTCAGGTTTACAATTTCTGTGTTTCATCGTCAATAAGAAGGTCAGTGGGATACAGTGAACCTGAAGAGAAGCATCGGAATCTATAACTAGTGTCACAGGAATGGTTCAAAGCATAGACAGTAAGAACAGTCAGTTTTCTTGTACTTAAGTCGGCATTGTGCGTTTTGTATTTATGTGATTCATGTGACACTCGTTATAGATTCCGATGCTTTACTTCAGGTTTACTGTATCCCTCTGACCTTCTTATTGACGATGAAACACAGAAATTGCTTCGGAATTAAATACAAAAGGCACAGTGCCGACATAAGTACATGATATCTGACTCTTCTTACTGTTTGTGGTTTGAACCATTCTTGTTACACTAGTTATAGATTCCGATGCTTCACTTCAGGTTTGCTGTATCCCTCTGACCTTCGTATTGACGATGAAACACAGAAATTGCATCGGAATTAAATACAAAAGACACAATGCCGACTTAAGAACAAGAAAACTGACTCTTCTTACTGTCTATGTTTGAACCATTCCTGTGACACTAGTTATAGATTCCGATGCTTCACTTCAGGTTTACTGTATCGCTCTGACCATCTTATTGACGATGAAACGCAGAAAGTGCATCGGAATTAAACAGAAAAGGAGCAATGCCGACTTAAGTACAAGAAAACTGACTCTTCTTAGTGTCTATGTTTTGAACCATTCCTGTGCCACTAGTTATAGATTCTGCTACTTCACTTCAGGTTTACTGTATCCCACTGACCTCCTTATTGACGATGAAACACAGAAATTGCTTCGGAATTAAATACAAAAGGCACAATGCCGATTTAAGTACAAGAAAGCTGACTCTTCTTACTGTCTATGTTTTGAACCATTCAAGTGACACTAGTTTTAATTTCCGAAGCTTCACTTCAGGTTTACTGTATCCATCTGACCTTCTTATTGACGATGTAACACAGAATTTGCATCGGAATTAAATTTAAAAGGCACAATACCGACTTAAGTACAAAGAAACTGACTCTTCTTACTGTCTATGTTTTGAACCATTCCTGTTACACTAGTTATAGATTCCAATACTTCACTTCAGGTTTACTGTATCCCTCTGACCTTCTTATTGACGATAATACACAGAAATTGCATCGGAATTAAATAAAAAAGGCACAATGCCGACTTAAGTACAAGAAAACTGACTCTTCTTACTGCCTATGATTTGAACCAATCCTGTGACACTAGTTATAGAACCTGATGCTTCACTTCAGGTTTACTGTATCCCTCTGACCTCCTTGGCGACGATGAAACACCGAAATTGCATCGGAATTAAATTCAAAAGGCACAATGCCGACTTAAGTACAAGAAAACCGACTCTTCTTACTGTCTATGATTTGAACCATTCATGTGACACTCGTTATAGATTCCGATGCTTTACTTCAGGTTTACGGTATTCCTCTGACCTTCATATTGACGATGAAACACAGAAATTGCTTCGGAATGAAATACAAAAGGCACAATGCCAACTTAAGTACAAGATAACTGATTCTTCTTACTGTCTATGATTTGAACCATTCCTGTGAAACTAGTTATAGATTCCGATGCTTCAGTTCAGGTTTACAGTTTCCCTCTGACCTTCTTATTGACGATGAAACACAGAAATTGCATCGGAATTAAAATAAAAGGCTCAATGCCGACTTAAGTACAAGAAAACTGACTCTTCTTATTGTCTAAGTTTTGAACCGTTCCTGTGACACTAGTTATAGATACCGATGCTTCACTTCAGGTTTACTGTATCCCTCTGACCTTCTTTTTGACGATGAAACACAGAAATTGCATCGGAAATAAATACAAAAAGCACAATGCCGACTTAAGTACAATCAAACCGACTCTTCTTACTGTCTATGTTTTGAACCATTCCTGTGACACTAGTAATAGATTCCGATGCTTCTTTCAGGTTTTCTGTATCACTCTGACCTTCTTACTGACGATGAAACACAGAAATAGTATCGGAAATAATACAAAAGGTACAATGCCGACTTAAGTACAAGAAAACTGACTCTTCTTACTGTCTATGCTTTGAACCATTCATGTGACACTCGTTATAGATTCCGATGCTTTACTACAGGTTTACTGTATCCCTCCGACCTTCTTATTGACGATGAAACACAGAAATTGCTTCGGAATTAAATACAAATATCACAATGCCGACCTAAGTACAAAATAACTGACTCCTCTTACTGTCTGTGGTTTGAACCATTCCTGTTACACTAGATATAGATTCCCATGCATCACTTCAGGTTTACAATTTCTGTGTTTCATCGTCAATAAGAAGGTCAGTGGAATACAGTGAACCTGAAGAGTAGCATCGGAATCTATAACTAGTGTCACAGGAATGGTTCAAAGCATAGACAGTAAGAAGAGTCAGTTTTCTTGTACTTAAGTCGCCATTGTGCGTTTTGTATTTATGTGATTCATGTGACACTCGTTATAGATTCCGATGCTTTACTTCAGGTTTACTGTATCCCTCTGACCTTCTTATTGACGATGAAACACAGAAATTGCTTCGGAATTAAATACAAAAGGCACAGTGCCGACTTAAGTACATGATATCTGACTCTTCTTACTGTCTAAGGTTTGAACCATTCCTGTTACACTAGTTATAGATTCCGATGCTTCACTTCAGGTTTGCTGTATCCCTCTGACCTTCTTATTGACGATGGAACACAGAAATTGCATCGGAATTAAATACAAAAGGCACAATGCCGACTTAAGAACAAGAAAACTGACTCTTCTTACTGTCTATGTTTGAACCATTCCTGTGACACTAGTTATAGATTCCGATGCTTCACTTCAGGTTTACTGTATCCCTCTGACCATCTTATTGACGATGAAACGCAGAAAGTGCATCGGAATTAAACACAAAAGGAACAATGCCGACTTAAGTGCAAGAAAACTGACTCTTCTTAGTGTCTATGCTTTGAACCATTCCTGTGACAGTAGTTATAGATTCTGCTACTTCACTTCAGGTTTACTGTATCCCACTGACCTCCTTATTGACGATGGAACACAGAAATTGCTTCGGAATTAAATACAAAAGGCACAATGCCGATTTAAGTACAAGAAAGCTGACTCTTCTTACTGTCTATGTTTAGAACCATTCCTGTGACACTAGCTATAGATTCCGATGCTTCACTTCAGGTTTACTGTATCCCTCTGACCTTCGTATTGACGATGAAACACAGAAGTTGCATCGGAATAAAATACAAAAGGCACAATGCAGACTTAAGTACAAGAAAACCGACTCTTCTTACTGTCTATGTTTTGAACCATTCATGTGTCACTCGTTATAGATTCCGATGCTTTACTTCAAGTTTACCGTATCCCTCTGACCTTCTTATTGGCGATGAAACCCAGAAATTGCTTCGGAATTAAATACAAAAGGCACAATGCCGATTTAAGTACAAGAAAGCTGACTCTTCTTACTGTCTATGTTTTGAACCATACATGTGACACTCGTTGTAGATTCCGATGCTTTACTTCAGGTTTACCGTATCCCTCTGACCTTGGTATTGACGATGAAACACAGAAATTGCATCGGAAATAAATACAGAAGGCACAATGCCGACTTAAGTACAATCAAACCGACTCTTCTTACTGTCTATGTTATGAACCATTCATGTGACACTCGTTATAGATTCCGATGCTTTACTACAGGTTTACTGTATCCCTCCGACCTTCGTATTGACGATGAAACACAGAAATTGCTTCGGAATTAAATACAAAAATCACAATGCCGACCTAAGTACAAAATAACTGACTCCTCTTACTGTCTGTGGTTTGAACCATTCCTGTTACACTAGTTATAGATTCCGATGCATCACTTCAGGTTTACAATTTCTGTGTTTCATCGTCAATAAGAAGGTCAGTGGGATACACTGAACCTGAAGAGAAGCATCGGAATCTATAACTAGTGTCACAGGAATGGTTCAAAGCATAGACAGTAAGAACAGTCAGTTTTCTTGTACTTAAGTCGGCATTGTGCGTTTTGTATTTATGTGATTCATGTGACACTCGTTATAGATTCCGATGCTTTACTTCAGGTTTACTGTATCCCTCTGACCTTCTTATTGACGATGAAACACAGAAATTGCTTCGGAATTAAATACAAAAGGCACAGTGCCGACATAAGTACATGATATCTGACTCTTCTTACTGTCTATGTTTGAACCATTCCTGTGACACTAGTTATAGATTCCGATGCTTCACTTCAGGTTTACTGTATCGCTCTGACCATCTTATTGACGATGAAACGCAGAAAGTGCATCGGAATTAAACAGAAAAGGAGCAATGCCGACTTAAGTACAAGAAAACTGACTCTTCTTAGTGTCTATGTTTTGAACCATTCCTGTGCCACTAGTTATAGATTCTGCTACTTCACTTCAGGTTTACTGTATCCCACTGACCTCCTTATTGACGATGAAACACAGAAATTGCTTCGGAATTAAATACAAAAGGCACAATGCCGATTTAAGTACAAGAAAGCTGACTCTTCTTACTGTCTATGTTTTGAACCATACATGTGACACTCGTTGTAGATTCCGATGCTTTACTTCAGGTTTACCGTATCCCTCTGACCTTGGTATTGACGATGAAACACAGAAATTGCATCGGAATTAAATACAAAAGACACAATGCCGACTTGAGTACAAGAAAACTGACTCTTCTTACTGTCTATGTTTGAACCATTCATGTGACACTAGTAATAGATTCCGATGCTTCACTTCAGGTTTACTGTATCCCTCTGACCTTCTTATTGACGATGAAACACAGAAATTGCATCGGAATTAATACAAAAGGTACAATGCTGACTTAAGTACCAGAAAACTGACTCTTCTTACT
Source organism: Schistocerca piceifrons (assembly GCF_021461385.2). NCBI lineage: Eukaryota > Metazoa > Arthropoda > Insecta > Orthoptera > Acrididae > Schistocerca > Schistocerca piceifrons. The sequence continues at coordinate 11,363,096 of NC_060146.1, read as the reverse complement.
TCCTATGCTTTGAACCAATCCTGTGACACTAGTTATAGTTTCTGATGCTTCACTTCAGGTTTACTGTATCCCTCCGACCTCCTTATCGACGATGAGACACAGAAATTGCATCGGAATTAAATACAAAAGGCACAATGCCGACTTAAGTTCAAGAAAACTGACTCTTCTTACTGTCTATATTTTGAACCATTCATGTGACACTCGTTATAGATTCCGATGCTTTACTTCAGGTTTACCGTATCCCTCTGACCTTCTTATTGACGATGAAATACAGAAGTTGCTTCCGAATGAAATACAAAAGGCACAATGCCGACTTAAGTACAAGATAACTGATTCTTCTTACTGTCTATGATTCGAACCATTCCTGTGACACTAGTTACAGATTCCGATGCTTCAGTTCAGGTTTACTGTTTCCCTCTGACCTTCTTATTGACGATGAAACACAGAAATTGCATCGGAATTAAATACAAAAGGCACAATGCCGACTTAAGTACAATAAAACTGACTCTTCTTACAGTCTATGCTTTTGAACCATTCGTGAGACACTAGTTATAGATTCCGATGCTTCACTTCAGGTTTACTGTATCCCTCTGACCTTCTTATTGACGATGAAACACAGATATTGCAACGGAATTAAATACAAAAGGAACAATGCCGACTTAAGTACAAGAAAACTGACTCTTCTTCCTGTCTATGTTTAGAACCATTCCTGTGACACTAGCTATAGATTCCGATGCTTCACTTCAGGTTTACTGTATCCCTCTGACCTTCGTATTGACTATGAAACACAGAAGTTGCATCGGAATTAAATACAAAATGCACAATGCCGACTTAAGTACAAGAAAACTCACTTTTCTTACTGTCTATGTTCTGAAACAATCCTGTGACTCTAGGTTTAGATTCCGATGCTTCACTTCTTGTTTACTGTATCCCTCTGACCTTCGAATTGACGATGAAACACAGAAATTGCATCGGAATTAAATACAAAAGGCACAATGCCGACTTGAGTGCAAGAAAACTGACTCTTCTTACTGTCTATGTTTTGAACCATTCAAGTGACACTAGTTTTAATTTCCGAAGCTTCACTTCAGGTTTACTGTATCCATCTGACCTTCTTATTGACGATGTAACACAGAATTTGCATCGGAATTAAATTTAAAAGGCACAATACCGACTTAAGTACAAGGAAACTGACTCTTCTTACTGTCTATGTTTGAACCATTCCTGTTACACTAGTTATAGATTCCAATACTTCACTTCAGGCTTACTGTATCCCTCTGACCTTCTTATTGACGATAATACACAGAAATTGCATCGGAATTAAATACAAAAGGCACAATGCCGACTTAAGTACAAGAAAACTGACTCTTCTTACTGCCTATGATTTGAACCATTCCTGTGACACTAGTTATAGAATCTGATGCTTCACTTCAGGTTTACTGTATCCCTCTGACCTCCTTGTCGACGATGAAACACAGAAATTGCATCGGAATTAAATACAAAAGGCACAATGCCGAATTAAGTACAAGAAAACAGTCTCTTCTTACTGTCTATGTTTAGAACCATTCCTGTGACACTAGCTATAGATTCCGATGCTTCACTTCAGGTTTACTGTATCCCTCTGACCTTCGCATTGACGATGAAACACAGAAGTTGCATCGGAATTAAATACAAAAGGCACAATGCCGACTTAAGTACAAGAATACTCACTTTTCTTACTGTCTATGTTTGGAAACAATCCTGTGACACTAGTTATAGATTCCGATGCTTCACTTCTTGTTTACTGTATCCCTCTGACCTTCGTATTGACGATGAAACACAGAAATTGCATCGGAATTAAATACAAAAGGCACTGTCTATGTTTTGAACCATTCAAGTGACACTAGTTATAATTTCCGAAGCTTCACTTCAGGTTTACTGTATCCATCTGACCTTCTTATTGACGATGTAACACAGAATTTGCATCGGAATTAAATTCAAAAGGCACAATGCCGACTTAAGTACAAGAAAACTGACTCTTCTTACTGTCTATGTTTTGAACCGTTCATGTGACACTCGTTATAGATTCCGATGCTTTACTTCAGGTTTACCGTATTCTTCTGACCTTCATACTGACGATGAAACACAGAAATTGCTTCGGAATGAAATACAAAAGGCACAATGCCAACTTAAGTACAAGATAACTGATTCTTCTTACTGTCTATGATTTGAACCATTCCTGTGAAACTAGTTATAGATTCCGATGCTTCAGTTCAGGTTTACTGTTTCCCTCTGACCTTCTTATTGACGATGAAACACAGAAATTGCATCGGAATTAAATATAAAAGGCACAATGCCGACTTAAGTACAAGAAAACTGACTCTTCTTATTGTCTAAGTTTTGAACCATTCCTGTGACACTAGTTATAGATACCGATGCTTCACTTCAGGTTTACTGTATCCCTCTGACCTTCTTTTTGACGATGAAACACAGAAATTGCATCGGAAATAAATACAAAAGGCACAATGCCGTCTTAAGTACAATCAAACCGACTCTTCTTACTGTCTATGTTTTGAACCATTCCAGTGACACTAGTAATAGATTCGGATGCTTCCTTCAGGTTTACTGTATCACTCTGACCTTCTTACTGACGATGAAACACAGAAATAGTATCGGAAATAATACAAAAAGTACAATGCCGACTTAAGTACAAGAAAACTGACTCTTCTTACTGTCTATGCTTTGAACCATTCATGTGACACTCGTTATAGATTCCGATGCTTTACTACAGGTTTACTGTATCCCTCTGACCTTCTTATTGACGATGAAACACAGAAATTGCTTCGGAATTAAATACAAAAGGCACAGTGCCGACTTAAGTCCATGATATCTGACTCTTCTTACTGTCTGTGGTTTGAACCATTCCTGTTATACTAGTTATAGATTCCGATGCTTCACTTCAGGTTCGCTGTATCCCTCTGACCTTCTTATTGACGATGAAACACAGAAATTGCATCGGAATTAAATACAAAAGGCACAATGCCGACTTAAGAACAAGAAAACTGACTCTTCTTACTGTCTATGTATGAACCATTCCTGTGACACTAGTTATAGATTCCGATGCTTCACTTCAGGTTTACTGTATCCCTCTGACCATCTTATTGACGATGAAACGCAGAAAGTGCATCGGAATTAAACACAAAAGGAACAATGCCGACTTAAGTACAAGAAAACTGACTCTTCCTAGTGTCTATGCTTTGAACCATTCCTGTGACACTAGTTATAGATTCTGCTACTTCACTTCAGGTTTACTGTATCCCACTGACCTCCTTATTGACGATGGAACACAGAAATTGCTTCGGAATTAAATACAAAAGGCACAATGCCGATTTAAGTACAAGAAAGCTGACTCTTCTTACTGTCTATGTTTTGAACCATTCATGTGACACTCGTTGTAGATTCCGATGCTTTACTTCAGGTTTACCGTATCCCTCTGACCTTCGTATTGACGATGAAACACAGAAATTGCATCGGAATTAAATACAAAAGGCACAATGCCGACTTGAGTAAAAGAAAACTGACTCTTCTTACTGACTATGTTTTGAACCATTCATGTGACACTAGTAATAGATTCCGATGCTTCACTTCAGGTTTACTGTATCCCTCTGACCTTCTTATTGACGATGAAACACAGAAATTGCATCGGAATTAATACAAAAGGTACAATGCCGACTTAAGTACCAGAAAATTGACTCTTCTTACTGCCTATGTTTTGAACCAATCCTGTGACACTAGTTATAGTTTCTGATGCTTCACTTCAGGTATACTGTATCCCTCCGACCTCCTTATCGACGATGGGACACAGATATTGCATCGGAATTAAATACAAAAGGCACAATGCGGACTTAAGTTCAAGAAAACTGACTCTTCTTACTGTCTATGCTTTGAACCGTTCATGTGACACTCGTTATAGATTCCGATGCTTTACATCAGGTTTACCGTATCCCTCTGACCTTCTTATTGACGATGAAATACAGAACTTGCTTCCGAATGAAATACAAAAATCACAATGCCGACTTAAGTACAAGATAACTGATTCTCCTTACTGTCTATGATTTGAAACATTCCTGTGACACTAGTTACAGATTCCGATGCTTCAGTTCAGGTTTACTGTTTCCCTCTGACCTTCTTATTGACGATGAAACACAGAAATTGCATCGGAATTAAATACAAAAGGCACAATGCCGACTTAAGTACAAGAAAACTGACTCTTCTTACAGTCTATGATTTTGAACCATTCGTGAGACACTAGTTATAGATTCCGATGCTTTACTTCAGGTTTACTGTATCCCTCTGACCTTCTTATTGACGATGAAACACAGATATTGCAACGGAATTAAATACAAGAGGAACAATGCCGACTTAAGTACAAGAAAACTGACTCTTCTTCCTGTCTATGTTTTGAACCATTCCTGTGACACTAGCTATAGATTCCGATGCTTCACTTCAGGTTTACTGTATCCCTCTGACCTTCGTATTGACGATGAAACACAGAAGTTGCATCGGAATTAAATACAAAAGGCACAATGCCGACTTAAGTACAAGAAAACTCACTTTTCTTACTGTCTATGTTTTGAAACAATCCTGTGACACTAGTTATAGATTCCATTGCTTCACTTCAGGTTTACTGTATCCCTCTGACCTTCTTATTGACGATAATACACAGAAATTGCATCGGAATTAAATACAAAAGGCACAATGCCGACTTAAGTACAAGAAAACTGACTCTTCTTACTGCCTATGATTTGAACCATTCCTGTGACACTAGTTATAGAACTGATGCTTCACTTCAGGTTTACTGTATCCCTCTGACCTTCTTATTGACGACGAAACACAGAAATTGCTTCGGAATTAAATACAAAAGGCACAATGCCGACTAAAGTACAAGATAACTGACTCTTCTTACTGTCTGTGGTTTGAACCATTCCTGTTACACTAGTTATAGATTCCGATGCTTCACTTCAGGTTTACTGTATCCCTCTGACCTTCTTATTGACGATGAAACACAGAAATTGCGTCGGAATTAAATACAAACGGCACAATGCCGACTTAAGTACAAGGAAACTGACTCTTCTTACTGTCTATGTTTGAACCATTCCTGTGACACTAATTATAGATTCCGATGCTTCACTTCAGGTTCACTGTATCCCTCTGACCTTCTTATTGACGATGAAACACAGAAATTGCATCGGAATTAAATACAAAAGGAACAATGCCGACTTAAGTACAAGAAAACTGACTCTTCTTACTGTCTATGTTTTGAACCATTCCTGTGACACTAGTTATAGACTCTGCTGCTTCACTTCAGGTTTACTGTATCCCCCTGACCTTCTTATTGACGATGAAACACAGAAATCGCATTGGAGTTAAATACAAAGGCACAATGCCGACTGAAGTACAAGAAAACTGACTCTTCTTACAGTCTATGTTTTGTACCATTCCTGTGACACTAGTTATAGATTCCGATGCTTCACTTCTTGTTTACTGTATCCCTCTGACCTTCTTATTGACGATGAACCACAGAAATTGCATCGGAATTAAATACAAAAGGCACAATGCCGACTTAAGTACAAGAAAACTGACTCTTCTTACAGTCTATGTTTTGAACCATTCATGTGACACTAGTTATACATTCGTATGCTTCACTTCAGGTCTACTGTATCCGTCTGACCTTCCTATTGACGATGAAACACAGAAATTGCATCGGACATTAATTCAAAAGGCACAATGCCGACTTAAGTACAAGGAAACTGACTCTTCTTACTGTCTATGTTTTGAACCATTCCTGTGACACTAGTTATAGATTTCAATGCTTCACTTCAGGTTTACTGTATCCCTCTGACCTTCTTCTTTACGATAATACACAGAAATTGCATCGGAATTAAATAAAAAAGGCACAATGCCGACTTAAGTACAAGAAAATTGACTCTTCTTACTGTCTATGTTTGAACCATTCCTGTGACACTAGTTATAGATTCTGATGCTTCACTTCAGGTTTACTTTATCCCTCTGACCTCCCTATTGACGATGAAACACAGAAATTGCATCGGAATTAAATACAAAAGGCACAATGCCGACTTAAGTACAAGAAAACCGACTCTTCTTACTGTCTATGTTTTGAACCATTCATGTGACACTCGTTTTAGATTCCGATGCTTTACTTCAGGTTTACCGTATCCCTCTGACCTTCTTATTGACGATGAAACACAGAAATTGCTTCGGAATGAAATACAAAAGGCACAATGCCAACTTAAGTACAAGATAACTGATTCTTCTTACTGTCTATGATTTGAACCATTCCTGTGAAACTAGTTATAGATTCCCATGCTTCAGTTCAGGTTTACTGTTTCCCTCTGACCTTCTTATTGACGATGAAACACAGAAATTGCATCGGAATTAAATATAAAAGGCACAATGCCGACTTAAGTACAAGAAAACTGACTCTTCTTATTGTCTATGTTTTGAACCATACCTGTGACACTAGTTATAGATACCGATGGTTCACTTCAGGTTTACTGTATCCCTCTGACCTTCTTATAGACGATGAAACACAGAAATTGCATCGGAAATAAATACAAAAGGCACAATGCCGACTTAAGTACAATCAAACCGACTCTTCTTACTGTCTATGTTTTGAACCATTCCTGTGACACTAGTAATAGATTCCGATGCTTCTCTTCAGGTTAACTGTATCCCTCTGACCTTCTTACTGACGATGAAACACAGAAATAGTATCGGAATTAATACAAAAGGTACAATGCCGACTTAAGTACAAGAAAACTGACTCTTCTTACTGTCTATGCTTTGAACCAATCATGTGACACTCGTTATAGATTCCGATGCTTTACTACAGGTTTACTGTATCCCTCCGACCTTCTTATTGACGATGAAACACAGAAATTGCTTCGGAATGAAATACAAAAATCACAATGCCGACCTAAGTACAAAATAACTGACTCCTCTTACTGTCTGTGGTTTGAAGCATTCCTGTTACACTGTTTATAGATTCCGATGCTTCACTTCAGGTTTACAATTTCTGTGTTTCATCGTCAATAAGAAGGTCAGTGGGATACAGTGAACCTGAAGAGAAGCATCGGAATCTATAACTAGTGTCACAGGAATGCTTCAAAGCACAGACAGTAAGAACAGTCAGTTTTCTTGTACTTAAGTCGGCATTGTGCGTTTTGTATTTATGTGATTCATGTGACACTCGTTATAGATTCCGATGCTTTACTTCAGGTTTACTGTATCCCTATGACCTTCTTATTGACGATGAAACACAGAAATTGCTTCGGAATTAAATACAAAAGGCACAGTGCCGACTTAAGTACATGATATCTGACTCTTCTTACTGTCTGTGGTTTGAACCATTCCTGTTACACTAGTTATAGATTCCGATGCATCACTTCAGGTTTGCTATATCCCTCTGACCTTCTTATTGACGATGAAACACAGAAATTGCATCGGAATTAAATACAAAAGGCACAATGCCGACTTAAGAACAAGAAAACTGACTCTTCTTACTGTCTATGTTTGAACCATTCCTGTGACACTAGTTATAGATTCCGATGCTTCACTTCAGGTTTACTGTATCCCTCTGACCATCTTATTGACGATGAAACACAGAAAGTGCATCGGAATTAAACACAAAAGGAACAATGCCGACTTAAGTACAAGAAAACTGACTCTTCTTAGTGTCTATGTTTTGAACCATTCCTGTGACACTAGTTATAGATTCTGCTACTTCACTTCAGGTGTACTGTATCCCACTGACCTCCTTATTGACGATGAAACACAGAAATTGTTTCGGAATTAATTACAAAAGGCACAATGCCGATTTAAGACAAGAAAACTCACTCTTCTTACTGTCTAAGTTTTGAACCATTCATGTGACACTCGTTGTAGATTCCGATGCTTTACTTCAGGTTTACCGTATCCCTCTGACCTTCGTATTGACGGTGAAACACAGAAATTGCATCGGAATTAAATACAAAAGGCACAATGCCGACTTGAGTACAAGAAAACTGACACTTCTTACTGTCTATGTTTTAACCATTCATGTGACACTAGTAATAGATTCCGATGCTTCACTTCAGGTTTACTGTATCCCTCTGACCTTCTTATTGACGATGAAACACAGAAATTGAATCGGAATTAATACAAAAGGTACAATGCCGACTTAAGTTCAAGAAAACTGACTCTTCTTAGTGTCTATGTTTTGAACCATTCATGTGACACTCGTTATAGATTCCGATGCTTTACTTCAGGTTTACCGTATCCCTCTGACCCTCTTATTGACGATGAAATTTAGAAGTTTCTTCCGAATGAAATAAAAAAGGCACAATGCCGACTTAAGTACAAGATAACTGATTCTTCTTACTGTCTATGTTTAGAACCATTCCTGTGACACTAGCTATAGATTCCGATGCTTCCCTTCAGGTTTACTGTATCCCTCTGACCTTCGTATTCACGATGAAACAGAGAAGTTGCATCGGAATTAAATACAAAAGGCACAATGCCGACTTAAGTACAAGAAAACTCACTTTTCTTACTGTCTATGTTTTGAAACAATCCTGTGACACTAGTTATAGATTCCGATGCTTCACTTCTTGTTTACTGTATCCCTCTGACCTTCGTATTGACGAGGAAACACAGATATTGCATCGGAATTAAATACAAAAGGCACAATGCCGACTTGAGTGCAAGAAAACTGACTCTTCTTACTGTCTATGTTTTGAACCATTCATGTGACACTAGTTATAATTTCCGAAGCTTCACTTCAGGTTTACTGTATCCATCTGACCTTCTTATTGACGATGTAACACAGAATTTGCATCGGAATTAAATTCAAAAGGCACAATACCGACTTAAGTACAAGGAAACTGACTCTTCTTACTGTCTATGTTTTGAACCATTCCTGTTACACTAGTTATAGATTCCAATGCTTCACTTCAGCTTTACTGTATCCCTCTGACCTTCTTATTGACGATAATACACAGAAATTGCATCGGAATTAAATACAAAAGGCACAATGCCGACTTAAGTACAAGAAAACTGACTCTTCTTACTGCCTATGATTTGAACCATTCCTGTGACACTAGTTATAGAATCTGATGCTTCACTTCAGGTTTACTGTATCCCTCTGACCTCCTTATCGACGATGAAACACAGAAATTGCATCGGAATTAAATACAAAAGGCACAATGCCGACTAAAGTACAAGAAAACAGTTTCTTCTTACTGTCTATGTTTTGAACCATTCATGTGACACTCGTTATAGATTCCGATATTTTACTTCAGTTTTACTGTATCCCTCTGACCTTCTTATTGACGACGAAACACAGAAATTGCTTCGGAATTAAATACAAAAGGCACAATGCCGACTTAAGTACAAGATAACTGACTCTTCTTACTGTCTGTGGTTTGAACCATTCCTGTTACACTAGTTATAGATTCCGATGCTTCACTTCAGGTTTACTGTATCCCTCTGACCTTCTTATTGACGATGAAACACAGAAATTGCGTCGGAATTAAATACAAACGGCACAATGCCGACTTAAGTACAAGAAAACTGACTCTTCTTACTGTCTATGTTTTGAACCATTCATGTGACACTAGTTATACATTCCGATGCTTCACTTCAGGTTTACTGTATCCGTCTGACCTTCTTATTGACGATGAAACACAGAAATTGCATCGGACATTAATTCAAAAGGCACAATGCCGACTTAAGTACAAGGAAACTGACTCTTCTTACTGTCTATGTTTTGAACCATTCCTGTGACACTAGTTATAGATTACAATGCTTCACTTCAGGTTTATTGTATCCCTCTGACCTTCTTCTTGACGATAATACACAGAAATTGCATCGGAATTAAATACACAAGGCACAATGCCGACTTAAGTACAAGAAAACTGTCTCTTCTTACTGTCTATGTTTGAACCATTCCTGTGACACTAGTTATAGATTCTGATGCTTCACTTCAGGTTTACTGTATCCCTCTGACCTCCTTATTGACGATGAAACACAGAAATTGCATCGGAATTAAATACAAAAGACACAATGCCGACTTAAGTACAAGAAAACCGACCCTTCTTACTGTCTATGTTTTGAACCATTCATGTGACACTCGTCATAGATTCCGATGATTTACTTCAGGTTTACCGTATCCCTCTGACCTTCTTATTGACGATGAAACACAGAAATTGCTTCGGAATGAAATACAAAAGGCACAGTGCCAACTTAAGTACAAGATAAATGATTCTTCTTACTGTCTATGATTAGAACCATTCCTGTGAAACTAGTTATAGATTCCGATGCTTCAGTTCAGGTTTACTGTTTCCCTCTGACCTTCTTATTGACGATGAAACACAGAAATTGCATCGGAATTAAATATAAAAGGCTCAATGCCGACTTAAGTACAAGAAAACTGAGTCTTCTTATTGTCTATGTTTTGAACCATTCCTGTGACACTAGTTATAGATACCGATGCTTCACTTCAGGTTTACTGTATCCCTCTGACTTTCGTATTGACGATGAAACACAGAAATTGCATCGGAAATAAATACAAAAGGCACAATGCCGACTTAAGTACAATCAAACCGACTCTTCTTACTGTCTATGTTTTGAACCATTCCTGTGACACTAGTAATAGATTCCGATGCTTCTCTTCAGGTTTACTGTATCCCTCTGACCTTCTTACTGACGATGAAACACAGAAATAGTATCGGAATTAATACAAAAGGTACAATGCCGACTTAAGTACAAGAAAACTGACTCTTCTTACTGTCTATGTTTTGAACCATTCATGTGACACTCGTTATGGATTCCGATGCTTTACTTCAGGTTTACTGATTCCCTCGGACCTTCTTATTGACGATGAAACACAGAAATTGCTTCGGAATTAAATACAAAAATCACAATGCCGACCTAAGTACAAAATAACTGACTCCTCTTACTGTTTGTGGTTTGAACCATTCCTGTTACACTAGTTATAGATTCCGATGCTTCACTTCAGGTTTACAATTTCTGTGTTTCATCGTCAATAAGAAGGTCAGTGGGATACAGTGAACCTGAAGAGAAGCATCGGAATCTATAACTAGCGTCACAGGAATGGTTCAAAGCATAGACAGTAAGAAGAGTCAGTTTTCTTGTACTTAAGTCGGCATTGTGCGTTTTGTATTTATGTGATTCATGTGACACTCGTTATAGATTCCGATGCTTTACTTCAGGTTTACTGTATCCCTCTGTCCTTCTTATTGACGATGAAACACAGAAATTGCATCGGAATTAAATACAAAAGGCACAATGCCGACTAAAGTACAAGAAAACTGACCCTTCTTACTGTCTATGTTTGAACCATTCCTGTTACACTAGTTATAGATTCCGATGCTTCACTTCAGGTTTACTGTATCCCTCTGACGTTCTTATTGACGATGAAACACAGAAATTGCATCGGCATTAAATACAAAAGGCACAATGCCGACTTAAGTACAAGAAAACTGACTCTTATTACTGTCTATGTTTGAACCATTCATGTGACACTAGTTATAGATTCCGATGCTTTAGTCCAAGTTTACTGTATCCCTCTGACCTTCTTATTGACGATGAAACACAGAAATTGCATCAAAATTAATACAAAAGGTACAATGCCGACTTAAGTACAAGAAAACTATATCTTCTTACTGTCTATGTTTTGAACCATTCATGTGACACTCGTTATAGATTCCGATGCTTTACTTCAGGTTTACTGTATCCCTTTGACCTTCGTATTGACGATGAAACACAGATATTGCTTCGGAATTAAATACAAAAGGCACAATGCCGACTTAAGTACAAGATAACTAACTCTTCTTACTGTCTGTGGTTTGATCCATTCCTGTTACACTAGTTATAGATTCCGATGCTTCACTTCAGGTTTACTGTATCCCTCTGACCTTCTTATTGACGATGAAACACAGAAATTGCATCGGAATTAAATACAAAAGCACAATTAGGACTTAAGTACAAGAAAACTGACTCCTCTTACTGTCTATGTTTGAACCATTCCTGTGACACTAGTTATAGATTCCGATGCTTCAGTTCAGGTTTACTGTATCCCTCTGACCTTCTTATTGACGATGAAACACAGAAATTGCATCGGAATTAAATACAAAAGGCACAATGCCGACTTAAGTACAAGAAAACTGACTCTTCTTACTGTCTATGTTTTGAACCATTCCTGTGACATTAGTTATAGATTCTGATGCTTCACTTCAGGTTTACTGTATCCCTCTGACCTTCTTATTGACGATGAAACACAGAAATTGCATCAAAATTAATACAAAAGGTACAATGCCGACTTAAGTACAAGAAAACTATCTCTTCTTACTGTCTATGTTTTGAACCATTCATGTGACACTCGTTATAGATTCCGATGCTTTACTTCAGGTTTACTGTATCCCTTTGACCTTCTTATTGACGATGAAACACAGATATTGCTTCGGAATTAAATACAAAAGGCACAATGCCGACTTAAGTACAAGATAACTAACTCTTCTTACTGTCTGTGGTTTGATCCATTCCTGTTACACTAGTTATAGATTCCGATGCTTCACTTCAGGTTTACTGTATCCCTCTGACCTTCTTATTGACGATGAAACACAGAAATTGCATCGGAATTAAATACAAAAGCACAATTAGGACTTAAGTACAAGAAAACTGACTCCTCTTACTGTCTATGTTTGAACCATTCCTGTGACACTAGTTATAGATTCCGATGCTTCAGTTCAGGTTTACTGTATCCCTCTGACCTTCTTATTGACGATGAAACACAGAAATTGCATCGGAATTAAATACAAAAGGCACACTGCCGACTTAAGTACAAGAAAACTGACTCTTCTTACTGTCTATGTTTTGAACCATTCCTGTGACACTAGTTATAGATTCTGCTGCATCACTTCAGGTTTACTGTATACCTCTGACCTTCTTATTGACGATGAAACACAGAAATCGCATCGGCGTTAAATACAAAGGCACAATGCCGACTTAAGTACAAGAAAACTGACTCCTCCTACAGTCTATGTTTTGAACCATTCGTGTGACACTAGTTATAGATTCCGGTGCTTCACTTCAGGTTTACTGCATCCCTCTGACCTTCTTATTGACGATGAAACAAAGATATTGCATCGGAATTAAATACAATAGGAACGATGCCGACTTAAGTAAAAGGGAACTGACTCTTCTTACTGTCTAAGTTTTAAACCATTATTGTGACAGTAGTTATGGATTCCGATGCTTCACTTCAGGTTTACTGTATCCCTATGACCTTCGTATTGACGATGAAACACAGAAGTTGCATCGGAATTAAATACAAAAGGCACAATGCCGACTTAAGTACAAGAAAACTGACTCTTCTTACTGTCTATGCTTTGAACCATTCCTGTGACACTAGTTATAGATTCCGATGCTTCACTTCAGGTTTACTGTATCCCTCTGACCTTCTTATTGAGGATGAAACACTGAAATTGCATCGGAATTAAATACAAAAGGCACAATGCCGACATAAGTACCAGAAAACTGACTCTTATTACTGTCTATGTTTGAACCATTCATGTGACACTAGTTATAGATTCCGATGCTTTACTCCAGGTTTACTGTATCACTCTGACCTTCTTATTGACGATGAAACACAGAAATTCCTGCGGAATTAAATACAAAAGGCACAATGCCGACTTAAGTACAAGAAAACTGACTCTTCTTAGCGTCTATGTTTTGAACCATTCCTGTGACACTCGTTAAAGATTGCGATGCTCTACTTCAGGTTTACCGTATCCCTCTGACCTTCATATTGGCGATGAACACAGAAATTGCTTCGGAATGAAATACAAAGGGCACAATGCCGACTTAAGTAAAAGATAACTGATTCTTCTTACTGTCTATGATTTGAACCATTCCTGTGACACTAGTTATTGATTCCGATTCTTCACTTCAGGTATACTGTAACCCTCTGTCCTTCTTATTGACGATGAAACACAGAAATTGCATCGGAATTAAATACAAAAAGCATAACGCCGCCATAAGTACAAGAAAACTCACTCTTCTTACTGTCTATGTTTTGAACCATTCCTGTGACACTAGTTATAGATTCTGATGCTTCACTTCAGGTTTACTGTATCGCTCTGACCTTCTTATTGACGATGAAACACAGAAATTGCATCGGAATTAATACAAAAGGTACAATGCCGACTTAAGTACAAGAAAACTGACTCTTCTTACTGTCTATGTTTTGAACCATTCATGTGACACTAGTCATAGTTTCCGATGCTTCACTTCAGGTATACTGTATCCCTCTGACCTTCTTTACTGACGATGGAACACAGATATTGCATCGGAATTAAATACAATAGGAACAATGCCGACTTAAGTACAAGGAAACTGACTCTTCTTATTGTCTAAGTTTTAAACCATCCCTGTGACACTAGTTATAGATTCCGATGCTTCACTTCAGGTTTACTGTATCCCTCTGACCTTCGTATTGACGATGAAACACAGAAGTTGCATCGGAATTAAATACAAAAGGCACAATGCCGACGTAAGTACAAGAAAACTGACTCTTCTTTGTGTCTATGCTTTGAACCATTCCTGTGACACTAGTTATAGATTCCGAAGCTTCACTTCAGGTTTACTGTATCCCTCTGACGTTCTTATTGAGGATGAAACACTGAAATTGCATCGGAATTAAATACAAAAGGCACAATGCCGATTTAAGTACAAGAAAACTGACTCTTATTACTGTCTATGTTTTGAACCATTCATGTGACACTAGTTATAGATTCCGATGTTTACTCCAGGTTTACTGTATCCCTCTGACCTTCTTATCGACGATGAAACACAGAAATTGCTTCGGAATTAAATACAAAATGTACAATGCCGACTTAAGTACAAGAAAACTGACTCTTCTTACTCTCTATGTTTTGATCCATTCCTGTGACACTAGTTAAGAGATTCCGATGCTTCACTTCAGGTTTACTGTACCCCACTGACCTTCTTATTGACGATGAAACATAGAAATTGCATCGGAATTAAATAGAAAAGGAACAATGCCGACTTAAGTACAAGAAAACAGACTCTTCTTACTGTCTATGTTCTGAACCATTCCTCTGACACTAGTTATAGATTCCGATGCTTCACTTCAGGTTTACTGTATCCCTCTGACCTTCTTATTGACGATGAAACACATAAATTGCATCGGAATTAAATACAAAAGGCACAATGCCGACTTAAGTGCAAGAAAACTGACTCTTCTTACTGTCTATGTTTTGAACAATTCCTGTGACACTAGGTATAGATTCCGATGCTTCGCTTCAGGTTTACTGTATCCCTCTGTCCTTCTTATTGACGATAAAACGCAGAAATCGCATCGGAATTAAATACAAAATGCACAATGCCTACTTAAGTACAAGAAAACTGACTCTTCTTACTGTCTATGATTTGTACCATTCCTGTGACACTAGTTATAGATTCCGATGCTTCACTTCAGGTTTACTGTATCCCTCTGACCTTCTTATTGACGATGAAACACAGAAATTGCATCGGAATTAAATACAAAAGGCACAATGCCGACTTAAGTACAACAAACTGACTCTTCCTACTGTCTATGTTTGAACCATTGATGTGACACTAGTTATAGATTCCGATGCTTCACTTCAGGTTTACTGTATCCCTCTGAACTTCTTATTGTTGATCAAACACAGATATTGCATTGGAATTAAATACAAAAGGCACAATGCCTACTTAAGTACAAAAAAACTCACTCTTCTTACTGTCTATGTTTGGAACCACTCCTGTGACACTAGTTCTAGATTCCGATGCTTCACTTCATGTTTACTGTATCCCTCTGACCTTCTTATTGACGATGAAACAAAGAAATTGCGTCGGAATTAAATACAAAAGGCACAATGCCGACTTAAGTACAAGATAACAGACTCTTCTTACTGTCTTTGTTTTGAACCATTCATGTGACACTAGTTATAGCTTCCGATGCTTCACTTCAGGTATACTGTGTCCATCTGACCTTCTTATAGACGATAAAACACAGAAATTGCATCGGAATTAAATACAAAAGGCACAATGCCGACTTAAGTACAAGAAAACTGACTCTTCTTACTGTCTATGTTTGAACCATTGATGTGACACTAGTTATAGATTCCGATGCTTCACTTCAGGTTTACTGTATCCCTCTGTCCTTCTTATTGACGATAAAACGCAGAAATCGCATCGGAATTAAATACAAAAGGCACAATGCCGACTTATGTACAAGTAAACTGACTCCTCTTACTGTCTATGTTTCAACTATTCATGTGACACTAGTTATAGATTCCGATGCTTCACTTCATTTTTACTGTATCCCTCTGACCTTCTTATTGACGATGAAGCACAGAAATTGCATCGGAATTAAATACAAAAGTCACAATGCCGACTTATTTACAAGAAAACTGACTCTTCTTGCTGTCTATGATGGAACCATTCCTGTGACACTAGTTATAGATTCCGATGCTTCACTTCAGGTTTACTGTATCCCTCTGACCTTCTTATTGACGATGAAACACAGAAATTGCATCGGAATTAAATACAAAAGGCACAATGCCGACTTAAGTACAAGAAAACTGACTCTTCTTACTGTCTATGATTTGAAACATTCCTGTGACACTAGTTATAGATTCCGATGCTTCACTTCAGGTTTACTGTATCCCTCTGACCTTCTTATTGACGATGAAACACAGAAATTGCATCGGAGTTAAATACAAAAGGCACAATGCCGACGTAAGTACAAGAAAACTGACTCTTCTTACTGTCTATGTTTTGAACCATTCCTGTGACACTAGTTGTAGATTCCGATGCTTCACCTCATTTTTACTGTATCCCTCTGACTTTCGTATTGACGATTAAACACAGAAATTGCATCGGAAGTAAATAGAAAAAGCACAATGCCGACTTAAGTACAAGAAAACTGACTCTTCTTACTGTCTATGCTTTGAACCATCCCTGTGACACTAGTTATAGATTCGATGCGTCACTTCAGGTTTACTGTATCCCTCTGACCTTCTTATTGACGATGAAACACAGATGTTTCATCGGAATTAAATACAAAAGGCACAATGCCGACTTAAGTACAAGAAAACTGTCTCTTCTTACTGTCTATGATTTGAACCATTCCTGTGACACTAGTTATAGATTCCGATGCTTCACTTCAGATTTACTGTATCCCCCTGACCTTCTTATTGGGGATGAAACACATAAATTGCTTCGGAATTAAATAATAAAAGTACAATGCCGACTTAAGTACAAGAAAACTGACTCTTCTTACTGTCTATGTTTTGAACCATTCCTGTGACACTAGTTCTAGATTCCGATGCTTCACTTCTTGTTTACTGTATCCCTCTGACCTTCTTATTGACGATGAAACACAGAAATTGCATCGGAATTAAATACACGAGGCACAATGCCGACTTATGTACAAGTAAACTGACTCTTCTTACTGTCTATGTTTCAACCATTCATGTGACACTAGTTATAGATTCCGATGCTTCACTTCATTTTTACTGTATCCCTCTGACCTTCTTATTGACGATGAAACACAGAAATTGCATCGGAAATAAATACAAAAGTCACAATGCCGACTTATGTAAAAGAAAACTGACTCTTCTTACTGTCTATGTTTGAACCATTCCTGTGACACTAGTTATAGATTCCGATGCTTCAGTTCAGGTTTACTGTATCCCTCTGACCTTCTTATTGACGATGAAACACAGAAATCGCATCGGCGTTAAATACAAAGGCACAATGCCGACTTAAGTACAAGAAAACTGACTCCTCCTACAGTCTATGTTTTGAACCATTCGTGTGACACTAGTTATAGATTCCGGTGCTTCACTTCAGGTTTACTGCATCCCTCTGACCTTCTTATTGACGATGAAACAAAGATATTGCATCGGAATTAAATACAATAGGAACGATGCCGACTTAAGTAAAAGGGAACTGACTCTTCTTACTGTCTAAGTTTTAAACCATTATTGTGACAGTAGTTATGGATTCCGATGCTTCACTTCAGGTTTACTGTATCCCTATGACCTTCGTATTGACGATGAAACACAGAAGTTGCATCGGAATTAAATACAAAAGGCACAATGCCGACTTAAGTACAAGAAAACTGACTCTTCTTACTGTCTATGCTTTGAACCATTCCTGTGACACTAGTTATAGATTCCGATGCTTCACTTCAGGTTTACTGTATCCCTCTGACCTTCTTATTGACGATGAAACACAGAAATTGAATCGGAATTAATACAAAAGGTACAATGCCGACTTAAGTACAAGAAAACTGACCCTTCTTACTGTCTATGTTTTGAACCATTCATGTGACACTAGTCATAGATTCCGATGGTTCACTTCAGGTATACTGTATCCCTCTGAGCTTCTTTACTGACGATGAAACACAGATATTGCATCGGAATTATATACAATAGGAACAATGCCGACTTAAGTACAAGGAAACTGACTCTTTTACTGTCTAAGTTGGAAACCATTCCTGTGACACTAGTTATAGATTCCGATGCTTCACTTCAGGTTTACTGTATCCCTCTGACCTTCGTATTGACGATGAAACACAGAAGTTACATCGGAATTAAATACAAAAGGCACAATGCCGACTTAAGTACAAGAAAACTGACTCTTCTTACTGTCTATGCTTTGAACCATTCCTGTGACACTAGTTATAGATTCCGAAGCTTCACTTCAGGTTTACTGTATCCCTCTGACGTTCTTATTGAGGATGAAACACTGAAATTGCATCGGAATTAAATACAAAAGGCACAATGCCGATTTAAGTACAAGAAGACTGACTCTTATTACTGTCTATGTTTTGAACCATTCATGTGACACTAGTTATAGATTCCGATGCTTCACTCCAGGTTTACTGTATCCCTCTGACCTTCTTATTGACGATGAAACACAGAAATTGCTTCGGAATTAAATACAAAAGGTACAATGCCGACTTAAGAACAAGAAAACTGACTCTTCTTACTCTCTATGTCTTGATCCATTCCTCTGACACTAGTTAGAGATTCCGATGCTTCACTTCAGGTTTACTGTATCCCTCTGACCTTCTTATTGACGATGAAACACAGAAAATGCATCGGAATTAAATACAAAAGGCACAATGCCGACTTAAGTGCAAGAAAACTGACTCTTCTTACTGTCTATGTTTTGAACAATTCCTGTGACACTAGATATAGATTCCGATGCTTCACTTCAGGTTTACTGTATCCCTCTGTCCTTCTTATTGACGATAAAACGCAGAAATCGCATCGGAATTAAATACAAAATGCACAATGCCTACTTAAGTACAAGAAAACTGACTCTTCTTACTGTCTATGATTTGTACCATTCCTGTGACACTAGTTATAGATTCCGATGCTTCACTTCAGGTTTACTGTATCCCTCTGACCTTCTTATTGACGATGAAACACAGAAATTGCATCGGCATTAAATACAAAAGGCACAATGCCGACTTAAGTACAAGAAGACTGACTCTTATTACTGTCTATGTTTTGAACCATTCATGTGACACTAGTTATTGATTCCGATGCTTTACTCCAAGTTTACTGTATCCCTCTGACCTTCTTATTGACGATGAAACACAGAAATTGCTTCGGAATTAAATACAAAAGGTACAATGCCGACTTAAGTACAAGAAAACTGACTCTTCTTACTCTCTATGTCTTGATCCATTCCTCTGACACTAGTTATAGATTCCAATGCTTCACTTCAGGTTTACTGTATCCCTCTGACCTTCTTATTGACGATGAAACACAGAAATTGCATCGGAATTAAATACAAAAGGCACAATGCCGACTTAAGTGCAAGAAAACTGACTCTTCTTACTGTCTATGTTTTGAACAATTCCTGTGACACTAGATATAGATTCCGATGGTTCACTTCAGGTTTACTGTATCCCTCTGTCCTTCTTATTGACGATAAAACGCAGAAATCGCATCGGAATTAAATACAAAATGCACAATGCCTACTTAAGTACAAGAAAACTGACTCTTCTTACTGTCTATGATTTGTACCATTCCTGTGACACTAGTTATAGATTCCGATGCTTCACTTCAGGTTTACTGTATCCCTCTGACCTTCTTATTGACGATGAAACACAGAAATTGCATCGGCATTAAATACAAAAGGCACAATGCCGACTTAAGTACAAGAAGACTGACTCTTATTACTGTCTATGTTTTGAACCATTCATGTGACACTAGTTATTGATTCCGATGCTTTACTCCAAGTTTACTGTATCCCTCTGACCTTCTTATTGACGATGAAACACAGAAATTGCTTCGGAATTAAATACAAAAGGTACAATGCCGACTTAAGTACAAGAAAACTGACTCTTCTTACTCTCTATGTCTTGATCCATTCCTCTGACACTAGTTATAGATTCCAATGCTTCACTTCAGGTTTACTGTATCCCTCTGACCTTCTTATTGACGATGAAACACAGAAATTGCATCGGAATTAAATACAAAAGGCACAATGCCGACTTAAGTGCAAGAAAACTGACTCTTCTTACTGTCTATGTTTTGAACAATTCCTGTGACACTAGATATAGATTCCGATGGTTCACTTCAGGTTTACTGTATCCCTCTGTCCTTCTTATTGACGATAAAACGCAGAAATCGCATCGGAATTAAATACAAAATGCACAATGCCTACTTAAGTACAAGAAAACTGACTCTTCTTACTGTCTATGATTTGTACCATTCCTGTGACACTAGTTATAGATTCCGATGCTTCACTTCAGGTTTACTGTATCCCTCTGACCTTCTTATTGACGATGAATCACAGAAATTGCATCGGCATTAAATACAAAAGGCACAATGCCGACTTAAGTACAAGATAACTGACTCTTCTTACTGTCTATGTTTGAACCATTGATGTGACACTAGTTATAGATTCCGATGCTTTACTTCAGGTTTACAGTATCCCTCTGACCTTCTTATTGTTGATGAAACACAGATATTGCATTGGAATTAAATACAAAAGGCGCAATGCCTTCTTAAGTACAAAAAAACTGACTCTTCTTACTGTCTATGTTTTGAACCATTCCTGTGACACTAGTTCTAGATTCCGATGCTTCACTTCTTGTTTACTGTATCCCTCTGACCTTCTTATTGACGATGAAACACAGAAATTGCATCGGAATTAAATACAAAAGGCACAATGCCGACTTATGTACAAGTAAACTGACTCTTCTTACTGTCTATGTTTCAACCATTCATGTGACACTAGTTATAGATTCCGATGCTTCACTTCAGATTTACTGTATCCCCCTGACCTTCTTATTGACGATGAAACACAGAAATTGCTTCGGAATTAACTAGGAAAAGCACAATGTCGACTTAAGTACAAGAAAACTGACTCTTCTTACTGTCTATGTTTTGAACCATTCCTGTGACACTAGTTCTAGATTCCGATGCTTCACTTCTTGTTTACTGTATCCCTCTGACCTTCTTATTGACGATGAAACACAGAAATTGCATCGGAATTAAATACAACAGGCACAATGCCGACTTAAGTACAAGATAACAGACTCTTCTTACTGTCTTTGTTTTGAAACATTCATGTGACACTAGTTATAGCTTCCGATGCTTCACTTCAGGTATACTGTGTCCATCTGACCTTCTTATAGACGTTGAAACTCAGAAATTGCATCGGAATTAAATAGAAAAGGCACAATGCCGACTTATGTACAAGTAAACTGACTCTTCTTACTGTCTATGTTTCAATCATTCATGTTACACTAGTTATAGATTCCGATGCTTCACTTCATTTTTACTGTATCCCTCTGACCTTCTTATTGACGATGAAACACAGAAATTGCATCGGAATTAAATACAAAAGTCACAATGCCGACTTATTTACAAGAAAACTGACTCTTCTTACTGTCTATGATGGAACCATTCCTGTGACACTAGTTATAGATTCCGATGCTTCACTTCAGGTTTACTGTATCCCTCTGACCTTCTTATTGACGATGAAACACAGAAATTGCATCGGAATTAAATACAAAAGGCACAATGCCGACTTAAGTACAAGAAAACTGACTCTTCTTACTGTCTATGATTTGAACCATTGCTGTGACACTAGTTATAGATTCCGATGCTTCACTTCAGGTTTACTGTATCCCTCTGACCTTCTTATTGACGATGAAACTCAGAAATTGCATCGGAGTTAAATACAAAAGGCACAATGCCGACGTAAGTACAAGAAAACTGAATCTTCTTACTGTCTATGTTTTGAACCATTGCTGTGACACTAGTTATACATTCCGATGCTTCACTTCAGATTTACTGTATCCCCCTGACCTTCTTATTGACGATGAAACACAGAAATTGCTTCGGAATTAAATAGGAAAATCACAATGCCGACTTAAGTACAAGAAATCTGACTCTTCTTACTGTCTATGTTTTGAACCATTCCTGTGACACTAGTTATAGATTCCGATACTTCACCTCAGGTTTACTGTATCCCTCTGACCTTCTTATTGACGATGAAACACAGAAATTGCATCGTAGTTAAATTCAAACGGCACAATGCCGTCTTAAGTACTAGGATACTGACTCTTCTTACTGTCTATGTTTTGAACCATTCCTGTGACACTAGTTATAGATTCCAATGCTTCACTTGAGGTTTACTGTATCCCTCTGACCTTCTTATTGACGATGAAACA
Organism: Schistocerca piceifrons; assembly: GCF_021461385.2. Classification (NCBI taxonomy): domain Eukaryota; kingdom Metazoa; phylum Arthropoda; class Insecta; order Orthoptera; family Acrididae; genus Schistocerca; species Schistocerca piceifrons. The sequence continues at coordinate 11,340,286 of NC_060146.1, read as the reverse complement.
CAGAAATTGCATCGGATTTAAATACAAAAGGCACAATGCCGACTTAAGTACTAGAAAACTGACTCTTCTTACTGTCTATGTTTGAACCATTCATGTGACACTAGTTATAGATTCCGATGGTTCACTTCAGGTTTTCTGTATCCCTCTGACCTTCCTATTGTTGATGGAACACAGATATTGCATTGGAATTAAATACCAAAGGCACAATTCCTACTTAAGTACAAAAAAAATGACTCTTCTTACTGTCTATTTTTTGAACCATTCCTGTGACACTAGTTATACATTCCGAAGCTTCATTTCTTGTTTACTGTATCCCTCTGATCTTCTTATTGACGATGAAACACAGAAATTGCATCGGCATTAAATACAAAAGGCACAATGCCGACCTAAGTACAAGAAAACAGACTCTTCTTACTGTCTATGTTTCAACCATTCATGTGACACTAGTTATAGATTCCGATGCTTCACTTCATTTTTATTGTATCCATCTGACCTTCTTATTGACGATGAAACACAGAAATTGCATCGGAATTAAATACAAAAGTCACAATGTCGACTTATGTACAAGAAAACTGACTCTTCTTACTATCTATGATTGAACCATTCCTGTGACACTAGTTATAGATTCCGATGCTTCACTTCAGGTTTACTGTATCCCTCTGACCTTCTTATTGACGATGAAACACAGAAATTGCATCGGAATTAAATACAAAAGGCACAATGCCGACTTAAGTACAAGAAAACTGACTCTCCTTACTGTCTATGATTTGAACCATTCCTGTGACACTAGTTATAGATTCCGATGCTTCACTTCAAATTTACTGTATCCCCCTGACCTTCTTATTGACGATGAAACACAGAAATTGCTTCGGAATTAAATAGGAAAAGCACTTTGCCGACTTAAGTGCAAGAAAACTGACTTTTCTTACTGTCTATGTCTTGAACCATTCCTGTGACACTAGTTATAGATTCTGATACTTCACCTCAGGTTAACTGTATCCCTCTGACCTTCTTATTGACGATGAAACACAGAAATTGCATCGGAGTTAAATTCAAAAGGGACAATGCCGACTTAAGTACTAGGAAACTGACTCTTCTTACTGTCTATGTTTTGAACCATTCCTGTGACACTAGTTATAGATTCCAATGCTTCACTTCAGGTTTACTGTATCCCTCTGACCTTCTTATTGACGATAATACACAGAAATTGCACCGGAATTAAATACAAAAGGCACAATGCCGACTTAAGTACAAGAAAACTGACTCTTCTTACTGTCTATGCTTTGAACCATTCCTGTGACACTAGTTATAGATTCAGATGCTTCACTTCAGGTTTATTGTATCCCTCTGACCTTCTTATTGACGATGAAACACAGAAATTGCATCGGAATTAAATATGAAAGGCACAATGCCGACTTAAGTTCAAGATAACCGACTCTTCTTACTGTCTATGTTTTGAACCATTCCTGTGACACTAGTTATAGATACCGATGCTTCACTTCAGGTTTACTGTATCCCTCTGACCTTCCTATAGACAATGAAACACAGATATTTCATCGGAATTAAATACAAAAGGCACAATGCCGACTTAAGTACAAGAAAACTGACTCTTCTTACTGTCTATGTTTTGAATCATTCCTGTGACACTAGTTATAGATTCCGATGCTTCACTTCAGGTTTACTGTATCCCTCTGACCTTCTTATTGACGATGAAACACAGAAATTGCATCGGAATTAATACAAAAGGTACAATGACGACTTAAGTACAAGAGAACTGACTGATCTTACTGTCTATGTTTTGAACCATTCCTGTGACACTAGATATAGATTCCGATGCTTCACTTCAGGTTTACTGTATCCCTCTGACCTTCTTATTGACGATAAAACGCAGAAATCGCATCAGAATTAAATACAAAATGCACAATGCCGACTTAAGTACAAGAAAACTAACTCTTCTTACTGTCTATGATTTGAACCATTCCTGTGACACTAGTTATAGATTCCGATGCATCACTTCAGGTTTACTGTATCCTTCTGACCTTCTTATTGACGATGAAACACAGAAATTGCATCGGAATTAAATACAAAAGGCACAATGCCGACTTAAATACTAGAAAACTGACTCTTCTTACTGTCTATGTTTGAACCATTCATGTGACACTAGTTATAGATTCCGATGCTTCACTTCAGGTTTACTGTATCCCTCTGACCTTCTTATTGTTGATGAAATACAGATATTGCATTGGAATTAAATACCAAAGGCACAATGCCTACTTAAGTACAAAAAAACTGACTCTTCTTACTGTCTATTTTTTGAACCATTCCTGTGACACTAGTTATAGATTCCGATGCTTCACTTCTTGTTTAGTGTACCCCTCTGACCATCCTATTGACGATGAAACACAGAAATTGCATCGGAATAAAATACAAATGGCACAATGCCGAACTAAGTACAAGAAAACAGACTCTTCTTACTGTCTATGTTTTGAACCATTCATGTGACACTAGTTATAGCTTCCGATGCTTCACTTCAGGTTTACTGTATCCATCTGACCTTCTTATTGACGATGAAACTCAGAAATAGCATCTTAATTAAATACAAAAGGCACAATGCCGACTTATGTACAAGTTAACTGACTCTTCTTACTGTCTATGATTCAACCATTCATGAGACACTAGTTATAGATTCCGATGCTTCACTTTATTTTTACTGTATCCATCTGACCTTCTTATTGACGATGAAACACAGAAATTGCATCAGAATTAAATACAAAAGTCACAATGCCGACTTATGTACAAGAAAACTGACTCTTCTTACTGTCTATGATTGAACCATTCCTGTGACACTAGTTATAGATTCCGATGCTTCACTTCAGGTTTACTGTATCCCTCTGACCTTCTTATTGACGATGAAACACAGAAATTGCATCGGAATTAAATACAAAAGGCACAATGCCGACTTAAGTACAAGAAAACTGATTCTTCATACTGTCTATGATTTGAACCATTCCTGTGACACTTGTTATAGATTCCGATGCTTCACTTCAGGTTTACTGTAACACTCTGACCTTCTTATTGACGATGAAACACAGAAATTGCATCGGAGTTAAATACAAAAGGCACAATGCCGACGTAAGTACAAGAAAACTGACTCTTCTTACTGTCTATGTTTTGAACCATTCCTGTGACACTAGTTGTAGATTCCGATGCTTCACTTCATTTTTACTGTATCCCTCTGACTTTCTTATTGACGATTAAACACAGAAATTGCATCGGAAATAAATAGAAAAGGCACAACGCCGACTTTAGTACAAGAAAACTGACTCATCTTACTGTCTCTGCTTTGAACCATTCCTGTGACACTAGTTATAGAATCTATGCGTCACTTCAGGTTTACTGTATCCCTCTGACCTTCTTATTGACGATGAAACACAGATATTTCATCGGAATTAAATACAAATGGCACAATGCCGACTTAAGTACAAGAAAACTGACTCTTCTTACTGTCTATGTTTTGAACCATTCCTGTGACACTAGTTATAGATTCCGATGCTTCACTTCAGGTTTACCGTATCCCCCTGACCTTCTTATTGACGATGAAACACAGAAATTGCTTCGGAATTAAATAGGAAAAGCACAATGCCGACTTAAGTACAAGATAACTGACTCTTCTTACTGTCTATGTTTTGAACCATTCCTGTGACACTAGTTGTAGATTCCGTTACTTCACCTCAGGTTTACTGTATCCCTCTGACTTTCGTATTGACGATGAAACACAGAAATTGCATCGGAATTAAATTCAAAAGGCACAATGCCGACTTAAGTACTAGGAAACTGACTCTTCTTACTGTCTATGTTTTGAACAACTCGTGTGACACTAGTTATAGATTCCAATGCTTCACTTCAGGTTTACTGTATCCCTCTGACCTTCTTATTGACGATAATTTACAGAAATTGCACCGGAATTAAATACAAAAGGCACAATGCCGACTTAAGTACAAGAAAACGGGCTCTTCTTACTGCCTATGTTTTGAACGATTCCTGTGACACTAGTTTTGGATTCTGATGCTTCACTTCAGGTTTACTGTATCCCTCTGACCTCCTTATTGACGATGAAATACAGAAATTGCATCGGAATTAAATACAAAAGGCACAATGCCGACTTAAGTGCAAGAAAACCGACTCTTCTTACTGTCTATGTTTTGAACCATTCCTGTGACACTAGTTATAGATACCGATGCTTCACTTCAGGTTTACTGTATCCCTCTGACCTACTTATTGACGATAAAACACAGATATTTGATCGGAATTAAATACAAAAGGCACATTGGCGACTTACGTACAAGAAAACTGACTCTTCTTACTGTGTATGCTTTGAACCATTCCTGTGACACTAGTTATAGTTTTCGATGCTTTACTTCAGGTTTACTGTATCCCTCTGTCCTTCCTATTGACGATGAAACACAGAAATTGCATCGGAATTAAATAAAAAAGGCAGAATGCCTCCTTAAATGCAAGAAAACTGACTCTTCTTACCGTCTATGTTTTGAACCATTCCTGTGACACTAGTTATAGATTCCGATGCTTCACTTCAGGTTTACTGTATCCCTCTGACCTTCTTATTGACGATGAAACACAGAAATTGCATCGGAATTAATACAAAAGGTGCAATGCCGGCTTAAGTACAAGAAAACTAACTCTTCTTACTGTCTATGATTTGAACCATTCCTGTGACACTAGTTATAGATTCCGATGCTTCACTTCAGGTTTACTGTATCCCTCTGACCTTCTTATTGACGATGAAACACAGAAATTGCATCGGAATTAAATACAAAAGGCACAATGCCGACTTAAGTACAGGAAAACTGACTCTTCTTACTGTCTAAGTTTGAACTATTCATGAGACACTAGTTATAGATTCCGATGCTTCACTTCAGGTATACTGTATCACTCTGACCTTCTTATTGACGATGAAACACAGAAATTGAATTGGAGTTAAATACAAAAGGCACAATGCCGACGTAAGTACAAGAAAACTGACTCTTCTTACTGTCTATGTTTTGAACCATTCCTGTGACACTAGTTGTAGATTCCGATGCTTCACTTCATTTTTACTGTATCCCTCTGACTTTCTTATTGACGATTAAACACAGAAATTGCATCGGAAATAAATAGAAAAGGCACAACGCCGACCTAAGTACAAGAAAACTGACTCTCCTTACTGTCTATGCTTTGAACCATTCCTATGACACTAGTTATAGAATCGATGCGTCACTTCAGGTTTACTGTATCCCTCTGACCTTCTTATTGACGATGAAACACAGAAATTGCATCGGAATTAATACAAAAGTCACAATGCCGACTTATGTACAAGAAAACTGACTCTTCTTACTGTCTATGATTGAACCATTCCTGTGACACTAGTTATAGATTCCGATGCTTCACTTCAGGTTTACTGTAACACTCTGACCTTCTTATTGACGATGAAACACAGAAATTGCATCGGAGTTAAATACAAAAGGCACAATGCCGACGTAAGTACAAGAAAACTGACTCTTCTTACTGTCTATGTTTTGAACCATTCCTGTGACACTAGTTGTAGATTCCGATGCTTCACTTCATTTTTACTGTATCCCTCTGACTTTCTTATTGACAATTAAACACAGAAATTGCATCGGAAATAAATAGAAAAGGCACAACGCCGACTTTAGTACAAGAAAACTGACTCATCTTACTGTCTCTGCTTTGAACCATTCCTGTGACACTAGTTATAGAATCTATGCGTCACTTCAGGTTTACTGTATCCCTCTGACCTTCTTATTGACGACGAAACACAGATATTTCATCGGAATTAAATACAAATGGCACAATGCCGACTTAAGTACAAGAAAACTGACTCTTCTTACTGTCTATGTTTTGAACCATTCCTGTGACACTAGTTATAGATTCCGATGCTTCACTTCAGGTTTACCGTATCCCCCTGACCTTCTTATTGACGATGAAACACAGAAATTGCTTCGGAATTAAATAGGAAAAGCACAATGCCGACTTAAGTACAAGATAACTGACTCTTCTTACTGTCTATGTTTTGAACCATTCCTGTGACACTAGTTGTAGATTCCGTTACTTCACCTCAGGTTTACTGTATCCCTCTGACTTTCGTATTGACGATGAAACACAGAAATTGCATCGGAATTAAATTCAAAAGGCACAATGCCGACTTAAGTACTAGGAAACTGACTCTTCTTACTGTCTATGTTTTGAACAACTCGTGTGACACTAGTAATAGATTCCAATGCTTCACTTCAGGTTTACTGTATCCCTCTGACCTTCTTATTGACGATAATTTACAGAAATTGCACCGGAATTAAATACAAAAGGCACAATGCCGACTTAAGTACAAGAAAACGGGCTCTTCTTACTGCCTATGTTTTGAACGATTCCTGTGACACTAGTTTTGGATTCTGATGCTTCACTTCAGGTTTACTGTATCCCTCTGACCTCCTTATTGACGATGAAATACAGAAATTGCATCGGAATTAAATACAAAAGGCACAATGCCGACTTATGTACAAGAAAACTGACTCTTCTTACTGTCTATGTTTTGAACCATTCATGTGACACTTGTTATAGATTCCGGTGTTTCACTTCAGGTTTACCGTATCCCTCTGATCTTCTTATTGACGTTGAAAGACAGAAATTGCTTCGGAATGAAATACAAAAGGCACAATGCCGACTTATGTACAAGATAACTGATTCTTCTTACTGTCTATGATTTGAACCATTCCTGTGACACTAGTTATAGATTCCGATGCTTCAGTTCATGTTTACTGTTTCCCTCTGACCTTCTTATAGACGATGAAACACAGAAATTGCATCGGAATTAAATATAAAAGGCACAATGCCGACTTAAGTGCAAGAAAACCGACTCTTCTTACTGTCTATGTTTTGAACCATTCCTGTGACACTAGTTATAGATACCGATGCTTCACTTCAGGTTTACTGTATCCCTCTGACCTACTTATTGACGATGAAACACAGATATTTGATCGGAATTAAATACAAAAGGCACATTGGCGACTTACGTACAAGAAAACTGACTCTTTTTACTGTGTATGCTTTGAACCATTCCTGTGACACTAGTTATAGTTTTCGATGCTTTACTTCAGGTTTACTGTATCCCTCTGTCCTTCCTATTGACGATGAAACACAGAAATTGCATCGGAATTAAATAAAAAAGGCAGAATGCCTCCTTAAATGCAAGAAAACTGACTCTTCTTACTGTCTATGTTTTGAACCATTCCTGTGACACTAGTTATAGATTCCGATGCTTCACTTCAGGTTTACTGTATCCCTCTGACCTTCTTATTGACGATGAAACACAGAAATTGCATCGGAATTAATACAAAAGGTGCAATGCCGGCTTAAGTACAAGAAAACTAACTCTTCTTACTGTCTATGATTTGAACCATTCCTGTGACACTAGTTATAGATTCCGATGCTTCACTTCAGGTTTACTGTATCCCTCTGACCTTCTAATTGACGATGAAACACAGAAATTGCATCGGAATTAAATACAAAAGGCACAATGCCGACTTAAGTACAGGAAAACTGACTCTTCTTACTGTCTAAGTTTGAACTATTCATGAGACACTAGTTATAGATTCCGATGCTTCACTTCAGGTATACTGTATCACTCTGACCTTCTTATTGACGATGAAACACAGAAATTGAATTGGAGTTAAATACAAAAGGCACAATGCCGACGTAAGTACAAGAAAACTGACTCTTCTTACTGTCTATGTTTTGAACCATTCCTGTGACACTAGTTGTAGATTCCGATGCTTCACTTCATTTTTACTGTATCCCTCTGACTTTCTTATTGACGATTAAACACAGAAATTGCATCGGAAATAAATAGAAAAGGCACAACGCCGACCTAAGTACAAGAAAACTGACTCTCCTTACTGTCTATGCTTTGAACCATTCCTATGACACTAGTTATAGAATCGATGCGTCACTTCAGGTTTACTGTATCCCCCTGACTTTCTTATTGACGATGAATCACAGAAATTGCTTCGGAATTAAATAGGAAAAGCACAATGCCGACTTAAGTACAAGAAAACTGACTCTTCTTACTGTCTATGTTTTGAGCCATTCCTGTGACACTAGTTATAGATTCCGATGCTTCACTTCAGGTTTACTGTATCCCTCTGACCTTCTTATTGACGATGAAACACAGAAATTGCATCGGAATTAATACAAAAGGTACAATGCCGACTTAAGTACAAGAGAACTGACTCTTCTTACTGTCTATGTTTTGAACCATTCCTGTGACACTAGATATAGATTCCGATGCTTCTCATCAGGTTTACTGTATCCCTCTGACCTCCTTATTAACGATAAAACGCAGAAATCGCATCGGAATTAAATACAAAATGCACAATGCCGACTTAAGTACAAGAAAACTAACTCTTCTTACTGTCTATGATTTGAACCATTCCTGTGACACTAGTTATAGATTCCGATGCATCACTTCAGATTTACTGTATCATTCTGACCTTCTTATTGACGATGAAACACAGAAATTGCATCGGAATTAAATACAAAAGGAACAATGCCGACTTAAGTACTAGAAAACTGACTCTTCTTACTGTCTATGTTTGAACCATTCATGTGACACTAGTTATAGATTCCAATGCTTCACTTCATTTTTACTGTATCCATCTGACCTTCTTATTGACGATGAAACACAGAAATTGCATCGGAATTAAATACAAAAGTCACAATGCCGACTTATGTACAAGAAAACTGACTCCTCTTACTGTCTATGATTGAACCATTCCTGTGACACTAGTTATAGATTCCGATGCTTCACTTCAGGTTTACTGTATCCCTGTGACCTTCTTATTGACGATGAAACACAGAAATTGCATCGGAATTAAATACAAAAGGCACAATGCCTACTTAAGTACAAGATAACTGACACTTCTTACTGTCTATGTTTTGAACCTTTCCTGTGACACTAGTTATAGATTCCGATACTTCACCTCAGGTTTACTGTATCCCTCTGACCTCCTTATTGACGATGAAATACAGAAATTGCATCGGAATTAAATACAAAAGGCACAATGCCGACTTATGTACAAGAAAACTGACTCTTCTTACTGTCTATGTTTTGAACCATTCATGTGACACTCGTTATAGATTCCGATGCTTCACTTCATGTTTACTGTAACACTCTGACCTTCTTATTGACGATGAAACACAGAAATTGCATCGGAGTTAAATACAAAAGGCACAATGCCGACGTAAGTACAAGAAAACTGACTCTTCTTACTGTCTATGTTTTGAACCATTCCTGTGACACTAGTTGTAGATTCCGATGCTTCACTTCATCTTTACTGTATCCATCTGACCTTCTTATTGACGATGAAACACAGAAATTGCATCGGAATTAAATACGAAAGTCACAATGCCGACTTATGTACAAGAAAACTGACTCTTCTTACTGTCTATGATTCAACCATTCCTGTGACACTAGTTATAGATTCCGATGCTTCACTTCAGGTTTACTGTATCCCTCTGACCTTCTTATTGACGATGAAACACAGAAATTGCATCGGAATTAAATACAAAAGGCACAATGCCGACTTAAGTACAAGAAAACTGATTCTTCATACTGTCTATGATTTGAACCATTCCTGTGACACTTGTTATAGATTCCGATGCTTCACTTCAGGTTTACTGTAACACTCTGACCTTCTTATTGACGATGAAACACAGAAATTGCATCGGAGTTAAATACAAAAGGCACAATGCCGACGTAAGTACAAGAAAACTGACTCTTCTTACTGTCTATGTTTTGAACCATTCCTGTGACACTAGTTGTAGATTCCGATGCTTCACTTCATTTTTACTGATTCAGTCTGACTTTCTTATTGACGATTAGACACAGAAATTGCATCGGAAATAAATAGAAAAGGCACAACGCCGACTTTAGTACAAGAAAACTGACTCTTCTTACTGTCTATGCTTTGAACCATTCCTGTGACACTAGTTATAGAATCTATGCGTCACTTCAGGTTTACTGTATCCCTCTGACCTTCTTATTGACGATGAAACACAGATATTTCATCGTAATTTAATACAAAAGGCACAATGACGACTTAAGTACAAGAAAACTGACTCTTCTTACTGTCTATGTTTTGAACCATTCCTGTGACACTAGTTATAGATTCCGATGCTTCACTTCAGGTTTACTGTATCCCCCTGACCTTCTTATTGACGATGAAACACAGAAATTGCTTCGGAATTAAATAGGAAAAGCACAATGCCGACTTGAGTACAAGATAACTGACTCTTCTTACTGTCTATGTTTTGAACCATTCCTGTGACACTAGTTATAGATTCCGTTACTTCACCTCAGGTTTACTGTATCCCTCTGACCTTCGTATTGACGATGAAACACAGAAATTGCATCGGAATTAAATTCAAAAGGCACAATGCCGACTTAAGTACTAGGAAACTGACTCTTCTTACTGTCGATGTTTTGAACAACTCGTGTGACACTAGTTATAGATTCCAATGCTTCACTTCAGGTTTACTGTATCCCTCTGACCTTCTTATTGACGATAATACACAGAAATTGCACCGGAATTAAATACAAAAGGCACAATGCCGACTTAAGTACAAGAAAACGGACTCTTCTTACTGCCTATGTTTGAACCATTCCTGTGACACTAGTTTTGGATTCTGATGCTTCACTTCAGGTTTACTGTATCCCTCTGACCTCCTTATTGACGATGAAATACAGAAATTGCATCGGAATTAAATACAAAAGGCACGATGCCGACTTATGTACAAGAAAACTGACTCTTCTTACTGTCTATGTTTTGAACCATTCATGTGACACTCGTTATAGATTCCGGTGCTTCACTTCAGGTTTACCGTATCCCTCTGACCTTCTTATTGACGTTGAAAGACAGAAATTGCTTCGGAATGAAATACAAAAGGCACAATGCCGACTTAAGTACAAGATAACTGATTCTTCTTACTGTCTATGATTTGAACCATTCCTGTGACACTAGTTATAGATTCCGATGCTTCAGTTCAGGTTTACTGTTTCCCTCTGACCTTCTTATTGACGATGAAACACAGAAATTGCATCGGAATTAAAAATAAAATGCACAATGCCGACTTAAGTGCAAGAAAACCGACTCTTCTTACTGTCTATGTTTTGAGCCATTCCTGTGACACTAGTTATAGATACCGATGCTTCACTTCAGGTTTACTGTATCCCTCTGACCTACTTATTGACGATGAAACACAGATATTTCATCGGAATTTAATACAAAAGGCACATTGGCGACTTAAGTACAAGAAAACTGACTCTTCTTACTGTGTATGCTTTGAACCATTCCTGTGACACTAGTTATAGTTTTCGATGCTTTACTTCAGGTTTACTGTATCCCTCTGTCCTTCCTATTGACGGTGAAACACAGAATTTGCATCGGAATTAAATAAAAGAGGCACAATGCCTACTTAAATACAAGAAAACTGACTCTTCTTACCGTCTATGATTTGAACCATTCCTGTGACACTAGTTATAGATTCCGATGCTTCACTTCAGGTTTACTGTATCCCTCTGACCTTCTTATTGACGATGAAACACAGAAATTGCATCGGAATTAAATACAAAAGGCACAATGCCGACTTAAGTACAGGAAAACTGACTCTTCTTACTGTCTAAGTTTGAACCATTCATGAGACACTAGTTATAGATTCCGATGCTTCACTTCAGGTTTACTGTATCCCTCTGACCTTCTTATTGTTGAAGAATCACAGATATTGCATTGAAATTAAATACAAAGGCACAATGCCTACTTAAGTACAAAAAAACTGACTCTTCTTTCTGTCTATGTTTTGAACCATTCCTGTGACACTACTTATAGATTCCGATGCTTCACTTTTGTTTACTGTAGCCCTCTGACCTTCTTATTGACAAAGAAACACAGAAATTGCATCGGAATTAAATACAAAAGGCACAATGCCGACTTAAGTACAAGAAAACAGACTCTTCTTACTGTCTATGTTTTGAACCATTCATGTGACACTAGTTATAGCTTCCGATGCTTCACTTCAGGTATACTGTATCACTCTGACCGTCTTATTGACGATGAAACACAGAAATTGAATCGGAGTTTAATACAAAAGGCACAATGCCGACGTAAGTACAAGAAAACTGACTCTTCTTACTGTCTATGCTTTGAACCATTCCTGTGACACTAGTTATAGAATCGATGCGTCACTTCAGGTTTACTGTATCCCCCTGACTTTCTTATTGACGATGAAACACAGAAATTGCTTCGGAATTAAATAGGAAAAGCGCAATGCCGACTTAAGTACAAGAAAACTGACTCTTCTTACTGTCTATGTTTTGAGCCATTCCTGTGACACTAGTTATAGATTCCGATGCTTCACTTCAGGTTTACTGTATCCCTCTGACCTTCATATTGACGATGAAACACAGAAATTGCATCGGAAATAAATAGAAAAGGCACAACGCCGACTTAAGTACAAGAAAACTGACTCTTCTTACTGTCTATGCTTTGAACCATTCCTGTGACACTAGTTATAGAATCGATGCGTCACTTCAGGTTTACCGTATCCCTCTGACCTTCTTATTGACGTTGAAATACAGAAATTGCTTCGGAATGAAATACAAAAGGCACAATGCCGACTTAAGTACAAGATAACTGATTCTTCTTACTGTCTATGATTTGAACCATTCCTGTGACACTAGTTATAGATTCCGATGCTTCAGTTCAGGTTTACTGTTTCCCTCTGACCTTCTTATTGACGATGAAACACAGAAATTGCATCGGAATTAAATATAAAAGGCACAATGCCGACTTAAGTGCAAGATAACCGACTCTTCTTACTGTCTATGTTTTGAGCCATTCCTGTGACACTAGTTGTAGATTCCGATGCTTCACTTCATTTTTACTGTATCCCTCTGACTTTCTTATTGACGATTAAACACAGAAATTGCATCGGAAATAAATAGAAAAGGCACAACGCCGACTTAAGTACAAGAAAACTGACTCTTCTTACTGTCTATGCTTTGAACCATTCCTGTGACACTAGTTATAGAATCGATGCGTCACTTCAGGTTTACTGTATCCCCCTGACTTTCTTATTGACGATGAAACACAGAAATTGCTTCGGAATTAAATAGGAAAAGCACAATGCCGCCTTAAGTACAAGAAAACTGACTCTTCTTACTGTCTATGTTTTGAGCCATTCCTGTGACACTAGTTATAGATTCCGATGCTTCACTTGAGGTTTACTGTATCCCTCTGACCTTCATATTGACGATGAAACACAGAAATTGCATCGGAATTAATACAAAAGGTACAATGCCGACTTAAGTACAAGAGAACTGGCTCTTCTTACTGTCTATGTTTTGAACCATTCATGTGACACTAGATATAGATTCCGATGCTTCACATCAGGTTTACTGTATCCCTCTGACCTTCTAATTGACGATAAAACGCAGAAATCGCATCGGAATTAAATACAAAATGCACAATGCCGACTTAAGTACAAGAAAACTGACTCTTCTTACTGTCTATGATTTGAACCATTCCTGTGACACTAGTTATAGATTCCGATGCATCACTTCAGGTTGACTGTATCCCTCTGACCTTCTTATTCTTGATGAAACACAGATATTGCAATGGAATTAAATAACAAAGGCACAATGCCTACTTAAGTACAAAAAACTGACTCTTCTTACTGTCTATTTTTTGAACCATTCCTGTGACACTTGTTATAGATTCCGATGCTTCACTTCTTGTTTACTGTATCACTCTGACCTTCTTATTGACGATGAAACACAGAAATTGCATCGGAATTAAATACAAAAGGCACAATGCCGACCTAAGTACAAGAAAACAGACCCTTCTTACTGTCTATGTTTTGAACCATTCATGTGACACTAGTTATAGCTCCCGATGCTTCACTTCAGGTTTACTGTATCCATCTGACCTTCTTATTGACGATGAAACTCAGAAATAGCATCAGAATTAAATACAAAAGGCACAATGCCGACTTATGTGCAAGTAAACTGACTCTTCTTACTGTCTATGTTTCAACCATTCATGTGACACTAGTTATAGATTCCGATGCTTCACTTCATTTTTACTGTATGCATCTGACCTTCTTATTGACGATGAAACACAGAAATTGCATCGGAATTAAATACAAAAGTCACAATGCCGACTTATGTACAAGAAAACTGACTCTTCTTACTGTCTATGATTGAACCATTCCTGTGACACTAGTTATAGATTCCGATGCTTCACTTCAGGTTTACTGTATCCCTCTGACCTTCTTATTGACGATGAAACACAGAAATTGCATCGGAATTAAATACAAAAGGCACAATGCCTACTTAAGTACAAGAAAACTGACTCTTCTTAATGTCTATGATTTGAACCATTCCTGTGACACTTGTTATAGATTCCGATGCTTCACTTCAGGTTTACTGTATCACTCTGACTTTCTTATTGACGATGAAACACAGAAATTGCATCGGAGTTAAATACAAAAGTCACAATGCCGACTTAAGTACAAGAAAACTGACTCTTCTTACTGTCTATGTTTTGAACCATTCCTGTGACACTAGTTATAGATTCCGATGGCTCATTTCAGGTTTACTGTATCCCCCTGCCCTTCTTATTGACGATGAAACACAGAAATTGCTTCGGAATTAAATAGGAAAAGCACAATGCCGACTTAAGTACAAGATAACTGACTCTTCTTACTGTCTATGTTTTGAACCTTTCCTGTGACCCTAGTTATAGATTCCGATACTTCACTTCAGGTTTACTTAATCCCCCTGCCCTTCTTATTGACGATAAAACACAGAAATTGCTTCGGAATTAAATAGGAAAAGCACAATGCCGACTTAAGTACAAGATAACTGACTCTTCTTACTGTCTATGTTTTAAACCTTTCCTGTGACACTAGTTATAGATTCCGATACTTCACCTCAGGTTTACTGTATCCCTCTGACCTCCTTATTGACGATGAAATACAGAAATTGCATCGGAATAAAATACAAAAGGCACAATGCCGACTTATGTACAAGAAAACTGACTCTTCTTACTATCTATGTTTTGAACCATTCATGTGACACTCGTTGTAGATTCCGATGCTTCACTTCAGGTTTACTGTAACACTCTGACCTTCTTATTGACGACGAAACGCAGAAATTGCATCGGAGTTAAATACAAAAGGCACAATGCCGACGTAAGTACAAGAAAACTGACTCTTCTTACTGTCTATGTTTTGAACCATTCCTGTGACACTAATTGTAGATTCCGATGCTTCACTTCATTTTTTCTGTATCCATCTCACCTTCTTATTGACGATGAAACACAGAAATTGCATCGGAATTAAATACAAAAGTCACAATGCCGACTTATGTACAAGAAAACTGACTCTTCTTACTGTCTATGATTGAACCATTCCTGTAACACTAGTTATAGATTCCGATGCTTCACTTCAGGTTTACTGTATCCCTCTGACCTTCTTATTGACGATGAAACACAGAAATTGCGTCGGAATTAAATACAAAAGGCACAATGCCGACTTAAGTACAAGACAACTGATTCTTCATACTGTCTATGATTTGAACCATTCCTGTGACACTTGTTATAGATTCCGATGCTTCACATCAGGTTTACTGTAACACTCTGACCTTCTTATTGACGATGAAACACAGAAATTGCATCGGAGTTAAATACAAAAGGCACAATGCCGACGTAAGTACAAGAAAACTGACTCTTCTTACTGTCTATGTTTTGAACCATTCCTGTGATACTAGTTGTAGATTCCGATGCTTCACTTCATTTTTACTGTATCAGTCTGACTTTCTTATTACGATTAAACACAGAAATTGCATCGGAAATAAATAGAAAAAGCACAACGCCGACTTTAGTACAAGAAAACTGACTCTTCTTACTGTCTATGCTTTGAACCATTCCTGTGACACTAGTTATAGTATCTATGCGTCTCCTCAGGTTTACTGTATCCCTCTGACCTTCTTATTGACGATGAAACACAGATATTTCATCGGAATTTAATACAAAAGGCACAATGCCGACTTAAGTACAAGAAAACTGACTCTTCTTACTGTCTATGTTTTGAACCATTCCTGTGAAACTAGTTATAGATTCCGATGCTTCACTTCAGGTTTACTGTATCCCCCTGACCTTCTTATTGACGATGAAACACAGAAATTGAATCGGAATTAAATAGGAAAAGCACAATGCCGACTTAAGTACAAGATAACTGACTCTTCTTACTGTCTATGTTTTGAACCATTCCTGTGACACTAGTTATAGATTCCGTTACTTCACCTCAGTTTTACTGTATCCCTCTGACCTTCGTATTGACGATGAAACACAGAAATTGCATCGGAATTAAATTCAAAAGGCACAATGCCGACTTAAGTACTAGGAAACTGACTCTTCTTACTGTCTATGTTTTGAACCATTCATGTGACACTCGTTATAGATTCTGGTGCTTCACTTCAGGTCTACCGTATCCCTCTGACCTTCTTATTGACTTTGAAAGACAGAAATTGCTTCGGAATGAAATACAAAAGGCACAATGCCGACTTAAGTACAAGATAACTGTTTCTTCTTACTGTCTATGATTTGAACCATTCCTGTGACACTAGTTATAGATTCCGATGCTTCAGTTCAGGTTTACTGTTTCCCTCTGACCTTCTTATTGATGATGAAACACAGAAATTGCATCGGAATTAAATATAAAAGGCACAATGCCGACTTAAGTGCAAGAAAACCGACTCTTCTTACTGTCTATGTTTTAAACCATTCCTGTGACACTAGTTATAGATACCGATGCTTCACTTCAGGTTTACTGTATCCCTCTGACCTACTTATTGACGATGAAACACAGATATTTCATCGGAATTAAATACAAAAGGCACATTGGCGACTTAAGTACAAGAAAACTGACTCTACTTACTGTGTATGCTTTGAACCATTCCTGTGACACTAGTTATAGTTTTCGATGCTTTACTTCAGGTATACTGTATCACTCTGACCGTCTTATTGACGATGAAACACAGAAATTGAATCGGAGTTAAATACAAAAGGCACAATGCCGACGTAAGTACAAGAAAACTGACTCTTCTTACTGTCTATGATTTGAACCATTCCTGTGACACTAGTTATAGATTCCGATGCTTCAGTTCAGGTTTACTGTATCCCTCTGTCCTTCCTATTGACGATGAAACACAGAAATTGCATCGGAATTAAATAAAAAAGTAACAATGCCTAATAAAGTACAAGAAAACAGACTCTTCTTACTGTCTATGTTTTGAACCATTCATGTGACACTAGTTATAGCTTCCGATGCTTCACTTCAGGTATACTGTATCGCTCAGACCGTCTTATTGACGATGAAACACAGAAATTGAATCGGAGTTAAATACAAAAGGCACAATGCCGACGTAAGTACAAGAAAACTGACTCTTCTTACTGTCTATGATTGAACCATTCCTGTGACACTAGTTATAGATTCCGATGCTTCACTTCAGGTTTACTGTATCCCTCTGACCTTCTTATTGACGATGAAACACTGAAATTGCATCGGAATTAAATACAAAAGGCACAATGCCTACTTAAGTACAAGAAAACTGACTCTTCTTAATGTCTATGATTTGAACCATTCCTGTGACACTTGTTATAGATTCCGATGCTTCACTTCAGGTTTACTGTATCACTCTGACCTTCTTATTGACGATGAAACACAGAAATTGCCTCGGAGTTAAATACAAAGGGCACAATGCCGACGTAAGTTCAAGAAAACTGACTCTTCTTACTGTCTATGTTTTGAACCATTCCTGTGACACTAGTTGTTGATTCCGATGCTTCACTTCATTTTTACTGTATCCCTCTGACTTTCTTATTGACGATTAAACACAGAAATTGCATCGGAAGTAAATAGAAAAGGCGCAACGCCGACTTTAGTACAAGAAAACTGACTCTTCTTACTGTCTATGATTTGAACCATTCCTGTGACACTAGTTATAGAATCTATGCGTCACTTCAGGTTTACTGTATCCCTCTGACCTTCTTATTGACGATGAAACACAGATATTTCATCGGAATTAAACACAAAAGGCACAATGCCGACTTAAGTACAAGAAAACTGACTCTTCTTACTGTCTATGTTTTGAACCATTCCTGTGACACTAGTTATAGATTCCGATGCTTCACTTCAGGCTTACTGTATCCCCGTGACCTTCTTATTGACGATGAAACACAGAAATTGCCTCGGAATTAAATAGGAAAAGCACAATGCCGACTTAAGTACAAGATAACTGACTCTTCTTACTGTCTATGTTTTGAACCTTTCCTGTGACACTAGTTATAGATTCCGATACTTCACCTCAGGTTTACTGTATCCCTCTGACCTTCTTATTGACGATGAAACACAGAAATTGCATCGGAATTAAATTCAAAAGGCACAATGCCAACTTAAGGACTAGGAAACTGACTCTTCTTACTGTCTATGTTTTGAACCACTCCTGTGACACTAGTTATAGATTCCAATGCTTCACTTCAGGTTTACTGTATCCCTCTGACCTTCTTATTGACGATGAAACACAGAAATTGCATCGGAATTAAATAAAAAAGGCACAATGCCTACTTAAATACAAGAAAACTGACTTTTCTTACTGCCCATGTTTTTAACCATTCCTGTGACACTAGATTTGGATTCTGATGCTTCACTTCAGGTTTACTGTATCCCTCTGACCTCCTTATTGACGATGAAATACAGAAATTGCATCGGAATTAAATACAAAGGGCACAATGCCGACTTATGTACAAGAAAACTGACTCTTCTTACTGTCTATGTTTTGAACCATTCATGTGACACTCGTTATAGATTCCGGTGCTTCACTTCAGGTTTACCGTATCCCTCTGACCTTCTTATTGACGTTGAAAGACAGAAATTGCTTCGGAATGAAATACAAAAGGCACAATGCCGACTTAAGTACAAGATAACTGATTCTTCTTACTGTCTATGATTTGAACCATTCCTGTGACACTAGTTTTAGATACCGATGCTTCACTTCAGGTTTGTTGTATCCCTCTGACCTACTTATTGACGATGAAACGCAGATATTTCATCGGAATTAAATACAAAAGGCACATTGGCGACTTAAGTAGCAGAAAACTGACTCTTCTTACTGTGTATGATTTGAACCATTCCTGTGACACTAGTTATAGTTTTCGATGCTTTACTTCAGGTTTACTGTATCCCTCTGTCCTTCTTATTGACGATGAAACACAGAAATTGCATCGGAATTAAATAAAAAAGGCACAATGCCTACTTAAATACAAGAAAACTGACTCTTCTTACTGTCTAAGTTTGAACCATTCGTAAGACACTAGTTATAGATTCCGATGCTTCACTTCAGGTTTACTGTATCCCTCTGACCTTCTTATTCCTGATGAATCACAGATATTGCATTGGAATTAAATACAAAGGCACAATGCCTACTTAAGTACAAAAAAACTGACTCTTCTTACTGTCTATGTTTTGAACCATTCCCGTGACACTACTTATAGATTCCGATGCTTCACTTTTGTTTACTGTAGCCCTCTGACCTTCTTATTGACGATGAAACACAGAAATTGCATCGGAGTTAAATACAAAAGGCACAATCCCGACGTAAGTACAAGATAACTGACTCTTCTTACTGTCTATGTTTTGAACCATTCCTGTGACACTAGTTGTAGATTCCGATGCTTCACTTCATTTTTACTGTATCCCCCTGACTTTCTTATTGACGATTGAACACAGAAATTGCATCGGAAATAAATAGAAAAGGCACAACGCCGACTTCAGTACAAGAAAACTGACACTTCTTACTGTCTATGCTTTGAACCATTCCTGTGACACTAGTTATAGATTCCGATACTTCACCTCCGGTTTACTGTATCCCTCTGACCTCCTTATTGACGATGAAATACAGATATTGCATCGGAATTAAATACAAAAGGCACAATGCCGACTTATGTAAAAGAAAACTGACTCTTCTTACTGTCTATGTCTTGAACCATTCATGTGACACTCGTTATAGATTCCGATGCTTCACTTCAGGTTTACCGTATCCCTCTGACCTTCTTATTGACGTTGAAAGACAGAAATTGCTTCGGAATGAAATACAAAAGGCGCAATGCCGACTTAAGTACAAGATAACTGATTCTTCTTACTGTCTATGGTTTGAAACAATCCTGTGACACTAGTTATAGATTCCGATGCTTCAGTTCAGGTTTACTGTTTCTCGCTGACCTTCTTATTGACGATGAAACACAGAAATTGCATAGGAATTAAATATAAACGGCACAATGCCGACTTAAGTGCAAGAATACCGACTCTTTTTACTGTCTATGTTTTGAACCAATCCTGTGACACTAGTTATAGATACCGATGCTTCACTTCAGGTTTACTGTATCCCTCTGACCTTCTTATTGACGATGAAACACAGATATTTCAACGGAATTAAATACAAAAGGCACAATGGCGACTTAAGTACAAGAAAACTGACTCTTCTTACTGTCTATGTTTTGAACCATTCCTGTGACACTAGTTATAGATTCCGATGCTTCACTTCAGGTTTACTGTATCCCTCTGTCCTTCTTATTGACGATGAAACACAGAAATTGCATCGGAATTAAATACAAAAGGCACAATGCCTACTTAAGTACAAGAAAACTGACTCTTCTTACTGTCTATGTTTTGAACCATTCCTGTGACACTAGTTATAGATTCCGATGCTTCACTTCAGGTTTACTGTATCCCTCTGACCTTCTTATTGACGATGGAACACAGAAATTGCATCGGAATTAAGACAAAAGGTACAATGCCGTCTTAAGTACAAGAAAACTAACTCTTCTTACTGACTATGATTTGAACCATTCCTGTGACACTAGTTATAGATTCCGATGCTTCACGTCAGGTTTACTGTATCCTTCTGTCCTTCTTATTGACGATGAAACACAGAAATTGCATCGGAATTAAATACAAAAGGCACAATGCCCACTTAAGTACAAGAAAACTGACTCTTCTTACTGTCTATGTTTTGAACCATTCCTGTGACACTAGTTATAGATTCCGATGCTTCACTTCAGGTTTACTGTATCCCTCTGACCTTCTTATTGACGATGAAACACAAATATTGCATCGGATTTAATACAAAAGGTGCAATGCCGACTTAAGTACAAGAAAACTGACTCTTCTTACTGTCTATGATTTGAACCATTCATGTGACACTAGTTATAGATTCCAATGCTTCACTTCAGGTTTACTGTGTCCCTCTGTCCTTCGTATTGACGATGAAACACAGAATTTGCATCGGAATTAAATACAAAAGGCACAATGTCTACTTAAGTACAAGAAAACTGACTCTTCTTACTGTCTATGATTTGAACCATTCCTGTGACACTAGTTATAGATTCCGATGCTTCACTTCAGGTTTACTGTATCCCTCTGACCTTCTTATTGACGATGAAACACAGAAATTGCATCGGAATTAAGACAAAAGGTACAATGCTGACTTAAGTACAAGAAAACTAACTCTTCTAACTGACTATGATTTGAACCATTCCTGTGACACTAGTTATAGATTCCGATGCTTCACGTCAGGTTTACTGTATCCCTCTGTCCTTCTTATTGACGATGAAACACAGAAATTGCATCGGAATTAAATACAAAAGGCACAATGCCTACTTAAGTACAAGGAAACTGACTCTTCTTACTGTCTATGTTTTGAACCATTCCTGTGACACTAGTTATTGATTCCGATGCTTCACTTCAGGTTTACTGTATCCCTCTGACCTTCTTATTGACGATGAAACACAAAAATTGCATCGGATTTAATACAAAAGGTACAATGCCGACTTAAGTACAAGAAAACTGACTCTTCTTACTGTCTATGATTTGAACCATTCCTGTGACACTAGTTATAGATTCCGATGCTTCACTTCAGGTTTACTGGATCCCTCTGACCTTCTTGTTGACGATGAAACACAGAAATTGCATCGGAATTAAATACAAAAGGCACAATGCCGACTTAAGTACAAGAAAACTGACCCTTCTTACTGTCTATGTTTTGAACCATTCATGTGACACTCGTTATAGATTCCGATGCTTCACTTCAGGTTTACCGTATCCCTCTGACCTTCCTATTGACGTTGAAAGACAGAAATTGCTTCGGAATGAAATACAAAAGGTGCAATGCCGACTTAAGTACAAGATAACTGATTCTTCTTACTGTCTATGATTTGAACCATTCCTGTGACACTAGTTATAGATTCCGATGCTTCAGTTCAGGTTTACTGTTTCCCTCTGACCTTCCTATTGACGATGAAACACAGAAATTGCATCGGAATTGAATATAAAAGGCACAATGCCGACTTAAGTGCAAGAAAACCGACTCATCGTAATGTCTATGTTTTGAACCATTCCTGTGACACTAGTTATAGATACCGATGCTTCACTTCAGGTTTTCTGTATCCCTCTGACCTTCTTATTGACGATGAAACACAGATATTTCAACGGAATTAAATACAAAAGGCACAATGGCGACTTAAGTACAAGAAAAATGACTCTTCTTACTGTCTATGTTTTGAACCATTCCTGTGACACTAGTTATAGATTCCGATGCTTCACGTCAGGTTTACTGTATCCCTCTGACCTTCTTATTGACGATGAAACACAGAAATTGCATCATATTTAATACAAAAGGTACAATGCCGACTTAAGTACAAGAAAACTGACTCTTCTTACTGTCTATGATTTGAACCATTCCTGTGACACTAGTTATAGATTCCGATGCTTCACTTCAGGTTTACTGGATCCCTCTGACCTTCTTGTTGACGATGAAACACAGAAATTGCATCGGAATTAAATACAAAAGGCACAATGCCGACTTAAGTACAGGAAAACTGACACTTCTTACTGTCTATGTTTGAACCATTCATGAGACACTAGTTATAGATTCTGACGCTTCACTTCAGGTTTACTGTATCCCTCTGACCTTCTTATTGTTGATGAATCACAGATATTGCATTGAAATTAAATACAAAGGCATAATGCCTACTTAAGTGAAAAAAACTTTCTCTTCTTACTGTCTATGTTTTGAACCATTCCTGTGACACTAGTTATAGATTCCGATGTTTCACTTCTTGTTTACTGTAGCCCTCTGCCCTTCTTATTGACGATTAAGGACTGAAATTGCATCGGAATTAAATACAAAAGGCACAATGCCGACTTAAGTACAAGAAAACAGACTCCTCTTACTGTCTATGATTTGAACCATTCATGTGACACTAGTTATAGATTCCAATGCTTCACTTCAGGTTTACTGTGTCCCTCTGTCCTTCGTATTGACGATGAAACACAGAATTTGCATCGGAATTAAATACAAAAGGCACAATGCCTACTTAAGTACAAGAAAACTGACTCTTCTTACTGTCTATGTTTTGAACCATTCTTGTGACACTAGTTATAGATTCCGATGCTTCACTTCAGGTTTACTGTATCCCTCTGACCTTCTTATTGACGATGAAACACATAAATTGCATCGGAATTAGTACAAAAGGTACAATGCCGACTTAAGTACAAGAAAACTTACTCTTCTCACTGTCTATGATTTGAACCATTCCTGTGACACTAGTTATATATTCCGATGCTTCACTTCAGGTTTACTGTATCCCTCTGTCCTTCTTATTGACGATGAAACTCAGAAATTGTATCGGAATTAAATACGAAAGGCACAATGCCGACTTATGTACATGTAAACTGACTCTTCTTACTGTCTATGTTTCAACCATTCATGTGACACTAGTTATAGATTCCGATGCTTCACTTCATTTTTAGTGTATCCCTCTGACCTTCTTATTGACGATGAAACAAGGAAATTGCATCGGAATTAAATACAAAAGTCACAATGCCGACTTATGTACAAGAAAACTGACTCTTCTTACTGTCTATGATTGAATCATTCCTGTGACACTAGTTATAGATTCCGATGCTTCACTTCAGGTTTAGTGTAACCCTCTGACCTTCTTATTGACGATGAATCACAGAAATTGCATCGGAATTAAATACAAAAGGCACAATGCCGACTTATGTACAAGAAAACTGACTATTCTTACTGTCTATGATTGAACCATTCATGTGACACAAGTTATAGATTCCGATGCTTCACTTCAGGTTTACTGTATCCCTCTGACCTTCTTATTAGCGATGAAACACAGAAATTGCATCGGAATTAAATACAAAAGGCACAATGCCGACTTAAGTACAAGAAAACTGACTCTTCTTACTGTCTATGTTTTGAACCATTCCTGTGACACTAGTTATAGATTCCAATGCTTCACTTCAGGTTTACTGTGTCCCTCTGTCCTTCGTATTGACGATGAAACACAGAATTTGCATCGGAATTAAATACAAAAGGCACAATGCCTACTTAAGTACAAGAAAACTGACTCTTCTTACTGTCTATGTTTTGAACCATTCCTGTGACACTAGTTATATATTCCGATGCTTCACTTCAGGTTTACTGCATCCCTCTGTCCTTCTTATTGACGATGAAACACAGAAATTGCATCGGAATTAAATACAAAAGGCACAATGCCTACTTAAGTACAAGAAAACTGACTCTTCTTACTGTCTATGTATTGAACCATTCCTGTGACACTAGTTATAGATTCCAATGCTTCACTTCAGGTTTACTGTATCCCTCTGACCTTTTTATTGACGATGAAACACAGAAATTGCATCGGAATTAATACAAAAGGTACAATGCAGACTTAAGTACAAGAAAACTAACTCTTCTTACTGTCTACGATTTGAACCATTCCTGTGACACTAGTTATAGATTCCGATGCTTCACTTCAGATTTACTGTATCCCTCTGACCTTCGTATTGACGATGAAACACAGAAATTGCATCGGAATTAAATATAAAAGGCACAATGCCGACTTAAGTACAGGAAAACTGACTCTTCTTGCTGTCTATGTTTGAACCATTCATGAGACACTAGTTATAGATTCCGATGCTTCACTTCAGGTTTACTGTATCCCTCTGACCTTCTTATTGTTGATGAATCACAGATATTGCATTGGAATTAAATACAAAGGCACAATACCTACTTAAGTACAAAAAAACTGACTCTTCTTACTGTCTATGTTTTGAACCATTCCTGTGACACTAGTTATAGATTCCGATGCTTCACTTCTTGTTTACTGTAGCCCTCTGACCTTCTTATTGACGATGAAACACAGAAATTGCATCGGAATTAAATACAAAAGGCACAATGCCGACTTAAGTACAAGAAAACAGACTCTTCTTACCGTCTATGATTTGAACAATTCATGTGACACTAGTTATAGCTTCCGATGCTGCACTTTAGGTATACTGTATCCATCTGACCTTCTTATTGAATATGAAACTCAGAAATTGCATCGGAATTAAATACAAAAGGCACAATGCCGACTTATGTACATGTAAACTGACTCTTCTTACTGTCTAAGTTTGAACCATTCATGAGACACTAGTTATAGATTCCGATGCTTCACTTCAGGTTTACTGTATCCCTCTGACCTTCTTATTGTTGATGAATCACAGATATTGCATTGGAATTAAATACAAAGGCACAATGCCTACTTAAGTACAAAAAAACTGACTCTTCTTACTGTCTATGTTTTGAACCATTCCCGTGACACTACTTATAGATTCCGATGCTTCACTTTTGTTTACTGTAGCCCTCTGACCTTCTTATTGACGATGAAACACAGAAATTGCATCGGAATTAAATACAAAAGGCACAATGCCGACTTAAGTACAAGAAAACAGACTCTTCTTACTGTCCATGTTTTGAACCATTCATGTGATACTAGTTATAGCTTCCGATGCTTCAGTTCAGGTTTACTGTTTCCCTCTGACCTTCTTATTGACGATGAAACACAGAAATTGCATCGGAATTAAATATAAAAGGCACAATGCGGACTTAAGTGCAAGAATACCGACTCTCTTTACTGTCTAGGTTTTGAACCATTCCTGTGACACTAGTTATAGATACCGATGCTTCACTTCAGGTTTACTGTATCCCTCTGACCTTCTTATTGACGATGAAACACAGATATTTCATGGGAATTAAATACAAAACGCACATTTTCGACTTAAGTACAAGAAAACTGACTCTTCTTACTGTGTATGTTTTGTACCATTCCTGTGACACTAGTTATAGTTTTCGATGCTTTACTTCAGGTTTACTGTATTCCTCTGTCCTTCTTATTGACGATGAAACACAGAAATTGCATCGGAATTAAATACAAAAGGCACAATGCCGACTTCAGTACTAGGAAACTGACTCTTCTTACTGTCTATGTTTTGAACCACTCCTGTGACACTAGTTATAGATTCCGATGCTTCACTTCAGGTTTACTGTATCCCTCTGACCTTCTTATTGACGATGTAACACAGAAATTGCATCGGAATTAAATTCAAAAGGCACAATGCCGACTTCAGTACTAGGAAACTGACTCTTCTTACTGTCTATGTTTTGAACCACTCCTGTGACACTAGTTATAGATTCCAATGATTTACTTCAGGTTTACTGTATCCCCCTGACCTTCGTATTAACGATAATACACAGAAATTGCACCGGAATTAAATACAAAAGGCACAATGCCGACTTAAGTACAAGAAAACTGACTCTTCTTACTGCCTATGTTTTGAACCATTCCTGTGACACTAGTTATGGATTCCGATGCTTCACTTCAGGTTTACTGTATCCCTCTGACCTTCTTATTGACGATGAAACACAGAAATTGCATCGGAATTAAATTCAAAAGGCACAATGCCGACTTAAGTACAAGAAAACTGACCCTTCTTACTGTCTATGTTTTGAACCATTCATGTGACACTCGTTATAGATTCCGATGCTTCACTTCAGGTTTACCGTATCCCTCTGACCTTCTTATTGACGTTGAAAGACAGAAATTGTTTCGGAATGAAATACAAAATGTGCAATGCCGACTTATGTACAAGATAACTGATTCTTCTTACTGTCTATGATTTGAACCATTCCTGTGACACTAGTTATAGATTCCGATGCTTCAGTTCAGGTTTACTGTTTCCCTCTGACCTTCTTATTGACGATGAAACACAGAAATTGCATCGGAATTAAATATAAAATTCACAATGCTGACTTAAGTGCAAGAAAACAGACTCTTCGTACTGTCTATGTTTTGAACCATTCCTGTGACACTAGTTATTGATACCGATGCTTCACTTCAGGTTTTCTGTATCCCTCTGACCTTCTTATTGACGATGAAACACAGATATTTCATCGGAATTAATTACAAAAGGCACAATGGCGACTTAAGTACAAGAAAACTGACTCTTCTTACTGTCTATGTTTTGAACCAGTCCTGTGTCACTAGTTATAGATTCCGATGCTTCACTTCAGGTTTACTGTATCCCTCTGTCCTTCTTATTGACGATGAAACACAGATATTGCATCGGAATTAAATACAAAAGGCACAATGCCTACTTAAGTACAAGAAAACTGACTCTTCTTACTGTCTATGTTTTGAACCATTCCTGTGACACTAGTTATAGATTCCGATGCTTCACTTCAGGTTTACTGTATCCCTCTGACCTTCTTATTGACGATGAAACACTGAAATTGCATCGGAATTAAGACAAAAGGTACAATGCCGACTTAAGTACAAGAAAACTAACTCTTCTTACTGTCTATGATTTGAACCATTCCTGTGACACTAGTTATAGATTCCGATGATTCACTTCAGGTTTACTGTATCCCTCTGTCCTTCTTATTGACGATGAAACACAGAAATTGCATCGGAATTAAATACAAAAGGCAAAATGCCTACTTAAGTACAACAAAACTGACTCTTCTTACTGTCTATGTTTTGAACCATTCCTGTGACACTAGTTATATATTCCGATGCTTCACTTCAGGTTTACTGCATCCCTCTGTCCTTCTTATTGACGATGAAACACAGAAATTGCATCGGAATTAAATACAAAAGGCACAATGCCTACTTAAGTACAAGAAAACTGACTCTTCTTACTGTCTATGTATTGAACCATTCCTGTGACACTAGTTATAGATTCCAATGCTTCACTTCAGGTTTACTGTATCCCTCTGACCTTTTTATTGACGATGAAACACAGAAATTGCATCGGAATTAATACAAAAGGTACAATGCAGACTTAAGTACAAGAAAACTAACTCTTCTTACTGTCTACGATTTGAACCATTCCTGTGACACTAGTTATAGATTCCGATGCTTCACTTCAGATTTACTGTATCCCTCTGACCTTCGTATTGACGATGAAACACAGAAATTGCATCGGAATTAAATATAAAAGGCACAATGCCGACTTAAGTACAGGAAAACTGACTCTTCTTGCTGTCTATGTTTGAACCATTCATGAGACACTAGTTATAGATTCCGATGCTTCACTTCAGGTTTACTGTATCCCTCTGACCTTCTTATTGTTGATGAATCACAGATATTGCATTGGAATTAAATACAAAGGCACAATACCTACTTAAGTACAAAAAAACTGACTCTTCTTACTGTCTATGTTTTGAACCATTCCTGTGACACTAGTTATAGATTCCGATGCTTCACTTCTTGTTTACTGTAGCCCTCTGACCTTCTTATTGACGATGAAACACAGAAATTGCATCGGAATTAAATACAAAAGGCACAATGCCGACTTAAGTACAAGAAAACAGACTCTTCTTACCGTCTATGATTTGAACAATTCATGTGACACTAGTTATAGCTTCCGATGCTGCACTTTAGGTATACTGTATCCATCTGACCTTCTTATTGAATATGAAACTCAGAAATTGCATCGGAATTAAATACAAAAGGCACAATGCCGACTTATGTACATGTAAACTGACTCTTCTTACTGTCTAAGTTTGAACCATTCATGAGACACTAGTTATAGATTCCGATGCTTCACTTCAGGTTTACTGTATCCCTCTGACCTTCTTATTGTTGATGAATCACAGATATTGCATTGGAATTAAATACAAAGGCACAATGCCTACTTAAGTACAAAAAAACTGACTCTTCTTACTGTCTATGTTTTGAACCATTCCCGTGACACTACTTATAGATTCCGATGCTTCACTTTTGTTTACTGTAGCCCTCTGACCTTCTTATTGACGATGAAACACAGAAATTGCATCGGAATTAAATACAAAAGGCACAATGCCGACTTAAGTACAAGAAAACAGACTCTTCTTACTGTCCATGTTTTGAACCATTCATGTGATACTAGTTATAGCTTCCGATGCTTCAGTTCAGGTTTACTGTTTCCCTCTGACCTTCTTATTGACGATGAAACACAGAAATTGCATCGGAATTAAATATAAAAGGCACAATGCGGACTTAAGTGCAAGAATACCGACTCTCTTTACTGTCTAGGTTTTGAACCATTCCTGTGACACTAGTTATAGATACCGATGCTTCACTTCAGGTTTACTGTATCCCTCTGACCTTCTTATTGACGATGAAACACAGATATTTCATGGGAATTAAATACAAAACGCACATTTTCGACTTAAGTACAAGAAAACTGACTCTTCTTACTGTGTATGTTTTGTACCATTCCTGTGACACTAGTTATAGTTTTCGATGCTTTACTTCAGGTTTACTGTATTCCTCTGTCCTTCTTATTGACGATGAAACACAGAAATTGCATCGGAATTAAATACAAAAGGCACAATGCCGACTTCAGTACTAGGAAACTGACTCTTCTTACTGTCTATGTTTTGAACCACTCCTGTGACACTAGTTATAGATTCCGATGCTTCACTTCAGGTTTACTGTATCCCTCTGACCTTCTTATTGACGATGTAACACAGAAATTGCATCGGAATTAAATTCAAAAGGCACAATGCCGACTTCAGTACTAGGAAACTGACTCTTCTTACTGTCTATGTTTTGAACCACTCCTGTGACACTAGTTATAGATTCCAATGATTTACTTCAGGTTTACTGTATCCCCCTGACCTTCGTATTAACGATAATACACAGAAATTGCACCGGAATTAAATACAAAAGGCACAATGCCGACTTAAGTACAAGAAAACTGACTCTTCTTACTGCCTATGTTTTGAACCATTCCTGTGACACTAGTTATGGATTCCGATGCTTCACTTCAGGTTTACCGTATCCCTCTGACCTTCTTATTGACGTTGAAAGACAGAAATTGTTTCGGAATGAAATACAAAATGTGCAATGCCGACTTATGTACAAGATAACTGATTCTTCTTACTGTCTATGATTTGAACCATTCCTGTGACACTAGTTATAGATTCCGATGCTTCAGTTCAGGTTTACTGTTTCCCTCTGACCTTCTTATTGACGATGAAACACAGAAATTGCATCGGAATTAAATATAAAATTCACAATGCTGACTTAAGTGCAAGAAAACAGACTCTTCGTACTGTCTATGTTTTGAACCATTCCTGTGACACTAGTTATTGATACCGATGCTTCACTTCAGGTTTTCTGTATCCCTCTGACCTTCTTATTGACGATGAAACACAGATATTTCATCGGAATTAATTACAAAAGGCACAATGGCGACTTAAGTACAAGAAAACTGACTCTTCTTACTGTCTATGTTTTGAACCAGTCCTGTGTCACTAGTTATAGATTCCGATGCTTCACTTCAGGTTTACTGTATCCCTCTGTCCTTCTTATTGACGATGAAACACAGATATTGCATCGGAATTAAATACAAAAGGCACAATGCCTACTTAAGTACAAGAAAACTGACTCTTCTTACTGTCTATGTTTTGAACCATTCCTGTGACACTAGTTATAGATTCCGATGCTTCACTTCAGGTTTACTGTATCCCTCTGACCTTCTTATTGACGATGAAACACTGAAATTGCATCGGAATTAAGACAAAAGGTACAATGCCGACTTAAGTACAAGAAAACTAACTCTTCTTACTGTCTATGATTTGAACCATTCCTGTGACACTAGTTATAGATTCCGATGATTCACTTCAGGTTTACTGTATCCCTCTGTCCTTCTTATTGACGATGAAACACAGAAATTGCATCGGAATTAAATACAAAAGGCAAAATGCCTACTTAAGTACAACAAAACTGACTCTTCTTACTGTCTATGTTTTGAACCATTCCTGTGACACTAGTTATAGATTCCGATGCTTCACTTCAGGTTTACTGTATCCCTCTGACCTTCTTATTGACGATGAAACACAAAAATTGCATCGGATTTAATACAAAAGGTACAATGCCGACTTAAGTACAAGAAAACTGACTCTTCTTACTGTCTATGATTTGAACCATTCCTGTGACACTAGTTATAGATTCCGATGCTTCACTTCAGGTTTACTGGATCCCTCTGACCTTCTTATTGTTGATGAATCACAGATATTGCATTGGAATTAAATACAAAGGCACAATGCCTACTTAAGTACAAAAAAACTGACTCTTCTTACTGTCTATGTTTTGAACCATTCCTGTGACACTAGTTATAGATTCCGATGCTTCACTACTTGTTTACTGTAGCCCTCTGACGTTCTTATTGACGATGAAAAACAGAAATTGCATCGGAATTAAATACAAAAGGCACAATGCCGACTTAAGTACAAGAAAACAGACTCTTCTTACCGTCTATGATTTTAACCATTCATGTGACACTAGTTATAGCTTCCGATGCTGCACTTCAGGTATACTGTATCCATCTGACCTTCTTATTGAATATGAAACTCAGAAATTGCATCGGAATTAAATACAAAAGGCACAATGCCGACTTATGTACATGTAAACTGACTCTTCTTACTGTCTATGTTTCAACCATTCATGTGACACTAGTTATAGATTCCGATGCTTCACTTCATTTTTACTGTATCCCTCTGACCTTCTTATTGACGATGAAACACAGAAATTGCATCGGAATTAAATACAAAAGTCACAATGCCGACTTATGTACAAGAAAACTGACTCTTCTTACTGTCTATGATTGAACCATTCCTGTGACACTAGTTATAGATTCCGATGCTTCACTTCAGGTTTACTGTATCCCTCTGACCTTCTTATTGACGATGAAACACAAAAATTGCATCGGATTTAATACAAAAGGTACAATGCCGACTTAAGTACAAGAAAACTGACTCTTCTTACTGTCTATGATTTGAACCATTCCTGTGACACTAGTTATAGATTCCGATGCTTCACTTCAGGTTTACTGGATCCCTCTGACCTTCTTATTGACGATGAAACACAGAAATTGCATCGGAATTAAATACAAAAGGCACAATGCCGACTTAAGTACAGGAAAACTGACACTTCTTACTGTCTATGTTTGAACCATTCATGAGACACTAGTTATAGATTCCGATGCTTCACTTCAGGTTTACTGTATCCCTCTGACCTTCTTATTGTTGATGAATCACTGATATTGCATTGAAATTAAATACAAAGGCACAATGCCTACTTAAGTAAAAAAAACTTACTCTTCTTACTGTCTATGTTTTGAACCATTCCTGTGACACTAGTTATAGATTCCGATGCTTCACTTCTTGTTTACTGTTGCCCTCTGCCCTTCTTATTGACGATGAAGCACAGAAATTGCATCGGAATTAAATACAAAAGGCACAATTCCGACTTAAGTACAAGAAAACAGACTCTTCTTACTGTCTATGATTTGAACCATTCATGTGACACTAGTTATAGCTTCCGATGCTGCACTTCAGGTATACTGTATCCATCTGACCTTCTTATTGAATATGAAACTCGGAAATTCCATCGGAATTAAATACAAAAGGCACAATGCCGACTTATGTACATGTAAACTGACTCTTCTTACTGTCTATGTTTCAATTATTCATGTGACACTAGTTATAGATTCCGATGCTTCACTTCATTTTTACTGTATCCCTCTGACCTTCTTATTGCCGATGAAACACAGAAATTGCAT
The DNA here is from genome assembly GCF_021461385.2 of Schistocerca piceifrons. NCBI lineage: Eukaryota > Metazoa > Arthropoda > Insecta > Orthoptera > Acrididae > Schistocerca > Schistocerca piceifrons. Next base: position 11,307,154 of record NC_060146.1, on the reverse strand, counting down.
CGGAATTAAATACAAAAGCCACAATGCCGACTTATGTACAAGAAAACTGACTCTTCTTACTGTCTATGATTGAACCATTCCTGTGACACTAGTTATAGATTCCGATGCTTCACTTCAGGTTTACTGTATCCCTGTGACCTTCTTATTGACGATGAAACACAGAAATTGCATCGGAATTAAATACAAAAGGCACAATGCCGACTTAAGTACAGGAAAACTCACTCTTCTTACTGTCTATGTTTGAACCATTCATGAGACACTAGTTATAGATTCCGATGCTTCACTTCAGGTTTACTGTATCCCTCTGACGTTCTTATTGTTGATGAATCACAGATATTGCATTGGAATTAAATACAAAGGCACAATGCCTACTGAAGTACAAAAAAACTGACTCTTCTTACTGTCTATGTTTTGAACCATTCCTGTGACACTCGTTATAGATTCCGATGCTTCACTTCTTGTTTACTGTAGCCATCTGACCTTCTTATTGACGATGAAACACAGAAATTGCATCGGAATTAAATACAAAAGGCACAATGCCGACTTAAGTACAAGAAAACAGACTCTTCTTACCGTCTATGATTTGAACCATTCATGTGACACCAGTTATAGCTTCCGATGCTATATTTCAGGTATACTGTATCCATCTGAGCTTCTTATTGAATATGAAACTCAGAAATTGCATCGGAATTAAACACAAAAGGCACAATGCCGACTTATGTACATGTAAACTGACTCTTCTTACTGTCTATGTTTCAACCATTCATGTGACACTAGTTATAGATTCCGATGCTTCACTTCATTTTTACTGTATCCCTCTGACCTTCTAATTGACGATGAAACACAGAAATTGCATCGGAATTAAATACAAAAGTCACAATGCCGACTTATGTACAAGAAAACTGACTCTTCTTACTGTCTATGATTGAACCATTCCTGTGACACTAGTTATAGATTCCGATGCTTCACTTCAGGTTTACTGTATCCCTCTGACCTTCTTATTGACGATGAAACACAGAAATTGCATCGGAATTAAATATAAAAGGCACAATGCCGACTTAAGTACAAGAAAACTGACTCTTCTTACTGTCTATGTTTTGAACCATTCCTGTGACACTAGTTATAGATTCCAATGCTTCACTTCAGGTTTACTGTATCCCTCTGTCCTACGTATTGACGATGAAACACAGAATTTGCATCGGAATTAAATACAAAAGGCACAATGCCTACTTAAGTACAAGAAAACTGACTCTTCTTACTATCTATGTTTTGAACCATTCCTGCGACACTAGTTATAGATTCCGATGCTTCACTTCAGGTTCACTGTATCCCTCTGACCTTCTTATTGACGTTGAAACACAGAAATTGCATCGGAATTAATACAAAAGGTGCAATGCCGACTTAAGTACAAGAAAACTAACTCTTCGTACTATGATTTGAACCATTCCTGTGACACTAGTTATAGATTCCGATGCTTCACTTCAGGTTTACTGTATCCCTCTGTCCTTCTTATTGACGATGAAACACAGAAATTGCATCGGAATTAAATACAAAAGGCACAATGCCTACTTAAGTACAAGAAAACTGACTCTTCTTACTGTCTATGTTATGAACCATTCCTGTGACACTAGTTATAGATTCCGATGCTTCACTTCAGGTTTACTGTATCCCTCTGACCTTCTTATTGACGATGAAACACAGAAATTGCATCGGAATTAATACAAATGGTACAATGCAGACTTAAGTACAAGAAAACTAACTCTTCTTACTGTCTATGATTTGAACCATTCCTGTGACACTAGTTATAGATTCCGATGCTTAACTTCAGGTTTACTGTATCCCTCTGACCTTCGTATTGACGATGAAACACAGAAATTGCATCGGAATTAAATATAAAAGGCACAATGCCGACTTAAGTACAGGAAAACTGACTCTTCTTACTGTCTATGTTTGAACCATTCATGAGACACTGGTTATAGATTCCGATGCTTCACTTCAGGTTTACTGTATCCTTCTGACCTTCTTATTGTTGATGAATCACAGATATTGCATTGGAATTAAATACAAAGGCACAATGCCTACTTAAGTACAAAAAAACTGACTCTTCTTACTGTCTATGTTTTGAACCATTCCTGTGACACTAGTTATAGATTCCGATGCTTCACTTCTTGTTTACTGTAGCCCTCTGACCTTCTTATTGACGATAATACACAGAAATTGCACCGGAATTAAATACAGAATGCACAATGCCGACTTAAGTACAAGAAAACTGACTCTTCTTACTGCCTATGTTTTGAACCATTCCTGTGACACTAGTTATACATTCTGATGCTTCACTTCAGGTTTACTGTATCCCTCTGACCTCCTTATTGACGATGAAACACAGAAATTTCATCGGAATTAAATACAAAAGGCACAATGCCGACTTAAGTACTAGGAAACTGACTCTTTTTACTGTCTATGTTTTGAACCATTCCTGTGACACTAGTTGTAGATTCCAATGCTTCACTTCAGGTTTACTGTATCCCTCTGTCCTTCTTATTGACGATGAAACACAGAAATTGCATCGGAATTAAATACAAAAGGCACAATGCCTACTTAAGTACAAGAAAACTGACCCTTCTTACTGTCTATGTTTTGAACCATTCCTGTGACACTAGTTATAGATTCCGATGCTACACTTCAGGTTTACTGTATCCCTCTGACCTTCTTATTGACGATGAAACACAGAAATTGCATCGGAATTAATACAAAAGGTACAATGCCGACTTAAGTACAAGAAAACTAACTCTTCTTACTGTCTATGATTTGAACCATTCCTGTAACACTAGTTATAGATTCCGATGCTTCATTTCAGGTTTACTGTATCCCTCTGTCCTTCTTATTGACGATGAAACACAGAAATTGCATCGGAATTAAATACAAAAGGCACAATGCCGACTGAAGTACAAGAAGACTGACTCTTTCTATTGTGTATGATTTGAACCAATCCAGTGAAACTAGTTATAGGTTCCGATGCTTCGATTCCGGTTTTCTGTATCCCTCTGACCTTCTTATTGACGATGAAACACAGAAATTGCATCGGAATTAAATACAAAAGGCACAATGCCTACTTAAGTACAAGAAAACTGACCCTTCTTACTGTCTATGTTTTGAACCATTCCTGTGACACTAGTTATAGATTCCGATGCTTCACTTCATTTTTACTGTATCCCTCTGACCTTCTTATTGACGATGAAACACAGAAATTGCATGGGAATTAAATACAAAAGTCACAATGCCGACTTATGTACAAGAAAACTGACTGTTCTTACTGTCTATGATTGAACCATTCCTGTGACACTAGTTATAGATTCCGATGCTTCACTTCAGGTTTACTGTGTCCGTCTGACCTTCTTATTGACGATGAAACACAGATTTCGCATCAGAATTAAATACAAATGGCACAATGCCGACTTAAGTACAGGAAAACTGACTCTTCCTACTGTGTATGTTTGAACCATTCATGAGACACTAGTTATAGATTCCGATGCTTCACTTCTTGTTTACTGTAGCCCTCTGACCTTCTTATTGACGATAATACACAGAAATTGCACCGGAATTAAATACAGAATGCACAATGCCGACTTAAGTACAAGAAAACTGACTCTTCTTACTGCCTATGTTTTGAACCATTCCTGTGACACTAGTTATACATTCTGATGCTTCACTTCAGGTTTACTGTATCCCTCTGACCTCCTTATTGACGATGAAACACAGAAATTTCATCTTAATTAAATACAAAAGGCACAATGCCGACTTAAGTACTAGGAAACTGACTCTTTTTACTGTCTATGTTTTGAACCATTCCTGTGACACTAGTTGTAGATTCCAATGCTTCACTTCAGGTTTACTGTATCCCTCTGTCCTTCTTATTGACGATGAAACACAGAAATTGCATCGGAATTAAATACAAAAGGCACAATGCCTACTTAAGTACAAGAAAACTGACCCTTCTTACTGTCTATGTTTTGAACCATTCCTGTGACACTAGTTATAGATTCCGATGCTACACTTCAGGTTTACTGTATCCCTCTGACCTTCTTATTGACGATGAAACACAGAAATTGCATCGGAATTAATACAAAAGGTACAATGCCGACTTAAGTACAAGAAAACTAACTCTTCTTACTGTCTATGATTTGAACCATTCCTGTAACACTAGTTATAGATTCCGATGCTTCACTTCAGGTTTACTGTATCCCTCTGTCCTTCTTATTGACGATGAAACACAGAAATTGCATCGGAATTAAATACAAAAGGCACAATGCCGACTTAAGTACAGGAAAACTGACTCTTCATACTGTGTATGTTTGAACCATTCATGAGACACTAGTTATAGATTCCGATGCTTCACTTCAGGTTTACTGTATCCTTCTGACCTTCTTATTGTTGATGAATCACAGATATTGCATTGGAATTAAATACAAAGGCACAATGCCTACTTAAGTACAAAAAAACTGACTCTTCTTACTGTCTATGTTTTGAACCATTCCTGTGACACTAGTTGTAGATTCCGATGCTTCACTTCTTGTTTACTGTAGCCCTCTGACCTTCTTATTGACGATGAAACTCAGAAATTGCATCGGAATTTAATACAAAAATCACAATGCCGACTTATGTACTTGTAAACTGACTCTTCTTACTGTCTATGTTTCAACCATCCATGTGACACTAGTTATAGATTCCGATGCTTCACTTCATTTTTACTGTATCCCTCTGACCTTCTTATTGACGATGAAACACAGAAATTGCATGGGAATTAAATACAAAAGTCACAATGCCGACTTATGTACAAGAAAGCTGACTGTTCTATCTGTCTATGATTGAACCATTCCTGTGACACTAGTTATAGATTCCGATGCTTCACTTCAGGTTTACTGTATCCCTCTGACCTTCTTATTGACGATGAAACACAGATTTTGCATCAGAATTAAATACAAAAGGCACAATGCCGACTTAAGTACAGGAAAACTGACTCTTCCTACTGTGTATGTTTGAACCATTCATGAGACACTAGTTATAGATTACGATGCTTCACTTCAGGTATACTGTATCCCTCTGACCTTCTTATTGTTGATGAATCACAGATATTGCATTGGAATTAAATACAAAGGCACAATGCCTACTTAAGTACAAAAAAACTGACTCTTCTTACTGTCTATGTTTTGAACCATTCCTGTGACACTAGTTATAGATTCCGATGCTTCACTTCTTGTTAACTGTAGCCCTCTGACCTTCTTACTGACGATGAAACACAGAAATTGCATCGGAATTAAATACAAAAGGCACAATGCCGACTTAAGTACAAGAAAACAGACTCTTCTTACTGTCTATGAATTGAACCATTCATGTGACACTAGTTATAGCTTCCGAAGCTGCACTTCAGGTATACTGTAACCATCTGACCTTCTTATTGACGATGAAACTCAGATATTGCATCGGAATTAAATACAAAAGGCACAATGCCGACTTCTGTACATGTAAACTGACACTTCTTACTGTCTATGATTTAACCATTCCTGTGACACTAGTTATAGATTCCGAAGCTTCACCTCAGGTTTACTGTATCCCTCTGACCTTCTTATTGACGATGAAACACAGAAATTGCATCGGAATTAAATACAAAAGGCACAATGCCTACTTAAGTACAAGAAAACTGACTCTTCTTACTGTCTATGTTCTGAACCATTCCTGTGACACTAGTTATAGATTCCGATGCTTCACTTCAGGTTTACTGTATCCCTCTGACCTTCTTATTGACGATGAAACACAGAAATTGCATCGGAATTAATACAAAAGGTACAATGCAGACTTAAGTACAAGAAAACTAACTCTTCTTACTGTCTATGATTTGAACCATTCCTGTGACACTAGTTATAGATTCCGATGCTTAACTTCAGGTTTACTGTATCCCTCTGACCTTCGTATTGACGATGAAACTCAGAAATTGCATGGGAATTAAATACAAAATGCACAATGCCGACTTATGTACATGTAAACTGACTCCTCTTACTGTCTATGTTTCAACCATCCATGTGACACTAGTTATAGATTCCGATGCTTCACTTCATTTTTACTGTATCCCTCTGACCTTCTTATTGACGATGAAACACAGAAATTGCATGGGAATTAAATACAAAAGTCACAATGCCGACTTATGTACAAGAAAGCTGACTGTTCTTACTGTCTATGATTGAACCATTCCTGTGACACTAGTTATAGATTCCGATGCTTCACTTCAGGTTTACTGTGTCCGTCTGACCTTCTTATTGACGATGAAACACAGATTTTGCATCAGAATTAAATACAAATGGCACAATGCCGACTTAAGTACAGGAAAACTGACTCTTCCTACTGTGCATGTTTGAACCATTCATGAGACACTAGTTGTAGATTCCGATGCTTCACTTCTTGTTTACTGTAGCCCTCTGACCTTCTTATTGACGATAATACACAGAAATTGCACCGGAATTAAATACAGAATGCACAATGCCGACTTAAGTACAAGAAAACTGACTCTTCTTACTGCCTATGTTTTGAACCATTCCTGTGACACTAGTTATACATTCTGATGCTTCACTTCAGGTTTACTGTATCCCTCTGACCTCCTTATTGACGATGAAACACAGAAATTTCATCGGAATTAAATACAAAAGGCACAATGCCGACTTAAGTACTAGGAAACTGACTCTTTTTACTGTCTATGTTTTGAACCATTCCTGTGACACTAGTTGTAGATTCCAATGCTTCACTTCAGGTTTACTGTATCCCTCTGTCCTTCTTATTGACGATGAAACACAGAAATTGCATCGGAATTAAATACAAAAGGCACAATGCCTACTTAAGTACAAGAAAACTGACCCATCTTACTGTCTATGTTTTGAACCATTCCTGTGACACTAGTTATAGTATCCGATGCTACACTTCAGGTTTACTGTATCCCTCTGACCTTCTTATTGACGATGAAACACAGAAATTGCATCGGAATTAATACAAAAGGTACAATGCCGACTTAAGTACAAGAAAACTAACTCTTCTTACTGTCTATGATTTGAACCATTCCTGTAACACTAGTTATAGATTCCGATGCTTCACTTCAGGTTTACTGTATCCCTCTGTCCTTCTTATTGACGATGAAACACAGAAATTGCATCGGAATTAAATACAAAAGGCACAATGCCGACTGAAGTACAAGAAGACTGACTCTTTCTATTGTGTATGATTTGAACCAATCCAGTGAAACTAGTTATAGGTTCCGATGCTTCACTTCAGGTTTACTGTATCCCTCTGTCCTTCTTATTGACGATGAAACACAGAAATTGCATCGGAATTAAATACAAAAGGCACAATGCCTACTTAAGTACAAGAAAACTGACCCTTCTTACTGTCTATGTTTTGAACCATTCCTGTGACACTAGTTATAGATTCCGATGCTTCACTTCATTTTTACTGTATCCCTCTGACCTTCTTATTGACGATGAAACACAGAAATTGCATGGGAATTAAATACAAAAGTCACAATGCCTACTTATGTACAAGAAAGCTGACTGTTCTTACTGTCTATGATTGAACCATTCCTGTGACACTAGTTATAGATTCCGATGCTTCACTTCAGGTTTACTGTGTCCGTCTGACCTTCTTATTGACGATGAAACACAGATTTTGCATCAGAATTAAATACAAATGGCACAATGCCGACTTAAGTACAGGAAAACTGACTCTTCTTACTGTGTATGTTTGAACCATTCATGAGACACTAGTTATAGATTCCGATGCTTCACTTCAGGTTTACTGTATCCTTCTGACCTTCTTATTGTTGATGAATCGCAGATATTGCATTGGAATTAAATACAAAGGCACAATGCCTACTTAAGTACAAAAAAACTGACTCTTCTTACTGTCTATGTTTTGAACCATTCCTGTGACACTAGTTATAGATTCCGATGCTTCACTTCTTGTTTACTGTAGCCCTCTGACCTTCTTATTGACGATGAAACTCAGAAATTGCATCGGAATTAAATACAAAAATCACAATGCCGACTTATGTACTTGTAAACTGACTCTTCTTACTGTCTATGTTTCAACCATCCATGTGACACTAGTTATAGATTCCGATGCTTCACTTTATTTTTACTGTATCCCTCTGACCTTCTTATTGACGATGAAACACAGAAATTGCATGGGAATTAAATACAAAAGTCACAATGCCGACTTATGTACAAGAAAGCTGACTGTTCTATCTGTCTATGATTGAACCATTCCTGTGACACTAGTTATAGATTCCGATGCTTCACTTCAGGTTTACTGTATCCCTCTGACCTTCTTATTGACGATGAAACACAGATTTTGCATCAGAATTAAATACAAAAGGCACAATGCCGACTTATGTACATGTAAACTGACACTTCTTACTGTCTATGATTTAACCATTCCTGTGACACTAGTTATAGATTCCGAAGCTTCACTTCAGGTTTACTGTATCCCTCTGACCTTCTTATTGACGATGAAACACAGAAATTGCATCGGAATTAAATACAAAAGGCACAATGCCGACTTAAGTACAAGAAAACTGACTCTTCTTACTGTCTATGTTTTAAAACCATTCCTGTGACACTAGTTATAGATTCCAATGCTTCACTTAAGGTTTACTGTATCCCTCTGACCTTCCAATTGACGATGAAGCACAGAAATTGCATCGGAGTTAAATACAAAAGGCACAATGCAGACGTAAGTACAAGAAAACTGACTCTTCTTAGTGTCTATGTTTTGAACCATTCCTGTGACACTAGTTATAGATTCCGATGGTTCACTTCAGGTTTACTGTATCCCCCTGACCTTCTTATTGACGATGAAACACAGAAATTGCTTCGGAATTAAATAGGAAAAGCACCATGCCGACTTAAGTACAAGAAAACTAGCTCTTCTTACTGTCTATGTTTTGAACCATTCCTGTGACACTAGTTATAGATTCCGATACTTCACCTCAGGTTTACTGTATCCCTCTGACCTCCTTATTGACGATGAAACACAGAAATTGCATTGGAATTAATTTCAAAAGGCACAATGCCGTTTTAAGTACTAGGAAACTGACTCTTTTTACTGTCTATGTTTTGAACCATTACTGTGACACTAGTTATAGATTCCAATGCTTCACTTCAGGTTTACTGTATCCCTCTGACCTTCTTATTGACGATAATACACAGAAATTGCACCGGAATTAAATACAGAAGGCACAATGCCGACTTAAGTACAAGAAAACTGACTCTTCTTACTGCCTATGTTTTGAACCATTCCTGTGACACTAGTTATACATTTTGATGCTTCACTTCAGGTTTACTGTATCCCTCTGACCTCCTTATTGACGAAGAAAAACACAGAAATTTCATCGGAATTAAATACAAAATGCACAATGCCGACTTAAGTACTAGGAAACTGACTCTTTTTACTGTCTATGTTTTGAACCATTACTGTGACACTAGTTATAGATTCCAATGCTTCACTTCAGGTTTACTGTATCCCTCTGTCCTTCTTATTAACGATGAAACACAGAAATTGCATCGGAATTAAATACAAAAGGCACAATGCCTACTTAAGTACAAGAAAACTGATCCTTCTTACTGTCTATGTTTTGAACCATTCCTGTGACACTAGTTATAGATTCCGATGCTTCACTTCAGGTTTACTGTATCCCTCTGACCTTCTTATTGACGATGAAACACAGAAATTGCATCGGAAGTAATACAAAAGGTACAATGCCGACTTAAGTACAAGAAAACTAACTCTTCTTACTGTCTATGATTTGAACCATTCCTGTAACACTAGTTATAGATTCTGATGCTTCACTTCAGGTTTACTGTATCCCTCTATCCTTCTTATTGACGATGAAACACAGAAATTGCATCGGAATTAAATACAAAAGGCACAATGCCTACTTAAGTACAAGAAAACTGACTCTTCTTACTGTCTATGTTTTGAACCATTCCTGTGACACAAGTTATAGATTCCCAATCTTCACTTCAGGTTTACTGTATCCCTCTGACCTTCTTATTGACGATGAAAGACAGAAATTGCATCGGAATTAATACAAAAGGTACAATGCCGACTTAAGTACAAGAAAACTGACTCTTCTTACTGTCTATGATTTGAACCATTCCTGTGACACTAGTTATAGATTCCGATGCTTCACTTCAGGTTTACTGTATCCCTCTGACCTTCTTATTGACGATGAAACACAGAAATTGCATCGGAATTAATACAAAAGGTACAATGCCGACTTAAGTACAAGAAAACTGACTCTTCTCACTGTCTATGATTTGAACCATTCCTGTGACACTAGTTATAGTGTAATCCCTCTGACCTTCTTATTGACGATGAAACACAGAAATTGCATCGGAATTAAATACAAAAGGCACAATGCCGACTTTAGTACAGGAAAACTGACGCTTCTTACTGTCTATGTTTGAACCATTAATGAGACACTAGTTATAGATTCCGATGCTTCACTTCAGGTTTACTGTATCCCTCTGACCTTCTTATTGTTGATGAATCACAGATATTGCATTGGAATTAAATACAAAGGCACAATGCCTACTTAAGTACAAAAAAACTGACTCTTCTTACTGTCTAGGTTTGAACCATTCCTGTGACACTAGTTATAGATCCGATGCTTCACCTTCTTGTTTACTGTAGCCCTCTGACCTTCTTATTGACGATGAAACACAGAAATTGCATCGGAATTAAATACAAAAGGCACAATGCCGACTTAAGTACAAGAAAACAGACGCTTCTTACCGTCTATGATTTTGAACCATTCATGTGACACTAGTTATAGCTTCCGATGCTGCACTTCAGGTATACTGTATCCATCTGACCTTCTTATTGAATATGAAACTCAGAAATAGCATCGGAATTAAATACAAAAGGCACAGTGCCGACTTATGTACATGTAAACTGACTCTTTTTACGGTCTATGTTTCAACTATTCATGTTACACTAGTTATAGATTCGATGCTTCACTTCATTTTTACTGTATCCCTCTGACCTTCGTATTGACGATAAAACACAGAAATTGCATCGGAATTAAATATAAAAGGCACAATGCCGACTTAAGTAAAGGATAACTGACTCTTCTTACTGGTCTATGTTTGAACCATTCATGAGACAGTAGTTTATAGATTCCGATGCTTCACTTCAAGTTTACTGTATATTTCTGACCTTCTTATTGTTGATGAATCACAGATATTGCATTGGAATTAAATACAAAGGCACAATGCCTACTTAAGTACAAAAAAACTGACTCTTCTTACTGTCTATGTTTTTGAACCATTCCTGTGACACTATTTATAGATTCCGATGCTTCACTTCTTGTTTACTGTAGCCCTCTGACCTTCTTATTGACGATGAAACTCAGAAATTGCATCGGAATTAAATACAAAAATCACAATGCCGACTTATGTACTTGTAAACTGACCTCTTCTTACTGTCTATGTTTCAACCATCCATGTGACACTAGTTATAGATTCCGATGCTTCACTTTATTTTTACTGTATCCCTCTGACCTTCTTATTGACGATGAAACACAGAAATTGCATGGGAATTAAATACAAAAGTCACAATGCCGACTTATGTACAAGAAAGCTGACTGTTCTATCTGTCTATGATTGAACCATTCCTGTGACACTAGTTATAGATTCCGATGCTTCACTTCAGGTTTACTGTATCCCTCTGACCTTCTTATTGACGATGAAACAACAGATTTTGCATCAGAATTAAATACAAAAAGGCACAATGCCGACTTATGTACATGTAAACTGACACTTCTTACTGTCTATGATTTAACCATTCACTGTGACACTAGTTATAGATTCCGAAGCTTCACTTCAGGTTTACTGTATCCCTCTGACCTTCTTATTGACGATGAAACACAGAAATTGCATCGGAATTAAATACAAAAGGCACAATGCCGACTTAAGTACAAGAAAACTGACTCTTCTTACTGTCTATGTTTTAAAACCATTCCTGTGACACTAGTTATAGATTCCAATGCTTCACTTAAGGTTTACTGTATCCCTCTGAACCTTCTTATTGACGATGAAGCACAGAAATTGCATCGGAGTTAAATACAAAAGGCACAATGCAGACGTAAGTACAAGAAAACTGACTCTTCTTAGTGTCTATGTTTTGAACCATTCCTGTGACACTAGTTATAGATTCCGATGGTTCACTTCAGGTTTACTGTATCCCCCTGACCTTCTTATTGACGATGAAACACAGAAATTGCTTCGGAATTAAATAGGAAAAGCACCCATGCCGACTTAAGTACAAGAAAACTAGCTCTTCTTACTGTCTATGTTTTGAACCATTCCTGTGACACTAGTTATAGATTCCGATACTTCACCTCAGGTTTACTGTATCCCTCTGACCTCCTTATTGACGATGAAACACAGAAATTGCATCGGAATTAATTTCAAAAGGCACATGCCGTTTTAAGTACTAGGAAACTGACTCTTTTTACTGTCTATGTTTTGAACCATTACTGGGACACTAGTTATAGATTCCAATGCTTCACTTCAGGTTTATTGTATCCCTCTGACCTTCTTATTGACGATAATACACAGAAATTGCACCGGAATTAAATACAGAAGGCACAATGCCGACTTAAGTACAAGAAACTGACTCTTCTTACTGCCTATGTTTTGAACCATTCCTGTGACACTAGTTATACATTTTGATGCTTCACTTCAGGTTTACTGTATCCCTCTGACCTCCTTATTGACGAAGAAAAACACAGAAATTTCATCGGAATTAAATACAAAATGCACAATGCCGACTTAAGTACTAGGAAACTGACTCTTTTTAACTGTCTATGTTTTGAACCATTACTGTGACACTAGTTATAGATTCCAATGCTTCACTTCAGGTTTACTGTATCCCCTCTGTCCTTCTTATTAACGATGAAACACAGAAATTGCATCGGAATTAAATACAAAAGGCACAATGCCTACTTAAGTACAAGAAAACTGATCCTTCTTACTGTCTATGTTTTGAACCATTCCTGTGACACTAGTTATAGATTCCGATGCTTCACTTCAGGTTTACTGTATCCCTCTGACCTTCTTATTGACGATGAAACACTGAAATTGCATCGGAAGTAATACAAAAGTCACAATGCCGACTTAAGTACAAGAAAACTAACTCCTTCTTACTGTCTATGATTTGAACCATTCCCTGTAACACTAGTTATAGATTCCGATGCTTCACTTCAGGTTTACTGTATCCCTCTATCCTTCTTATTGACGATGAAACACAGAAATTGCATCGGAATTAAATACCAAAAGGCACAATGCCCTACTTAAGTACAAGAAAACTGACTCTTCTTACTGTCTATGTTTTGAACCATTCCTGTGACACAAGTTATAGATTCCCAATCTTCACTTCAGGTTTACTGTATCCCTCTGACCTTCTTATTGACGATGAAAGACAGAAATTGCCATCGGAATTAATACAAAAGGTACAATGCCGACTTAATACAAGAAAACTGACTCTTCTTACTGTCTATGATTTGAACCATTCCTGTGACACTAGTTATAGATTCCGATGCTTCACTTCAGGTTTACTGTATCCCCTCTGACCTTCTTATTGACGATGAAACACAGAAATTGCATCGGAATTAATACAAAAGGTACAATGCCGACTTAAGTACAAGAAAACTGACTCCTTCTTACTGTCTATGATTTGAACCATTCCTGTGACACCTAGTTATAGATTCCGATGCTCACTTCAGGTTTACTGTATCCCTCTGACCTTCTTATTGACGATGAAACACAGAAATTGCATCGGAATTAAATACAAAAGGCACAATGCCGACTTTAGTACAGGAAAACTGACGCTTCTTACTGTCTATGTTTGAACCATTAATGAGACACTAGTTATAGATTCCGATGCTTCACTTCAGGTTTACTGTATCCCTCTGACCTTCTTATTGTTGATGAATCACAGATATTGCATTGGAATTAAATACAAAGGCACAATGCCTACTTAAGTACAAAAAAAACTGACTTCCTCTTACTGTCTAGGTTTGAACCATTCCTGTGACACTAGTTATAGATTCCGATGCTTCACTTCTTGTTTACTGTAGCCCTCTGACCTTCTTATTGACGATGAAACACAGAAATTGCATCGGAATTAAATACAAAAGGCACAATGCCGACTTAAGTACAAGAAAACAGACGCTTCTTACCGTCTATGATTTGAACCATTCATGTGACACTAGTTAATAGCTTCCGATGCTGCACTTCAGGTATACTGTATCCATCTGACCTTCTTATTGAATATGAAACTCAGAAATAGCATCGGAATTAAATACAAAAGGCACAATGCCGACTTATGTACATGTAAACTGACTCTTTTTACGGTCTATGTTTCAACTATTCATGTTACACTAGTTATAGATTCCGATGCTTCACTTCATTTTTACTGTATCCCTCTGACCTTCCGTATTGACGATAAAACACAGAAATTGCATCGGAATTAAATATAAAAGGCACAATAGCCGACTTAAGTAAAGGATAACTGACTCTTCTTACTGTCTATGTTTGAACCATTCATGAGACAGTAGTTATAGATTCCGATGCTGTCACTTCAAGTTTACTGTATATTTCTGACCTTCTTATTGTTGATGAATCACAGATATTGCATTGGAATTAAATACAAAGGCACAATGCCTACTTAAGTACAAAAAAACTGACTCTTCTTACTGTCTATGTTTTGAACCATTCCTGTGACACTAGTTATAGATTCCGATGCTTCACTTCAGGTTTACAGTATCCCTCTGTCCTTCTTATTGGACGATGAAACACAGAAATTGCATCGGAATTAAATACAAAAGTCACAATGCCAACTTATGTACAAAAAAAACTGACTCTTCTTACTGTCTATGATTGAAACCATTCCTGTGACACTATTTATAGATTCCGATGCTTCACTTCAGGTTTACTGTATCCCTCTGACCTTCTTATTGACGATGAAACACAGCAATTGCATCGGAATTAAATACAAAAGGCACAATGCCGGCATAAGTACAAGGAAACCTGACTCTTCTTACTGTCTATGTTTTGAACCATTCCTGTGACACTAGTTATTGATTCCAATGCTTCACTTCAGGTTTACAGTATCCCTCTGTCCTTCGTATTGACCGATGAAACACAGAATTTGCATCGGAATTAAATACAGAATGCACAATGCCGACTTAAGTACAAGAAAACTGACTCTTCTTACTGCCTATGTTTTGAACCATTCCTGTGACACTAGTTATACATTCTGATGCTTCACTTCAGGTTTACTGTATCCCTCTGACCTCCTTATTGACGATGAAACACAGGAAATTTCATCGGAATTAAATACAAAAGGCACAATGCCGACTTAAGTACTAGGAAACTGACTCTTTTTACTGTCTATGTTTTGAACCATTCCTGTGACACTAGTTGTAGATTCCAATGCTTCACTTTCAGGTTTACTGTATCCCTCTGTCCTTCTTATTGACGATGAAACACAGAAATTGCATCGGAATTAAATACAAAAGGCACAATGCCTACTTATGTACAAGAAAAACTGACCCTTCTTACTGTCTATGTTTGAACCATTCCTGTGACAACTAGTTATAGATTCCGATGCTACACTTCAGGTTTACTGTATCCCTCTGACCTTCTTATTGACGATGAAACACAGAAATTGCATCGGAATTAATACAAAAGGTACAATGCCGACTTAAGTACAAGAAAACTAACTCTTCTTACTGTCTATGATTTGAACCATTCCTGTAACACTAGTTATAGATTCCGATGCTTCACTTCAGGTTTACTGTATCCCTCTGTCCTCTTATTGACGATGAAACACAGATAATTGCATCGGAATTAAATACAAAAGGCACAATGGCCGGCATAAGTACAAGGAAACTGACTCTTCTTACTGTCTATGTTTTGAACCATTCCTGTGACACTAGTTATAGATTCCGATGCTACACTTCAGGTTTACTGTATCCCTCTGACCTTCTTATTGACGATGAAACACAGAAATTGCATGGGAATTAAATACAAAAGTCACAATGCCGACTTATGTACAAGAAAGCTGACTGTTCTTACTGTCTATGATTGAACCATTCCTGTGACACTAGTTATAGATACCGATGCTTCACTTCAGGTTTACTGTGTCCGTCTGACCTTCTTATTGACGATGAAACACAGATTTTGCATCAGAATTAAATACAAATGGCACAATGCCGACTTAAGTACAGGAAAACTGACTCTTCCTACTGTGTATGTTTGAACCATTCATGAGACACTAGTTATAGATTCCGATGCTTCACTTCTTGTTTACTGTAGCCCTCTGACCTTCTTATTGACGATAATACACAGAAATAGCACCGGAATTAAATACAGAATGCACAATGCCGACTTAAGTACAAGAAAACTGACTCTTCTTACTGCCTATGATTGAACCATTCCTGTGGCACTAGTTATACATTCTGATGCTTCACTTCAGGTTTACTGTATCCCTCTGACCTCCTTATTGACGATGAAACACAGAAATTTCATCGGAATTAAATACAAAAGGCACAATGCCGACTTAAGTACTAGGAAACTGACTCTTTTTACTGTCTATGTTTTGAACCATTCCTGTGACACTAGTTGTAGATTCCAATGCTTCACTTCAGGTTTACTGTATCCCTCTGTCCTTCTTATTGACGATGAAACACAGAAATTGCATCGGAATTAAATACAAAAGGCACAATGCCTACTTAAGTACAGGAAAACTGACTCTTCTTACTGTGTATGTTTGAACCATTCATGAGACACTAGTTATAGATTCCGATGCTTCACTTCAGGTTTACTGTATCCTTCTGACCTTCTTATTGTTGATGAATCACAGATATTGCATTGGAATTAAATACAAAGGCACAATGCCTACTTAAGTACAAAAAAACTGACTCTTCTTACTGTCTATGTTTTGAACCATTCCTGTGACACTAGTTATAGATTCCGATGCTTCACTTCTTGTTTACTGTAGCCCTCTGACCTTCTTATTGACGATGAAGTTCAGAAATTGCTTCGGAATTTAATACAAAAATCACAATGCCGACTTATGTACTTGTAAACTGACTCTTCTTACTGTCTATGTTTCAACCATCCATGTGACACTAGTTATAGATTCCGATGCTTCACTTCATTTTTACTGTATCCCTCTGACCTTCTTATTGACGATGAAACACAGAAATTGCATGGGAATTAAATACAAAAGTCACAATGCCGACTTATGTACAAGAAAGCTGACTGTTCTATCTGTCTATGATTGAACCATTCCTGTGACACTAGTTATAGATTCCGATGCTTCACTTCAGGTTTACTGTATCCCTCTGACCTTCTTATTGACGATGAAACACAGATTTTGCATCAGAATTAAATACAAAAGGCACAATGCCGACTTAAGTACAGGAAAACTGACTCTTCCTACTGTGTATGTTTGAACCATTCATGAGACACTAGTTATAGATTACGATGCTTCACTTCAGGTTTACTGTATCCCTCTGACCTTCTTATTGTTGATGAATCACAGATATTGCATTGGAATTAAATACAAAGGCACAATGCCTACTTAAGTACAAAAAAACTGACTCTTCTTACTGTCTATGTTTTGAACCATTCCTGTGACACTAGTTATAGATTCCGATGCTTCACTTCTTGTTAACTGGAGCCCTCGGACCTTCTTACTGACGATGAAACACAGAAATTGCATCGGAATTAAATACAAATGGCACAATGCCGACTTAAGTACAAGAAAACAGACTCTTCTTACTGTCTATGAATTGAACCATTCATGTGACACTAGTTATAGATTCCGATGCTTCACTTCAGGTTTACTGTATCCCTCTGACCTTCTTATTGACGATGAAACACAGAAATTGCATCGGAATTAATACAAAAGGTACAATGCAGACTTAAGTACAAGAAAACTAACTCTTCTTACTGTCTATGATTTGAACCATTCCTGTGACACTAGTTATAGATTCCGATGCTTAACTTCAGGTTTACTGTATCCCTCTGACCTTCGTATTGACGATGAAACACAGAAATTGCATCGGAATTAAATATAAAAGGCACAATGCCGACTTAAGTACAGGAAAACTGACTCTTCTTACTGTCTATGTTTGAACCATTCATGAGACACTGGTTATAGATTCCGATGCTTCACTTCTTCTTTACTGTAGCCCTCTGACCTTCTTATTGACGATGAAACTCAGAAATTGCATGGGAATTAAATACAAAATGCACAATGCCGACTTATGTACATGTAAACTGACTCCTCTTACTGTCTATGTTTCAACCATCCATGTGACACTAGTTATAGATTCCGATGCTTCACTTCATTTTTACTGTATCCCTCTGACCTTCTTATTGACGATGAAACACAGAAATTGCATGGGAATTAAATACAAAAGTCACAATGCCGACTTATGTACAAGAAAGCTGACTGTTCTTACTGTCTATGATTGAACCATTCCTGTGACACTAGTTATAGATTCCGATGCTTCACTTCAGGTTTACTGTGTCCGTCTGACCTTCTTATTGACGATGAAACACAGATTTTGCATCAGAATTAAATACAAATGGCACAATGCCGACTTAAGTACAGGAAAACTGACTCTTCCTACTGTGTATGTTTGAACCATTCATGAGACACTAGTTATAGATTCCGATGCTTCACTTCTTGTTTACTGTAGCCCTCTGACCTTCTTATTGACGATAATACACAGAAATTGCACCGGAATTAAATACAGAATGCACAATGCCGACTTAAGTACAGGAAAACTGACTCTTCTTAGTGCCTATGTTTTGAACCATTCCTGTGACACTAGTTATACATTCTGATGCTTCACTTCAGGTTTACTGTATCCCTCTGACCTCCTTATTGACGATGAAACACAGAAATTGCATCGGAATTAAATACAAAAGGCACAATGCCGACAGAAGTACAAGAAGACTGACTCTTTCTATTGTGTATGATTTGAACCAATCCAGTGAAACTAGTTATAGGTTCCGATGCTTCACTTCAGGTTTACTGTATCCCTCTGTCCTTCTTATTGACGATGAAACACAGAAATTGCATCGGAATTAAATACAAAAGGCACAATGCCTACTTAAGTACAAGAAAACTGACCCTTCTTACTGTCTATGTTTTGAACCATTCCTGTGACACTAGTTATAGATTCCGATGCTTCACTTCATTTTTACTGTATCCCTCTGACCTTCTTATTGACGATGAAACACAGAAATTGCATGGGAATTAAATACAAAAGTCACAATGCCGACTTATGTACAAGAAAGCTGACTGTTCTTACTGTCTATGATTGAACCATTCCTGTGACACTAGTTATAGATTCGGATGCTTCACTTCAGGTTTACTGTGTCCGTCTGACCTTCTTATTGACGATGAAACACAGATTTTGCATCAGAATTAAATACAAATGGCACAATGCCGACTTAAGTACAGGAAAACTGACTCTTCCTACTGTGTACGTTTGAACCATTCATGAGACACTAGTTATAGATTCCGATGCTTCACTTCTTGTTTACTGTAGCCCTCTGACCTTCTTATTGACGATAATACACAGAAATTGCACCGGAATTAAATACAGAATGCACAATGCCGACTTAAGTACAAGAAAACTGACTCTTCTTACTGCCTATGTTTTGAACCATTCCTGTGACACTAGTTATACATTCTGATGCTTCACTTCAGGTTTACTGTATCCCTCTGACCTCCTTATTGACGATGAAACACAGAAATTTCATCGGAATTAAATACAAAAGGCACAATGCCGACTTAAGTACTAGGAAACTGACTCTTTTTACTGTCTATGTTTTGAACCATTCCTGTGACACTAGTTGTAGATTCCAATGCTTCACTTCAGGTTTACTGTATCCCTCTGTCCTTCTTATTGACGATGAAACACAGAAATTGCATCGGAATTAAATACAAAAGGCACAATGCCTACTTAAGTACAAGAAAACTGACCCTTCTTACTGTCTATGTTTTGAACCATTCCTGTGACACTAGTTATAGATTCCGATGCTACACTTCAGGTTTACTGTATCCCTCTGACCTTCTTATTGACGATGAAACACAGAAATTGCATCGGAATTAATACAAAAGGTACAATGCCGACTTAAGTACAAGAAAACTAACTCTTCTTACTGTCTATGATTTGAACCATTCCTGTAACACTAGTTATAGATTCCGATGCTTCACTTCAGGTTTACTGTATCCCTCTGTCCTTCTTATTGACGATGAAACACAGAAATTGCATCGGAATTAAATACAAAAGGCACAATGCCGACTTAAGTACAGGAAAACTGACTCTTCTTACTGTGTATGTTTGAACCATTCATGAGACACTAGTTATAGATTCCGATGCTTCACTTCAGGTTTACTGTATCCTTCTGACCTTCTTATTGTTGATGAATCGCAGAAATTGCATTGGAATTAAATACAAAGGCACAATGCCTACTTAAGTACAAAAAAACTGACTCTTCTTACTGTCTATGTTTTGAACCATTCCTGTGACACTAGTTATAGATTCCGATGCTTCACTTCTTGTTTACTGTAGCCCTCTGACCTTCTTATTGACGATGAAACTCAGAAATTGCATCGGAATTAAATACAAAAATCACAATGCCGACTTATGTACTTGTAAACTGACTCTTCTTACTGTCTATGTTTCAACCATCCATGTGACACTAGTTATAGATTCCGATGCTTCACTTTATTTTTACTGTATCCCTCTGACCTTCTTATTGACGATGAAACACAGAAATTGCATGGGAATTAAATACAAAAGTCACAATGCCGACTTATGTACAAGAAAGCTGACTGTTCTATCTGTCTATGATTGAACCATTCCTGTGACACTAGTTATAGATTCCGATGCTTCACTTCAGGTTTACTGTATCCCTCTGACCTTCTTATTGACGATGAAACACAGATTTTGCATCAGAATTAAATACAAAAGGCACAATGCCGACTTATGTACATGTAAACTGACACTTCTTACTGTCTATGATTTAACCATTCCTGTGACACTAGTTATAGATTCCGAAGCTTCACTTCAGGTTTACTGTATCCCTCTGACCTTCTTATTGACGATGAAACACAGAAATTGCATCGGAATTAAATACAAAAGGCACAATGCCGACTTAAGTACAAGAAAACTGACTCTTCTTACTGTCTATGTTTTAAAACCATTCCTGTAACACTAGTTATAGATTCCAATGCTTCACTTAAGGTTTACTGTATCCCTCTGACCTTCTTATTGACGATGAAGCACAGAAATTGCATCGGAGTTAAATACAAAAGGCACAATGCAGACGTAAGTACAAGAAAACTGACTCTTCTTAGTGTCTATGTTTTGAACCATTCCTGTGACACTAGTTATAGATTCCGATGGTTCACTTCAGGTTTACTGTATCCCCCTGACCTTCTTATTGACGATGAAACACAGAAATTGCTTCGGAATTAAATAGGAAAAGCACCATGCCGACTTAAGTACAAGAAAACTAGCTCTTCTTACTGTCTATGTTTTGAACCATTCCTGTGACACTAGTTATAGATTCCGATACTTCACCTCAGGTTTACTGTATCCCTCTGACCTCCTTATTGACGATGAAACACAGAAATTGCATCGGAATTAATTTCAAAAGGCACAATGCCGTTTTAAGTACTAGGAAACTGACTCTTTTTACTGTCTATGTTTTGAACCATTACTGTGACACTAGTTATAGATTCCAATGCTTCACTTCAGGTTTACCGTATCCCTCTGACCTTCTTATTGACGATAATACACAGAAATTGCACCGGAATTAAATACAGAAGGCACAATGCCGACTTAAGTACAAGAAAACTGACTCTTCTTACTGCCTATGTTTTGAACCATTCCTGTGACACTAGTTATACATTTTGATGCTTCACTTCAGGTTTACTGTATCCCTCTGACCTCCTTATTGACGAAGAAAAACACAGAAATTTCATCGGAATTAAATACAAAATGCACCATGCCGACTTAAGTACTAGGAAACTGACTCTTTTTACTGCCTATGTTTTGAACCATTACTGTGACACTAGTTATAGATTCCAATGCTTCACTTCAGGTTTACTGTATCCCTCTGTCCTTCTTATTAACGATGAAACACAGAAATTGCATCGGAATTAAATACAAAAGGCACAATGCCTACTTAAGTACAAGAAAACTGATCCTTCTTACTGTCTATGTTTTGAACCATTCCTGTGACACTAGTTATAGATTCCGATGCTTCACTTCAGGTTTACTGCATCCCTCTGACCTTCTTAATGACGATGAAACACAGAAATTGCATCGGAAGTAATACAAAAGGTACAATGCCGACTTAAGTACAAGAAAACTAACTCTTCTTACTGTCTATGATTTGAACCATTCCTGTAACACTAGTTATAGATTCCGATGCTTCACTTCAGGTTTACTGTATCCCTCTATCCTTCTTATTGACGATGAAACACAGAAATTGCATCGGAATTAAATACAAAAGGCACAATGCCTACTTAAGTACAAGAAAACTGACTCTTCTTACTGTCTATGTTTTGAACCATTCCTGTGACACAAGTTATAGATTCCCAATCTTCACTTCAGGTTTACTGTATCCCTCTGACCTTCTTATTGACGATGAAAGACAGAAATTGCATCGGAATTAATACAAAAGGTACAATGCCGACTTAAGTACAAGAAAACTGACTCTTCTTACTGTCTATGATTTGAACCATTCCTGTGACACTAGTTATAGATTCCGATGCTTCACTTCAGGTTTACTGTATCCCTCTGACCTTCTTATTGACGATGAAACACAGAAATTGCATCGGAATTAATACAAAAGGTACAATGCCGACTTAAGTACAAGAAAACTGAATCTTCTTACTGTCTATGATTTGAACCATTCCTGTGACACTAGTTATAGATTCCGATGCTTCACTTCAGGTTTACTGTATCCCTCTGACCTTCTTATTGACGATGAAACACAGAAATTGCATCGGAATTAAATACAAAAGGCACAATGCCGACTTTAGTACAGGAAAACTGACGCTTCTTACTGTCTATGTTTGAACCATTAATGAGACACTAGTTATAGATTCCGATGCTTCACTTCAGGTTTACTGTATCCCTCTGACCTTCTTATTGTTGATGAATCACAGATATTGCATTGGAATTAAATACAAAGGCACAATGCCTACTTAAGTACAAAAAAACTGACTCTTCTTACTGTCTAGGTTTGAACCATTCCTGTGACACTAGTTATAGATTCCGATGTTTCACTTCTTGTTTACTGTAGCCCTCTGACCTTCTTATTGACGATGAAACACAGAAATTGCATCGGAATTAAATACAAAAGGCACAATGCCGACTTAAGTACAAGAAAAAAGACGCTTCTTACCGTCTATGATTTGAACCATTCATGTGACACTAGTTATAGCTTCCGATGCTGCACTTCATGTATACTGTATCCATCTGACCTTCTTATTGAATATGAAACTCAGAAATAGCATCGGAATTAAATACAAAAGGCACAATGCCGACTTATGTACATGTAAACTGACTCTTTTTACGGTCTATGTTTCAACTATTCATGTTACACTAGTTATAGATTCCGATGCTTCACTTCATTTTTACTGTATCCCTCTGACCTTCGTATTGACGATAAAACACAGAAATTGCATCGGAATTAAATATAAAAGGCACAATGCCGACTTAAGTAATGGATAACTGACTCTTCTTACTGTCTATGTTTGAACCATTCATGAGACACTAGTTATAGATTCCGATGCTTCACTTCAAGTTTACTGTATATTTCTGACCTTCTTATTGTTGATGAATCACAGATATTGCATTGGAATTAAATACAAAGGCACAATGCCTACTTAAGTACAAAAAAACTGACTCTTCTTACTGTCTATGTTTTGAACCATTCCTGTGACACTAGTTATAGATTCCGATGCTTCACTTCAGGTTTACAGTATCCCTCTGTCCTTCTTATTGACGATGAAACACAGAAATTGCATCGGAATTAAATACAAAAGTCACAATGCCAACTTATGTACAAGAAAACTGACTCTTCTTACTGTCTATGATTGAACCATTCCTGTGACACTATTTATAGATTCCGATGCTTCACTTCAGGTTTACTGTATCCCTCTGACCTTCTTATTGACGATGAAACACAGAAATTGCATCGGAATTAAATACAAAAGGCACAATGCCGGCATAAGTACAAGGAAACTAACTCTTCTTACTGTCTATGTTTTGAACCATTCCTGTGACACTAGTTATTGATTCCAATGCTTCACTTCAGGTTTACAGTATCCCTCTGTCCTTCGTATTGACGATGAAACACAGAATTTGCATCGGAATTAAATACAAAAGGCACAATGATTACTTAAGTACAAGAAAACTGACTCTTCTTCTGTCTATGTTTTGAACCATTCCTGTGAAACTAGTTATAGATTCCAATGCTGCACTTCAGGTTTACTGTAACCCTCTGACCTTCTTATTGACGATGAAACACAGAAATTACATCGGAATTAATACAAAAGGTACAATGCAGTCTTAAGTACAAGAAAACTAACTCTTCTTACTGTCTATGATTTGAACCATTCCTGTGACACTAGTTATAGATTCCGATGCTTCACTTCTTGTTTACTGTAGCCCTCTGACCTTCTCATTGACGATGAAACACAGAAATTGCATCGGAATTAAATACAAAAGGCACAATGCCGACTTAAGTACAAGAAAACAGACTCTTCTTACCGTCTATGATTTGAACCATTCATGTGACACTAGTTATAGCTTCCGATGCTGCACTTCAGGTATACTGTATCCATCTGACCTTCTTATTGAATATGAAACTCAGAAATAGCATCGGAATTAAATACAACAGGCACAATGCCGACTTATGTACATGTAAACTGACACTTCTTACTGTCTATGTTTCAACCATTCATGTGACACTAGTTACAGATTCCGATGCTTTACTTCAGGTTTACCGTATCCCTCAGTCCTTCTTATTGACGATGAAACACAGAAAGTGCTTCGGAATGAAATACAAAAGGCACAATGCCAACTTAAGTACAAGATAACTGATTCTTCTTATTGTCTATGATTGAACCATTCCTGTGACACTAGTTATAGATTCCGATGCTTCACTTCAGGTTTACTGTATCCCTCTGACCTTCTTATTGACGATGAAACACAGAAATTGCATCGGAATTAAATACAAAAGGCACAATGCCGACTTAAGTACAAGAAAACTAGCTCTTCTTACCGTCTATGTTTTGAACCATTCCTGTGACACTAGTTATAGATTCCGATACTTCACCTCAGGTTTACTGTATCCTTCTGACCTTCTTATTGACGATGAAACACAGAAATTGCATCGGTATTAAATACAGAAGGCACAATGCCAACTTAAGTACAAGAAAAGTGACTCTTCTTACTGCCTATGTTTTGAACCATTCCTGTGACACTAGTTATACATTCTGATGCTTCACTTCAGGTTTACTGTATCCCTCTGACCTCCTTATTGACGATGAAACACAGAAAATTCATCGGAATTAAATACAAAAGGCACAATGCCGACTTAAGTATAGGAAACTGACTCTTTTTACTGACTATGTTTTGAACCATTCCTGTGACACTAGTTATAGATTCCAATGCTTCACTTCAGGTTTACTGTATCCATCTGTCCTTCGTATTGACGATGAAACACAGAATTTGCATCGGAATTGAATACAAAAGGCACAATGTCGACTTATGTACATGTAAACTGACTCTTCTTACTGTCTATGTTTCAACCATTCTTGTGACACTAGTTATAGATTCCGATGCTTCACTTCATTTTTACTGTATCCCTCTGACCTTCTTATTCACGATGAAACACAGAAATTGCATCGGAATTAAATACAAAAGTCACAATGCCGACTTATGTACAAGAAAACTGACTCTTCTTACTGTCTATGATTGAACCATTCCTGTGACACTAGTTATAGATTCCGATGCTTCACTTCAGGTTTACTGTATCCCTCTGACCTTCTTATTGACGATGAAACACAGAAATTGCATCGGAATTAAATACAAAAGGCACAATGCCGACTTAAGTACAAGAAAACTGACTCTTCTTACTGTCTATGTTTTGAACCATTCCTCTGACACTAGTTATAGATTCCAATGCTTCACTTCAGGTTTACTGTATCCCTCTGTCCTTCGTATTGACGATGAAACACAGAATTTGCATCGGAATTAAATACAAAAGGCACAATGCCTACTTAAGTACAAGAAAACTGACTCTTCTTACTGTCTATGTTTTGAACCATTCCTGTGACACTAGTTATAGATTCCGATACGTCACTTCAGGTTTACTGTATCCCTCTGACCTTCTTATTGACGATGAAACACAGAAATTGCATCAGAATTAATACAAAAGGTACAATGCCCACTTAAGTACAAGAAAACTAACTCTTCTTAGTGTCTATGATTTGAACCGTTCCTGTGACACTAGTTATAGATTCCGATGCTTCACTTCAGGTTTACTGTATCCCTCTGTCCTTCTTATTGACGATGAAACACAGAAATTGCATCGGAATTAAATACAAAAGGCACAATGCGGACTTAAGTACAAGAAAACAGACTCTTCTTACTGTCTATGATTTGAACCATTCATGTGACACTAGTTATAGCTTCCGATGCTGCACTTCAGGTATACTGTATCCATCTGACCTTCTTATTGACGATGAAACTCAGAAATTGCATCGGAATTAAATACAAAAGGCACAATGCCGACCTATGTACATGTAAACTGACACTTCTTACTGTCTATCTTTCAACCATTCATGTGACACTAGTTACAGATTCCGATGCTTCACTTCATTTTTACTGTATCCCTCTGACCTTCTTATTGACGATGAAACACAGAAATTGCATGGGAATTAAATACGAAAGTCACAATGCCGACTTATGTACAAGAAAACTGACTCTTCTTACTGTCTATGATTGAACCGTTCCTGTGACACTAGTTATAGATTCCGATGCTTCACTTCAGGTTTACTGTATCCCTCTGACCTTCTTATTGACGATGAAACACAGAAATTGCATCGGAATTAAATACAAAAGGCACAATGCCGACTTAAGTACAAGAAAACTGACTCTTCTTACTGTCTATGTTTTAAAACCATTCCTGTGACACTAGTTATAGATTCCAATGCTTCACTTCAGGTTTACTGTATCCCTCTGATCTTCTTATTGACGATGAAGCACAGAAATTGCATCGGAGTTAAATACAAAAGGCACAATGCCGACGTAAGTACAAGAAAACTGACTCTTCTTACTGTCTATGTTTTGAACCATTCCTGTGACACTAGTTATAGATTCCGATGCTTCACTTCAGGTTTACTGTATCCCCCTGACCTTCTTATTGACGATGAAACACAGAAATTGCTTCGGAATTAAATAGGAAAAGCACAATGCCGACTTAAGTACAAGAAAACTAGATCTTCTTACTGTCTATGTTTTGAACCATTCCTGTGACACTAGTTATAGATTCCGATACTTCACCTCAGGTTTACGGTATCCCTCTGACCTTCTTATTGACGATGAAACACAGAAATTGCATCGGAATTAAATTCAAAAGGCACAATGCCGTTTTAAGTACTAGGAAACTGACTCTTTTTAATGTCTATGTTTTGAACCATTCCTGTGACACTAGTTATAGATTCCAATGCTTCACTTCAGGTTTACTGTATCCCTCTGTCCTTCTTATTGACGATGAAACACAGAAATTGCATCGGAATTAAATACAAGAGGCACAATGCCTACTTAAGTACAAGAAAACTGACTCTTCTTACTGTCTATGTTTTGAACCATTCCTGTGACACTAGTTATAGATTCCGATGCTTCACTTTAGGTTTACTGTATCCCTCTGACCTTCTTATTGACGATGAAACACAGAAATTGCATCGGAATTAATACAAAAGGTACAATGCCGACTTAAGTACAAGAAAACTAACTCTTCTTACTGTCTATGATTTGAACCATTCCTGTGACACTTGTTATAGATTCCGATGCTTCACTTCTTGTTTACTGTAGCCCTCTGACCTTCTTATTGACGATGAAACACAGAAATTGCTTCGGAATTAAATAGGAAAAGCACAATGCCGACTTAAGTACAAGAAAACTAGCTCTTCTTACTGTCTATGTTTTGAACCATTCCTGTGACACTAGTTATAGATTCCGATACTTCACCTCAGGTTTACTGTATCCCTCTGACCTTCTTATTGACGATGAAACACAGAAATTGCATCGGAATTAAATTCAAAAGGCACAATGCCGTTTTAAGTACTAGGAAACTGACTCTTTTTAATGTCTATGTTTTGAACCATTCCTGTGACACTAGTTATAGATTCCGATGCTTCACTTCATTTTTACTGTATCCCTCTGACCTTCTTATTGACGATGAAACACAGAAATTGCATGGGAATTAACTACAAAAGTCACAATGCCGACTTATGTACAAGAAAGCTGACTCTTCTTACTGTCTATGATTGAAACATTCCTGTGACACTAGTTATAGATTCCGATGCTTCACTTCAGGTTAACTGTATCCCTCTGACCTTCTTATTGACGATGAAACACAGAAATTGCATCGGAATTAAATACAAAAGGCACAATGCCGACTTAAGTACAAGAAAAATGACTCTTCTTACTGTCTATGTTTTAAAACCATTCCTGTGACACTAGTTATAGATTCCAATGCTTCACTTCAGGTTTACTGTATCCCTCTGACCTTCTTATTGACGATGAAGCACAGAAATTGCATCGGAGTTAAATACAAAAGGCACAATGCCGACGTAAGTACAAGAAAACTGACTCTTCTTACTGTCTATGTTTTGAACCATTCCTGTGACACTAGTTATAGATTCCGATGCTTCACTTCAGGTTTACTGTATCCCCCTGACCTTCTTACTGACGATGAAACACAGAAATTGCTTCGGAATTAAATAGGAAAAGCACAATGCCGACTTAAGTACAAGAAAACTAGCTCTTCTTACTGTCTATGTTTTGAACCATTCCTGTGACACTAGTTATAGATTCCGATACTTCACCTCAGGTTAACTGTATCCCTCTGACCTTCTTATTGACGATGAAACACAGAAATTGCATCGGAATTAAATTCAAAAGACACAATGCCGTTTTAAGTACTAGGAAACTGACACTTCTTACTGCCTATGTTTTGAACCATTCCAGTGACATTAGTTATACATTCTGATGCTTCACTTCAGGTTTACTGTATCCCTCTGACCTCCTTATTGACGATGAAACACAGAAATTTCATCGGAATTTAATACAAAAAAGGCACAATGCCGACTTAAGTACTAGGAAACTGACTCTTTTTACTGTCTATGTTTTGAACCATTCCTGTGACACTAGTTATAGATTCCAATGCTTCACTTCAGGTTTACTGTAACCCTCTGTCCTTCTTATTGACGATGAAACACAGAATTTGCATCGGAATTAAATACAAAAGGCATAATGCCTACTTAAGTACAAGAAAACTGACCCTTCTTACTGTCTATGATTTGAACCATTCCTTTGACACTAGTTATAGATTCCGATGCTTCACTTCAGGTTTACTGTATCCCTCTGACCTTCTTATTGACGATGAAACACAGAAATTGCATCGGAATTAATACAAAAGGTACAATGCCGACTTAAGTACAAGAAAACTAACTCTTCTTACTGTCTATGATTTGAACAATTCCTGTGACACTAGTTATAGATTCCGATGCTTCACTTCAGGTTTACTGTATCCCTCTGTCCTTCTTATTGACGATGAAACACAGAAATTGCATCGGAATTAAATACAAAAGGCACAATGCCTACTTATGTACAAGAAAACTGACTCTTCTTACTGTCTATGTTCTGAACCATTCCTGTGACACTAGTTATAGATTCCGATGCTTCACTTCAGGTTTACTGTATCCCTCTGACCTTCTTATTGACGATGAAACACAGAAATTGCATCGGAATTAAATACAAAAGGCACAATGCCGACTTAAGTACAGGAAAACTGACTCTTCTTACTGCCTATGTTTGAACCATTAATGAGACACTAGTTATAGATTCCGATGCTTCACTTCAGGTTTAATGTATCCCTCTGACCTTCTTATTGTTGATGAATCACAGATATTGCATTGGAATTAAATACAAAGGCTCAATGCCTACTTAAGTACAAAAAAACTGACTCTTCTTACTGTCTATGTTTTGAACC
This sequence comes from Schistocerca piceifrons, assembly GCF_021461385.2. Taxonomy (NCBI): domain Eukaryota; kingdom Metazoa; phylum Arthropoda; class Insecta; order Orthoptera; family Acrididae; genus Schistocerca; species Schistocerca piceifrons. The sequence continues at coordinate 11,276,720 of NC_060146.1, read as the reverse complement.
ATTCCTGTGACACTAGTTATAGATTCCGATGCTTCACTTCTTGTTTACTGTAGCCCTCTGACCTTCTTATTGACGATGAAACACTGAAATTGCATCGGAATTAAATACAAAAGGCACAATGACGACTTAAGTACAAGAAAACAGACTCTTCTTACCGTCTATGATTTGAACCATTCATGTGACACTAGTTATAGCTTCCGATGCTGCACTTCAGGTATACTGTATCCCTCTGACCTTCTTATTGACGATGAAACACAGAAATTGCATCGGAACTAATACAAAAGGTACAATGCCCACTTAAGTTCAAGAAAATTAACTCTTCTTAGTGTCTATGATTTGAACCGTTCCTGTGACAGTAGTTATAGATTCCGATGCTTCACTTCAGGTTTACTGTATCCCTCTGTCCTTCTTATTGACGATGAAACACAGAAATTGCATCGGAATTAAATACAAAAGGCACAATGCCTACTTAAGTACAAGAAAACTGACTCTTCTTCTGTCTATGTTTTGAACCATTCCTGTGACACTAGTTATAGATTCCGATGCTTCACTTCTTGTTTACTATAGCCCTCTGACCTTCTTATTGACGATGAAACTCAGAAATTGCATCGGAATTAAATACAAAAGTCACAATGCCGACTTATGTACAAGAAAGCTGACTCTTCTTACTGTCTATGTTTCAACCATTCATGTGACACTAGTTATAGATTCCGATGCTTCACTTCATTTTTACTGTATCCCTCTGACCTTCTTATTCACGACGAAACACAGAAATTGCATCGGAATTAAATACAAAAGTCACAATGCCGACTTATGTACAAGAAAACTTTCTCTTCTTACTGTCTGTGATTGAACCATTCCTGTGGCACTAGTTGTAGATTCCGATGCTTCACTTCAGGTTTACTGTATCCCTCTGACCTTCTTATTGACGATGAAACACAGAAATTGCATCGGAATTAAATACAAAAGGCAGAATGCCGACTTAAGTACAAGAAAACTGACTCTTCTTACTGTCTATGTTTTGAACCATTCCTGTGACACTAGTTATAGATTCCAATGCTTCACTACAGGTTTACTGTATCCCTCTGTCCTTCGTATTGACGATGAAACACAGAATTTGCATCGGAATTAAATACAAAAGGCACAACGCCTACTTACGTACAAGAAAACTGACTCTTCTTACTGTCTATGTTTTGAACCATTCCTGTGACACTAGTTATAGATTCCGATGCATCACTTCAGGGTCACTGTATCCCTCTGATCCTCTTATTGACGATGAAGCACCGAAATTGCATCGGAATTAAAGACAAAAGGCACAATGCCGACTTAAATATAAGAAAACCGACTCTTCTCACTGTCTATGCGTTGACCCATTCCTTTGACACTAGTTATAGATTCCGATGCTTCACTTCAGGTATACTGTATCCATCTGACGTTCTTATTGACGATGAAACACAGAAATTGCATCGGAATTAAATACAAAAGGCACAATGCCTACTTAAGTACAAGAAAACTGACTCTTCTTCTGTCTATGTTTTGAACCATTCCTGTGACACTAGTTATAGATTCCGATGCTTCACTTCTTGTTTACTATAGCCCTCTGACCTTCTTATTGACGATGAAACTCAGAAATTGCATCGGAATTAAATACAAAAGTCACAATGCCGACTTATGTACAAGAAAGCTGACTCTTCTTACTGTCTATGATTGAACCATTGGTGTGACACTAGTTATAGATTCCGATGTTTCACTTCTTGTTTACTGTAGCCCTCTGACCTTCTTATTGACGATGAAACACAGAAATTGCATCGGAATTAATACAAAAGGGACAATGCCGACTTAAGTACAAGAAAACTAACTCTTCTTACTGTCTATGATTTGAACCATTCCTGTGACACTAGTTATAGATTCCGATGCTTCACTTCAGGTTTACTGTGTCCCTCTGTTCTTCTTATTGACGATGAAACACAGAAATTGCATCGGAATTAAATACAAAAGGCACAATGCCTACTTATGTACAAGAAACTGACTCTTCTTACTGTCTATGTTTTGAACCATTCCTGTGACACTAGTTATTGATTCCGATGCTTCACTTCAGGTTTACTGTATCCCTCTGACCTTCTTATTGACAGTGAAACACAGAAATTGCATCGGAATTAATACAAAAGGTACAATGCCGACTTAATTACAAGAAAACTAACTCTTCTTACTGTCTATGCTTTGAACCATTCCTGTGACACTAGTTATAGATTCCGATGCATCACTTCAGGGTCACTGTATCCCTCTGATCCTCTTATTGACGATGAAGCACCGAAATTGCATCGGAATTAAAGACAAAAGGCACAATGCCGACTTAAATATAAGAAAACCGACTCTTCTCACTGTCTATGCGTTGACCCATTCCTTTGACACTAGTTATAGATTCCGATGCTTCACTTCAGGTATACTGTATCCATCTGACGTTCTTATTGACGATGAAACTCAGAAATTGCATCGGAATTAAATACAAAAGGCACAATGCCGACTTATGTACATGTAAACTGACACTTCTTACTGTCTATGTTTCAACCATTCATGTGACACTAGTTATAGATTCCGATGCTTCACTTCATTTTTACTGTATCCCTCTGACCATCTTATTGACGATGAAACACAGAAATTGCATGGGAATTAAATACAAAAGTCACAATGCCGTCTTATGTACAAGAAAACTGACTCTTCTTACTGTCTATGTTTTGAACCATTCCTGTGACACTAGTTATAGATTCCAATGCTTCACTTCAGGTTTACTGTATCCCTCTGACCTTCTTATTGACGATGAAACACAGAAATTGCATCGGAACTAAATTAAAAAGGCACAATGCCGACTTAAGTACTAGGAAACTGACTCTTTTTACTGTCTATGTTTTTAACCATTCCTGTGACACTAGTTATAGATTCCAATGCTTCACTTCAGGTTTACTGTATTCCTCTGACCTTCTTATTGACGATAATACACAGAAATTGCACCGGAATTAAATACAGAAGGCACAATGCCGACTTAAGTACAAGAAAAATGACTCTTCTTACTGTCTATGTTTTAAAACCATTCCTGTGACACTAGTTATAGATTCCAATGCTTCACTTCAGGTTTACTGTATCCCTCTGACCTTCTTATTGACGATGAAGCACAGAAATTGCATCGGAGTTAAGTACAAAAGGCACAATGCCGACGTAAGTACAAGAAAACTGACTCTTCTTACTGTCTATGATTTGAACCATTTCTGTGACACTAGTTATAGATTCCGATGCTTCACTTCAGGTTTACTGTATCCCCCTGACCTTCTTACTGACGATGAAACACAGAAATTGCTTCGGAATTAAATAGGAAAAGCACAATGCCGACTTAAGTACAAGAAAACTAGCTCTTCTTACTGTCTATGTTTTGAACCATTCCTGTGACACTAGTTATAGATTCCGATACTTCACCTCAGGTTTACTGTATCCCTCTGACCTTCTTATTGACGATGAAACACAGAAATTGCATCGGAATTAAATTCAAAAGACACAATGCCGTTTTAAGTACTAGGAAACTGATTCTTTTTACTGTCTATGTTTTGAACCATTCCTGTGACACTAGTTATAGATTCCAATGCTTCACTTCAGGTTTACTGTATCCCTCTGACCATCTTATTGACGATAATACACAGAAATTGCACCGGAATTAAATACAGAAGGCACAATGCCGACTTAAGTACAAGAAAACTGAAACTTCTTACTGCCTATGTTTTGAACCATTCCAGTGACACTAGTTATACATTCTGATGCTTCACTTCAGGTTTACTGTATCCCTCTGACCTCCTTATCGACGATGAAACACAGAAATTTCATCGGAATTAAATACAAAAAAGGCACAATGCCGACTTAAGTACTAGGAAACTGACTCTTTTTACTGTCTATGTTTTGAACCATTCCTGTGACACTAGTTATAGATTCCAATGCTTCACTTCAGGTTTACTGTAACCCTCTGTCCTTCTTATTGACGATGAAACACAGAATTTGCATCGGAATTAAATACAAAAGGCACAATGCCTACTTAAGTACAAGAAAACTGACCCTTCTTACTGTCTATGTTTTGAACCATTCCTTTGACACTAGTTATAGATTCCGATGCTTCACTTCAGGTTTACTGTATCCCTCTGACCTTCTTATTGACGATGAAACACAGAAATTGCATCGGAATTAATACAAAAGGTACAATGCCGACTTAAGTACAAGAAAACTAACTCTTCTTACTGTCTATGATTTGAACAATTCCTGTGACACTAGTTATAGATTCCGATGCTTCACTTCAGGTTTAGTGTATCCCTCTGTCCTTCTTATTGACGATGAAACACAGAAATTGCATCGGAATTAAATACAAAAGGCACAATGCCTACTTATGTACAAGAAAACTGACTCTTCTTACTGTCTATGTTTTGAACCATTCCTGTGACACTAGTTATAGATTCCGATGCTTCACTTCAGGTTTACTGTATCCCTCTGACCTTCTTATTGACGATGAAACACAGAAATTGCATCGGAATTAAATATAAAAGGCACAATGCCGACTTAAGTACAGGAAAACTGACTCTTCTTACTGTCTATGTTTGAACCATTAATGAGACACTAGTTATAGATTCCGATGCTTCACTTCAGATTTAATGTATCCCTCTGACCTTCTTATTGTTGATGAATCACAGATATTGCATTGGAATTAAATACAAAGGCTCAATGCCTACTTAAGTACAAAAAAAACTGTCTCTTCTTACTGTCTATGTTTTGAACCATTCCTGTGACACTAGTTATAGATTCCGATGCTTCACTTCTTGTTTACTGTAGCCCTCTGACCTTCTTATTGACGATGAAACACTGAAATTGCATCGGAATTAAATACAAAAGGCACAATGACGACTTAAGTACAAGAAAACAGACTCTTCTTACCGTCTATGATTTGAACCATTCATGTGACACTAGTTATAGCTTCCGATGCTGCACTTCAGGTATACTGTATCCATCTGACCTTCTTATTGAATATGAAACTCAGAAATAGCATCGGAATTAAATACAAAAGGCATAATGCCGACTTATGTACATGTAAACTGACTCTTCTTACTGTCTATGTTTCAACCATTCATGTGACACTAGTTATAGATTCCGATGCTTCACTTCATTTTTACTGTATCCCTCTGACCTTCTTATTCACGATGAAACACAGAAATTGCATCGGAATTAAATACAAAAGTCACAATGCCGACTTATGTACAAGAAAACTGACTCTTCTTACTGTCTGTGATTGAATCATTCCTGTGGCACTAGTTGTAGATTCCGATGCTTCACTTCAGGTTAACTGTATCCCTCTGACCTTCTTATTGACGATGAAACACAGAAATTGCATCGGAATTAAATACAAAAGGCACAATGCCGACTTAAGTACAAGAAAAATGACTCTTCTTACTGTCTATGTTTTAAAACCATTCCTGTGACACTAGTTATAGATTCCAATGCTTCACTTCAGGTTTACTGTATCCCTCTGACCTTCTTATTGACGATGAAGCGCAGAAATTGCATCGGAGTTAAATACAAAAGGCACAATGCCGACGTAAGTACAAGAAAACTGACTCTTCTTACTGTCTATGTTTTGAACCATTCCTGTGACACTAGTTATAGATTCCGATGCTTCACTTCAGGTTTACTGTATCCCCCTGACCTTCTTACTGACGATGAAACACAGAAATTGCTTCGGAATTAAATAGGAAAAGCACAATGCCGACTTAAGTACAAGAAAACTAGCTCTTCTTACTGTCTATGTTTTGAACCATTCCTGTGACACTAGTTATAGATTCCGATACTTCACCTCAGGTTTACTGTATCCCTCTGACCTTCTTATTGACGATGAAACACAGAAATTGCATCGGAATTAAATTCAAAAGACACAATGCCGTTTTAAGTACTAGGAAACTGACACTTCTTACTGCCTATGTTTTGAACCATTCCAGTGACACTAGTTATACATTCTGATGCTTCACTTCAGGTTTACTGTATCCCTCTGACCTCCTTATTGACGATGAAACATAGAAATTTCATCGGAATTTAATACAAAAAAGGCACAATGCCGACTTAAGTACTAGGAAACTGACTCTTTTTACTGTCTATGTTTTGAACCATTCCTGTGACACTAGTTATAGATTCCAATGCTTCACTTCAGGTTTACTGTAACCCTCTGTCCTTCTTATTGACGATGAAACACAGAATTTGCATCGGAATTAAATACAAAAGGCACAATGCCTACTTAAGTACAAGAAAACTGACCCTTCTTACTGTCTATGATTTGAACCATTCCTTTGACACTAGTTATAGATTCCGATGCTTCACTTCAGGTTTACTGTATCCCTCTGACCTTCTTATTGACGATGAAACACAGAAATTGCATCGGAATTAATACAAAAGGTACAATGCCGACTTAAGTACAAGAAAACTAACTCTTCTTACTGTCTATGATTTGAACAATTCCTGTGACACTAGTTATAGATTCCGATGCTTCACTTCAGGTTTACTGTATCCCTCTGTCCTTCTTATTGACGATGAAACACAGAAATTGCATCGGAATTAAATACAAAAGGCACAATGCCTACTTATGTACAAGAAAACTGACTCTTCTTACTGTCTATGTTTTGAACCATTCCTGTGACACTAGTTATAGATTCCGATGCTTCACTTCAGGTTTACTGTATCCCTCTGACCTTCTTATTGACGATGAAACACAGAAATTGCATCGGAATTAAATACAAAAGGCACAATGCCGACTTATGTACAAGAAAACTGACTCTTCTTACTGTCTGTGATTGAATCATTCCTGTGGCACTAGTTGTAGATTCCGATGCTTCACTTCAGGTTTACTGTATCCCCCTGACCTTCTTACTGACGATGAAACACAGAAATTGCTTCGGAATTAAATAGGAAAAGCACAATGCCGACTTAAGTACAAGAAAACTAGCTCTTCTTACTGTCTATGTTTTGAACCATTCCTGTGACACTAGTTATAGATTCCGATACTTCACCTCAGGTTTACTGTATCCCTCTGACCTTCTTATTGACGATGAAACACAGAAATTGCATCGGAATTAAATTCAAAAGACACAATGCCGTTTTAAGTACTAGGAAACTGACACTTCTTACTGCCTATGTTTTGAACCATTCCAGTGACACTAGTTATACATTCTGATGCTTCACTTCAGGTTTACTGTATCCCTCTGACCTCCTTATTGACGATGAAACATAGAAATTTCATCGGAATTTAATACAAAAAAGGCACAATGCCGACTTAAGTACTAGGAAACTGACTCTTTTTACTGTCTATGTTTTGAACCATTCCTGTGACACTAGTTATAGATTCCAATGCTTCACTTCAGGTTTACTGTAACCCTCTGTCCTTCTTATTGACGATGAAACACAGAATTTGCATCGGAATTAAATACAAAAGGCACAATGCCTACTTAAGTACAAGAAAACTGACCCTTCTTACTGTCTATGATTTGAACCATTCCTTTGACACTAGTTATAGATTCCGATGCTTCACTTCAGGTTTACTGTATCCCTCTGACCTTCTTATTGACGATGAAACACAGAAATTGCATCGGAATTAATACAAAAGGTACAATGCCGACTTAAGTACAAGAAAACTAACTCTTCTTACTGTCTATGATTTGAACAATTCCTGTGACACTAGTTATAGATTCCGATGCTTCACTTCAGGTTTACTGTATCCCTCTGTCCTTCTTATTGACGATGAAACACAGAAATTGCATCGGAATTAAATACAAAAGGCACAATGCCTACTTATGTACAAGAAAACTGACTCTTCTTACTGTCTATGTTTTGAACCATTCCTGTGACACTAGTTATAGATTCCGATGCTTCACTTCAGGTTTACTGTATCCCTCTGACCTTCTTATTGACGATGAAACACAGAAATTGCATCGGAATTAAATACAAAAGGCACAATGCCGACTTAAGTACAGGAAAACTGACTCTTCTTACTGTCTATGTTTGAACCATTAATGAGACACTAGTTATAGATTCCGATGCTTCACTTCAGGTTTAATGTATCCCTCTGACCTTCTTATTGTTGATGAATCACAGATATTGCATTGGAATTAAATACAAAGGCTCAATGCCTACTTAAGTACAAAAAAACTGACTCTTCTTACTGTCTATGTTTTGAACCATTCCTGTGACACTAGTTATAGATTCCGATGCTTCACTTCTTGTTTACTGTAGCCCTCTGACCTTCTTATTGACGATGAAACACTGAAATTGCATCGGAATTAAATACAAAAGGCACAATGACGACTTAAGTACAAGAAAACAGACTCTTCTTACCGTCTATGATTTGAACCATTCATGTGACACTAGTTATAGCTTCCGATGCTGCACTTCAGGTATACTGTATCCATCTGACCTTCTTATTGAATATGAAACTCAGAAATAGCATCGGAATTAAATACAAAAGGCACAATGCCGACTTATGTACATGTAAACTGACTCTTCTTACTGTCTATGTTTCAACCATTCATGTGACACTAGTTATAGATTCCGATGCTTCACTTCATTTTTACTGTATCCCTCTGACCTTCTTATTCACGATGAAACACAGAAATTGCATCGGAATTAAATACAAAAGTCACAATGCCGACTTATGTACAAGAAAACTGACTCTTCTTACTGTCTGTGATTGAACCATTCCTGTGGCACTAGTTGTAGATTCCGATGCTTCACTTCAGGTTTACTGTATCCCTCTGACCTTCTTATTGACGATGAAACACAGAAATTGCATCGGAATTAAATACAAAAGGCAGAATGCCGACTTAAGTACAAGAAAACTGACTCTTCTTACTGTCTATGTTTTGAACCATTCCTGTGACACTAGTTATAGATTCCAATGCTTCACTACAGGTTTACTGTATCCCTCTGTCCTTCGTATTGACGATGAAACACAGAATTTGCATCGGAATTAAATACAAAAGGCACAACGCCTACTTACGTACAAGAAAACGGACTCTTCTTACTGTCTATGTTTTGAACCATTCCTGTGACACTAGTTATAGATTCCGATGCTTCACTTCAGGTTTACTGTATCCCTCTGACCTTCTTATTGACGATGAAACACAGAAATTGCATCGGAAATAATACAAAAGGTACAATGCCCACTTAAGTACAAGAAAATTAACTCTTCTTAGTGTCTATGATTTGAACCGTTCCTGTGACACTAGTTATAGATTCCGATGCTTCACTTCAGGTTTACTGTATCCCTCTGTCCTTCTTATTGACGATGAAACACAGAAATTGCATCGGAATTAAATACAAAAGGCACAATGCCTTCTTAAGTACAAGAAAACTGACTCTTCTTCTGTCTATGTTTTGAACCATTCCTGTGACACTAGTTATAGATTCCGATGCTTCACTTCTTGTTTACTATAGCCCTCTGACCTTCTTATTGACGATGAAACTCAGAAATTGCATCGGAATTAAATACAAAAGTCACAATGCCGACTTATGTACAAGAAGGCTGACTCTTCTTACTGTCTATGATTGAACCATTGGTGTGACACTAGTTATAGATTCCGATGTTTCACTTCTTGTTTACTGTAGCCCTCTGACCTTCTTATTGACGATGAAACACAGAAATTGCATCGGAATTAATACAAAAGGGACAATGCCGACTTAAGTACAAGAAAACTAACTCTTCTAACTGTCTATGATTTGAACCATTCCTGTGACACTAGTTATAGATTCCGATGCTTCACTTCAGGTTTACTGTGTCCCTCTGTTCTTCTTATTGACGATGAAACACAGAAATTGCATCGGAATTAAATACAAAAGGCACAATGCCTACTTATGTACAAGAAAACTGACTCTTCTTACTGTCTATGTTTTGAACCATTCCTGTGACACTAGTTATTGATTCCGATGCTTCACTTCAGGTTTACTGTATCCCTCTGACCTTCTTATTGACGGTGAAACACAGAAATTGCATCGGAATTAATACAAAAGGTACAATGCCGACTTAATTACAAGAAAACTAACTCTTCTTACTGTCTATGCTTTGAACCATTCCTGTGACACTAGTTATAGATTCCGATGCATCACTTCAGGGTCACTGTATCCCTCTGATCCTCTTATTGACGATGAAGCACCGAAATTGCATCGGAATTAAAGACAAAAGGCACAATGCCGACTTAAATATAAGAAAACCGACTCTTCTCACTGTCTATGCGTTGACCCATTCCTTTGACACTAGTTATAGATTCCGATGCTTCACTTCAGGTTTACTGTATCCCTCTGACCTTCTTATTGTTGATGAATGACAGATATTGCATTGGAATTAAATACAAAGGCACAATGCCGACTTAAGTACAAGAAAACAGACTCTTCCTACTGTCTATGATTGGAACCATTCATGTGACACTAGTTATAGCTTCCGATGCTGCACTTCAGGTATACTGTATCCATCTGACGTTCTTATTGACGATGAAACTCAGAAATTGCATCGGAATTAAATACAAAAGGCACAATGCCGACTTATGTACATGTAAACTGACACTTCTTACTGTCTATGTTTCAACCATTCATGTGACACTAGTTATAGATTCCGATGCTTCACTTCATTTTTACTGTATCCCTCTGACCATCTTATTGACGATGAAACACAGAAATTGCATGGGAATTAAATACAAAAGTCACAATGCCGTCTTATGTACAAGAAAACTGACTCTTCTTACTGTCTATGTTTTGAACCATTCCTGTGACACTAGTAGTAGATTCCGATACTTCACCTCAGGTTTACTGTATCCCTCTGACCTTGTTATTGACAATGAAACACAGAAATTGCATCGGAATTAAATTCAAAAGGCACAATGCCGACTTAAGTACTAGGAAACTGAGTCTTTTTACTGTCTATGTTTTTAACCATTCCTGTGACACTAGTTATAGATTCCAATGCTTCACTTCAGGTTTACTGTATTCCTCTACCTTCTTATTGACGATAATACACAGAAATTGCACCGGAATTAAATACAGAAGGCACAATGCCGACTTAAGTACAAGAAAAATGACTCTTCTTACTGTCTATGTTTTAAAACCATTCCTGTGACACTAGTTATAGATTCCAATGCTTCACTTCAGGTTTACTGTATCCCTCTGACCTTCTTATTGACGATGAAGCACAGAAATTGCATCGGAGTTAAACACAAAAGGCACAATGCCGACGTAAGTACAAGAAAACTGACTCTTCTTACTGTCTATGTTTTGAACCATTCCTGTGACACTAGTTATAGATTCCGATGCTTCACTTCTTATTTACTGTAGCCCTCTGACCTTCTTATTGACGATGAAACACTGAAATTGCATCGGAATTAAATACAAAAGGCACAATGACGACTTAAGTACAAGAAAACAGACTCTTCTTACCGTCTATGATTTGAACCATTCATGTGACACTAGTTATAGCTTCCGATGCTGCACTTCAGGTATACTGTATCCATCTGACCTTCTTATTGAATATGAAACTCAGAAATAGCATCGGAATTAAATACAAAAGGCACAATGCCGACTTATGTACATGTAAACTGACTCTTCTTACTGTCTATGTTTCAACCATTCATGTGACACTAGTTATAGATTCCGATGCTTCACTTCATTTTTACTGTATCCCTCTGACCTTCTTATTCACGATGAAACACAGAAATTGCATCGGAATTAAATACAAAAGTCACAATGCCGACTTATGTACAAGAAAACTGACTCTTCTTACTGTCTGTGATTGAACCATTCCTGTGGCACTAGTTGTAGATTCCGATGCTTCACTTCAGGTTTACTGTATCCCTCTGACCTTCTTATTGACGATGAAACACAGAAATTGCATCGGAATTAAATACAAAAGGCAGAATGCCGACTTAAGTACAAGAAAACTGACTCTTCTTACTGTCTATGTTTTGAACCATTCCTGTGACACTAGTTATAGATTCCAATGCTTCACTACAGGTTTACTGTATCCCTCTGTCCTTCGTATTGACGATGAAACACAGAATTTGCATCGGAATTAAATACAAATGGCACAACGGCTACTTACGTACAAGAAAACTGACTCTTCTTACTGTCTATGTTTTGAACCATTCCTGTGACACTAGTTATAGATTCCGATGCTTCACTTCAGGTTTACTGTATCCCTCTGACCTTCTTATTGACGATGAAACACAGAAATTGCATCGGAACTAATACAAAAGGTACAATGCCCACTTAAGTACAAGAAAATTAACTCTTCTTAGTGTCTATGATTTGAACCGTTCCTGTGACACTAGTTATAGATACCGATGCTTCACTTCAGGTTTACTGTATCCCTCTGTCCTTCTTATTGACGATGAAACACAGAAATTGCATCGGAATTAAATACAAAAGGCACAATGCCTTCTTAAGTACAAGAAAACTGACTCTTCTTCTGTCTATGTTTTGAACCATTCCTGTGACACTAGTTATAGATTCCGATGCTTCACTTCTTGTTTACTATAGCCCTCTGACCTTCTTATTGACGATGAAACTCAGAAATTGCATCGGAATTAAATACAAAAGTCACAATGCCGACTTATGTACAAGAAAGCTGACTCTTCTTACTGTCTATGATTGAACCATTGGTGTGACACTAGTTATAGATTCCGATGTTTCACTTCTTGTTTACTGTAGCCCTCTGACCTTCTTATTGACGATGAAACACAGAAATTGCATCGGAATTAATACAAAAGGGACAATGCCGACTTAAGTACAAGAAAACTAACTCTTCTAACTGTCTATGATTTGAACCATTCCTGTGACACTAGTTATAGATTCCGATGCTTCACTTCAGGTTTACTGTGTCCCTCTGTTCTTCTTATTGACGATGAAACACAGAAATTGCATCGGAATTAAATACAAAAGGCACAATGCCTACTTATGTACAAGAAAACTGACTCTTCTTACTGTCTATGTTTTGAACCATTCCTGTGACACTAGTTATTGATTCCGATGCTTCACTTCAGGTTTACTGTATCCCTCTGACCTTCTTATTGACGGTGAAACACAGAAATTGCATCGGAATTAATACAAAAGGTACAATGCCGACTTAATTACAAGAAAACTAACTCTTCTTACTGTCTATGCTTTGAACCATTCCTGTGACACTAGTTATAGATTCCGATGCATCACTTCAGGGTCACTGTATCCCTCTGATCCTCTTATTGACGATGAAGCACCGAAATTGCATCGGAATTAAAGACAAAAGGCACAATGCCGACTTAAATATAAGAAAACCGACTCTTCTCACTGTCTATGCGTTGACCCATTCCTTTGACACTAGTTATAGATTCCGATGCTTCACTTCAGGTTTACTGTATCCCTCTGACCTTCTTATTGTTGATGAATGACAGATATTGCATTGGAATTAAATACAAAGGCACAATGCCGACTTAAGTACAAGAAAACAGACTCTTCCTACTGTCTATGATTGGAACCATTCATGTGACACTAGTTATAGCTTCCGATGCTGCACTTCAGGTATACTGTATCCATCTGACGTTCTTATTGACGATGAAACTCAGAAATTGCATCGGAATTAAATACAAAAGGCACAATGCCGACTTATGTACATGTAAACTGACACTTCTTACTGTCTATGTTTCAACCATTCATGTGACACTAGTTATAGATTCCGATGCTTCACTTCATTTTTACTGTATCCCTCTGACCATCTTATTGACGATGAAACACAGAAATTGCATGGGAATTAAATACAAAAGTCACAATGCCGTCTTATGTACAAGAAAACTGACTCTTCTTACTGTCTATGTTTTGAACCATTCCTGTGACACTAGTAGTAGATTCCGATACTTCACCTCAGGTTTACTGTATCCCTCTGACCTTGTTATTGACAATGAAACACAGAAATTGCATCGGAATTAAATTCAAAAGGCACAATGCCGACTTAAGTACTAGGAAACTGAGTCTTTTTACTGTCTATGTTTTTAACCATTCCTGTGACACTAGTTATAGATTCCAATGCTTCACTTCAGGTTTACTGTATTCCTCTGACCTTCTTATTGACGATAATACACAGAAATTGCACCGGAATTAAATACAGAAGGCACAATGCCGACTTAAGTACAAGAAAAATGACTCTTCTTACTGTCTATGTTTTAAAACCATTCCTGTGACACTAGTTATAGATTCCAATGCTTCACTTCTGGTTTACTGTATCCCTCTGACCTTCTTATTGACGATGAAGCACAGAAATTGCATCGGAGTTAAATACAAAAGGCACAATGCCGACGTAAGTACAAGAAAACTGACTCTTCTTACTGTCTATGTTTTGAACCATTCCTGTGACACTAGTTATAGATTCCGATGCTTCACTTCTTGTTTACTGTAGCCCTCTGACCTTCTTATTGACGATGAAACACTGAAATTGCATCGGAATTAAATACAAAAGGCACAATGACGACTTAAGTACAAGAAAACAGACTCTTCTTACCGTCTATGATTTGAACCATTCATGTGACACTAGTTATAGCTTCCGATGCTGCACTTCAGGTATACTGTATCCATCTGACCTTCTTATTGAATATGAAACTCAGAAATAGCATCGGAATTAAATACAAAAGGCACAATGCCGACTTATGTACATGTAAACTGACTCTTCTTACTGTCTATGTTTCAACCATTCATGTGACACTAGTTATAGATTCCGATGCTTCACTTCATTTTTACTGTATCCCTCTGACCTTCTTATTCACGATGAAACACAGAAATTGCATCGGAATTAAATACAAAAGTCACAATGCCGACTTATGTACAAGAAAACTGACTCTTCTTACTGTCTGTGATTGAACCATTCCTGTGGCACTAGTTGTAGATTCCGATGCTTCACTTCAGGTTTACTGTATCCCTCTGACCTTCTTATTGACGATGAAACACAGAAATTGCATCGGAATTAAATACAAAAGGCAGAATGCCGACTTAAGTACAAGAAAACTGACTCTTCTTACTGTCTATGTTTTGAACCATTCCTGTGACACTAGTTATAGATTCCAATGCTTCACTACAGGTTTACTGTATCCCTCTGTCCTTCGTATTGACGATGAAACACAGAATTTGCATCGGAATTAAATACAAATGGCACAACGGCTACTTACGTACAAGAAAACTGACTCTTCTTACTGTCTATGTTTTGAACCATTCCTGTGACACTAGTTATAGATTCCGATGCTTCACTTCAGGTTTACTGTATCCCTCTGACCTTCTTATTGACGATGAAACACAGAAATTGCATCGGAACTAATACAAAAGGTACAATGCCCACTTAAGTACAAGAAAATTAACTCTTCTTAGTGTCTATGATTTGAACCGTTCCTGTGACACTAGTTATAGATACCGATGCTTCACTTCAGGTTTACTGTATCCCTCTGTCCTTCTTATTGACGATGAAACACAGAAATTGCATCGGAATTAAATACAAAAGGCACAATGCCTTCTTAAGTACAAGAAAACTGACTCTTCTTCTGTCTATGTTTTGAACCATTCCTGTGACACTAGTTATAGATTCCGATGCTTCACTTCTTGTTTACTATAGCCCTCTGACCTTCTTATTGACGATGAAACTCAGAAATTGCATCGGAATTAAATACAAAAGTCACAATGCCGACTTATGTACAAGAAAGCTGACTCTTCTTACTGTCTATGATTGAACCATTGGTGTGACACTAGTTATAGATTCCGATGTTTCACTTCTTGTTTACTGTAGCCCTCTGACCTTCTTATTGACGATGAAACACAGAAATTGCATCGGAATTAATACAAAAGGGACAATGCCGACTTAAGTACAAGAAAACTAACTCTTCTAACTGTCTATGATTTGAACCATTCCTGTGACACTAGTTATAGATTCCGATGCTTCACTTCAGGTTTACTGTGTCCCTCTGTTCTTCTTATTGACGATGAAACACAGAAATTGCATCGGAATTAAATACAAAAGGCACAATGCCTACTTATGTACAAGAAAACTGACTCTTCTTACTGTCTATGTTTTGAACCATTCCTGTGACACTAGTTATTGATTCCGATGCTTCACTTCAGGTTTACTGTATCCCTCTGACCTTCTTATTGACGGTGAAACACAGAAATTGCATCGGAATTAATACAAAAGGTACAATGCCGACTTAATTACAAGAAAACTAACTCTTCTTACTGTCTATGCTTTGAACCATTCCTGTGACACTAGTTATAGATTCCGATGCATCACTTCAGGGTCACTGTATCCCTCTGATCCTCTTATTGACGATGAAGCACCGAAATTGCATCGGAATTAAAGACAAAAGGCACAATGCCGACTTAAATATAAGAAAACCGACTCTTCTCACTGTCTATGCGTTGACCCATTCCTTTGACACTAGTTATAGATTCCGATGCTTCACTTCAGGTTTACTGTATCCCTCTGACCTTCTTATTGTTGATGAATGACAGATATTGCATTGGAATTAAATACAAAGGCACAATGCCGACTTAAGTACAAGAAAACAGACTCTTCCTACTGTCTATGATTGGAACCATTCATGTGACACTAGTTATAGCTTCCGATGCTGCACTTCAGGTATACTGTATCCATCTGACGTTCTTATTGACGATGAAACTCAGAAATTGCATCGGAATTAAATACAAAAGGCACAATGCCGACTTATGTACATGTAAACTGACACTTCTTACTGTCTATGTTTCAACCATTCATGTGACACTAGTTATAGATTCCGATGCTTCACTTCATTTTTACTGTATCCCTCTGACCATCTTATTGACGATGAAACACAGAAATTGCATGGGAATTAAATACAAAAGTCACAATGCCGTCTTATGTACAAGAAAACTGACTCTTCTTACTGTCTATGTTTTGAACCATTCCTGTGACACTAGTAGTAGATTCCGATACTTCACCTCAGGTTTACTGTATCCCTCTGACCTTGTTATTGACAATGAAACACAGAAATTGCATCGGAATTAAATTCAAAAGGCACAATGCCGACTTAAGTACTAGGAAACTGAGTCTTTTTACTGTCTATGTTTTTAACCATTCCTGTGACACTAGTTATAGATTCCAATGCTTCACTTCAGGTTTACTGTATTCCTCTGACCTTCTTATTGACGATAATACACAGAAATTGCACCGGAATTAAATACAGAAGGCACAATGCCGACTTAAGTACAAGAAAAATGACTCTTCTTACTGTCTATGTTTTAAAACCATTCCTGTGACACTAGTTATAGATTCCAATGCTTCACTTCAGGTTTACTGTATCCCTCTGACCTTCTTATTGACGATGAAGCACAGAAATTGCATCGGAGTTAAATACAAAAGGCACAATGCCGACGTAAGTACAAGAAAACTGACTCTTCTTACTGTCTATGTTTTGAACCATTCCTGTGACACTAGTTATAGATTCCGATGCTTCACTTCTTGTTTACTGTAGCCCTCTGACCTTCTTATTGACGATGAAACACTGAAATTGCATCGGAATTAAATACAAAAGGCACAATGACGACTTAAGTACAAGAAAACAGACTCTTCTTACCGTCTATGATTTGAACCATTCATGTGACACTAGTTATAGCTTCCGATGCTGCACTTCAGGTATACTGTATCCATCTGACCTTCTTATTGAATATGAAACTCAGAAATAGCATCGGAATTAAATACAAAAGGCACAATGCCGACTTATGTACATGTAAACTGACTCTTCTTACTGTCTATGTTTCAACCATTCATGTGACACTAGTTATAGATTCCGATGCTTCACTTCATTTTTACTGTATCCCTCTGACCTTCTTATTCACGATGAAACACAGAAATTGCATCGGAATTAAATACAAAAGTCACAATGCCGACTTATGTACAAGAAAACTGACTCTTCTTACTGTCTGTGATTGAACCATTCCTGTGGCACTAGTTGTAGATTCCGATGCTTCACTTCAGGTTTACTGTATCCCTCTGACCTTCTTATTGACGATGAAACACAGAAATTGCATCGGAATTAAATACAAAAGGCAGAATGCCGACTTAAGTACAAGAAAACTGACTCTTCTTACTGTCTATGTTTTGAACCATTCCTGTGACACTAGTTATAGATTCCAATGCTTCACTACAGGTTTACTGTATCCCTCTGTCCTTCGTATTGACGATGAAACACAGAATTTGCATCGGAATTAAATACAAATGGCACAACGGCTACTTACGTACAAGAAAACTGACTCTTCTTACTGTCTATGTTTTGAACCATTCCTGTGACACTAGTTATAGATTCCGATGCTTCACTTCAGGTTTACTGTATCCCTCTGACCTTCTTATTGACGATGAAACACAGAAATTGCATCGGAACTAATACAAAAGGTACAATGCCCACTTAAGTACAAGAAAATTAACTCTTCTTAGTGTCTATGATTTGAACCGTTCCTGTGACACTAGTTATAGATACCGATGCTTCACTTCAGGTTTACTGTATCCCTCTGTCCTTCTTATTGACGATGAAACACAGAAATTGCATCGGAATTAAATACAAAAGGCACAATGCCTTCTTAAGTACAAGAAAACTGACTCTTCTTCTGTCTATGTTTTGAACCATTCCTGTGACACTAGTTATAGATTCCGATGCTTCACTTCTTGTTTACTATAGCCCTCTGACCTTCTTATTGACGATGAAACTCAGAAATTGCATCGGAATTAAATACAAAAGTCACAATGCCGACTTATGTACAAGAAAGCTGACTCTTCTTACTGTCTATGATTGAACCATTGGTGTGACACTAGTTATAGATTCCGATGTTTCACTTCTTGTTTACTGTAGCCCTCTGACCTTCTTATTGACGATGAAACACAGAAATTGCATCGGAATTAATACAAAAGGGACAATGCCGACTTAAGTACAAGAAAACTAACTCTTCTAACTGTCTATGATTTGAACCATTCCTGTGACACTAGTTATAGATTCCGATGCTTCACTTCAGGTTTACTGTGTCCCTCTGTTCTTCTTATTGACGATGAAACACAGAAATTGCATCGGAATTAAATACAAAAGGCACAATGCCTACTTATGTACAAGAAAACTGACTCTTCTTACTGTCTATGTTTTGAACCATTCCTGTGACACTAGTTATTGATTCCGATGCTTCACTTCAGGTTTACTGTATCCCTCTGACCTTCTTATTGACGGTGAAACACAGAAATTGCATCGGAATTAATACAAAAGGTACAATGCCGACTTAATTACAAGAAAACTAACTCTTCTTACTGTCTATGCTTTGAACCATTCCTGTGACACTAGTTATAGATTCCGATGCATCACTTCAGGGTCACTGTATCCCTCTGATCCTCTTATTGACGATGAAGCACCGAAATTGCATCGGAATTAAAGACAAAAGGCACAATGCCGACTTAAATATAAGAAAACCGACTCTTCTCACTGTCTATGCGTTGACCCATTCCTTTGACACTAGTTATAGATTCCGATGCTTCACTTCAGGTTTACTGTATCCCTCTGACCTTCTTATTGTTGATGAATGACAGATATTGCATTGGAATTAAATACAAAGGCACAATGCCGACTTAAGTACAAGAAAACAGACTCTTCCTACTGTCTATGATTGGAACCATTCATGTGACACTAGTTATAGCTTCCGATGCTGCACTTCAGGTATACTGTATCCATCTGACGTTCTTATTGACGATGAAACTCAGAAATTGCATCGGAATTAAATACAAAAGGCACAATGCCGACTTATGTACATGTAAACTGACACTTCTTACTGTCTATGTTTCAACCATTCATGTGACACTAGTTATAGATTCCGATGCTTCACTTCATTTTTACTGTATCCCTCTGACCATCTTATTGACGATGAAACACAGAAATTGCATGGGAATTAAATACAAAAGTCACAATGCCGTCTTATGTACAAGAAAACTGACTCTTCTTACTGTCTATGTTTTGAACCATTCCTGTGACACTAGTAGTAGATTCCGATACTTCACCTCAGGTTTACTGTATCCCTCTGACCTTGTTATTGACAATGAAACACAGAAATTGCATCGGAATTAAATTCAAAAGGCACAATGCCGACTTAAGTACTAGGAAACTGAGTCTTTTTACTGTCTATGTTTTTAACCATTCCTGTGACACTAGTTATAGATTCCAATGCTTCACTTCAGGTTTACTGTATTCCTCTGACCTTCTTATTGACGATAATACACAGAAATTGCACCGGAATTAAATACAGAAGGCACAATGCCGACTTAAGTACAAGAAAAATGACTCTTCTTACTGTCTATGTTTTAAAACCATTCCTGTGACACTAGTTATAGATTCCAATGCTTCACTTCAGGTTTACTGTATCCCTCTGACCTTCTTATTGACGATGAAGCACAGAAATTGCATCGGAGTTAAATACAAAAGGCACAATGCCGACGTAAGTACAAGAAAACTGACTCTTCTTACTGTCTATGTTTTGAACCATTCCTGTGACACTAGTTATAGATTCCGATGCTTCACTTCTTGTTTACTGTAGCCCTCTGACCTTCTTATTGACGATGAAACACTGAAATTGCATCGGAATTAAATACAAAAGGCACAATGACGACTTAAGTACAAGAAAACAGACTCTTCTTACCGTCTATGATTTGAACCATTCATGTGACACTAGTTATAGCTTCCGATGCTGCACTTCAGGTATACTGTATCCATCTGACCTTCTTATTGAATATGAAACTCAGAAATAGCATCGGAATTAAATACAAAAGGCACAATGCCGACTTATGTACATGTAAACTGACTCTTCTTACTGTCTATGTTTCAACCATTCATGTGACACTAGTTATAGATTCCGATGCTTCACTTCATTTTTACTGTATCCCTCTGACCTTCTTATTCACGATGAAACACAGAAATTGCATCGGAATTAAATACAAAAGTCACAATGCCGACTTATGTACAAGAAAACTGACTCTTCTTACTGTCTGTGATTGAACCATTCCTGCGGCACTAGTTGTAGATTCCGATGCTTCACTTCAGGTTTACTGTATCCCTCTGACCTTCTTATTGACGATGAAACACAGAAATTGCATCGGAATTAAATACAAAAGGCAGAATGCCGACTTAAGTACAAGAAAACTGACTCTTCTTACTGTCTATGTTTTGAACCATTCCTGTGACACTAGTTATAGATTCCAATGCTTCACTACAGGTTTACTGTATCCCTGTGTCCTTCGTATTGACGATGAAACACAGAATTTGCATCGGAATTAAATACAAAAGGCACAACGCCTACTTACGTACAAGAAAACTGACTCTTCTTACTGTCTATGTTTTGAACCATTCCTGTGACACTAGTTATAGATTCCGATGCTTCACTTCAGGTTTACTGTATCCCTCTGACCTTCTTATTGACGATGAAACACAGAAATTGCATCGGAACTAATACAAAAGGTACAATGCCCACTTAAGTACAAGAAAATTAACTCTTCTTAGTGTCTATGATTTGAACCGTTCCTGTGACACTAGTTATAGATACCGATGCTTCACTTCAGGTTTACTGTATCCCTCTGTCCTTCTTATTGACGATGAAACACAGAAATTGCATCGGAATTAAATACAAAAGGCACAATGCCTTCTTAAGTACAAGAAAACTGACTCTTCTTCTGTCTATGTTTTGAACCATTCCTGTGACACTAGTTATAGATTCCGATGCTTCACTTCTTGTTTACTATAGCCCTCTGACCTTCTTATTGACGATGAAACTCAGAAATTGCATCGGAATTAAATACAAAAGTCACAATGCCGACTTATGTACAAGAAAGCTGACTCTTCTTACTGTCTATGATTGAACCATTGGTGTGACACTAGTTATAGATTCCGATGTTTCACTTCTTGTTTACTGTAGCCCTCTGACCTTCTTATTGACGATGAAACACAGAAATTGCATCGGAATTAATACAAAAGGGACAATGCCGACTTAAGTACAAGAAAACTAACTCTTCTTACTGTCTATGATTTGAACCATTCCTGTGACACTAGTTATAGATTCCGATGCTTCACTTCAGGTTTACTGTGTCCCTCTGTTCTTCTTATTGACGATGAAACACAGAAATTGCATCGGAATTAAATACAAAAGGCACAATGCCTACTTATGTACAAGAAAACTGACTCTTCTTACTGTCTATGTTTTGAACCATTCCTGTGACACTAGTTATTGATTCCGATGCTTCACTTCAAGTTTACTGTATCCCTCTGACCTTCTTATTGACGGTGAAACACAGAAATTGCATCGGAATTAATACAAAAGGTACAATGCCGACTTAATTACAAGAAAACTAACTCTTCTTACTGTCTATGCTTTGAACCATTCCTGTGACACTAGTTATAGATTCCGATGCATCACTTCAGGGTCACTGTATCCCTCTGATCCTCTTATTGACGATGAAGCACCGAAATTGCATCGGAATTAAAGACAAAAGGCACAATGCCGACTTAAATATAAGAAAACCGACTCTTCTCACTGTCTATGCGTTGACCCATTCCTTTGACACTAGTTATAGATTCCGATGCTTCACTTCAGGTTTACTGTATCCCTCTGACCTTCTTATTGTTGATGAATGACAGATATTGCATTGGAATTAAATACAAAGGCACAATGCCGTTTTAAGTACAAGAAAACAGACTC
This sequence comes from Schistocerca piceifrons, assembly GCF_021461385.2. Taxonomy (NCBI): domain Eukaryota; kingdom Metazoa; phylum Arthropoda; class Insecta; order Orthoptera; family Acrididae; genus Schistocerca; species Schistocerca piceifrons. The sequence continues at coordinate 11,253,920 of NC_060146.1, read as the reverse complement.
TTCCTATTGTCTATGATTGGAACCATTCATGTGACACTAGTTATAGCTTCCGATGCTGCACTTCAGGTATACTGTATCCATCTGACGTTCTTATTGACGATGAAACTCAGAAATTGCATCGGAATTAAATACAAAAGGCACAATGCCGACTTATGTACATGTAAACTGACACTTCTTACTGTCTATGTTTCAACCATTCATGTGACACTAGTTATAGATTCCGATGCTTCACTTCATTTTTACTGTATCCCTCTGACCATCTTATTGACGATGAAACACAGAAATTGCATGGGAATTAAATACAAAAGTCACAATCCCGTCTTATGTACAAGAAAACTGACTCTTCTTACTGTCTATGTTTTGAACCATTCATGTGACACTAGTAGTAGATTCCGATACTTCACCTCAGGTTTACTGTATCCCTCTGACCTTGTTATTGACAATGAAACACAGAAATTGCATCGGAATTAAATTCAAAAGGCACAATGCCGACTTAAGTACTAGGAAACTGACTCTTTTTACTGTCTATGTTTTTAACCATTCCTGTGACACTAGTTATAGATTCCAATGCTTCACTTCAGGTTTACTGTATTCCTCTGACCTTCTTATTGACGATAATACACAGAAATTGCACCGGAATTAAATACAGAAGGCACAATGCCGACTTAAGTACAAGAAAAATGACTCTTCTTACTGTCTATGTTTTAAAACAATTCCTGTGACACTAGTTATAGATTCCAATGCTTCACTTCAGGTTTACTGTATCCCTCTGACCTTCTTATTGACGATGAAGCACAGAAATTGCATCGGAGTTAAATACAAAAGGCACAATGCCGACGTAAGTACAAGAAAACTGACTCTTCTTACTGTCTATGTTTTGAACCATTCCTGTGACACTAGTTATAGATTCCGATGCTTCACTTCAGGTTTACTGTATCCCCCTGACCTTCTTACTGACGATGAAACACAGAAATTGCTTCGGAATTAAATAGGAAAAGCACAATGCCGACTTAAGTACAAGAAAACTAGCTCTTCTTACTGTCTATGTTTTGAACCATTCCTGTGACACTAGTTATAGATTCCGATACTTCACCTCAGGTTTACTGTATCCCTCTGACCTTCTTATTGACGATGAAACACAGAAATTGCATCGGAATTAAATTCAAAAGACACAATGCCGTTTTAAGTACTAGGAAACTGATTCTTTTTACTGTCTATGTTTTGAACCATTCCTGTGACACTAGTTATAGATTCCAATGTTTCACTTCAGGTTTACTGTATCCCTCTGACCTTCTTATTGACGATAATACACAGAAATTGCACCGGAATTAAATACAGAAGGCACAATGCCGACTTAAGTACAAGAAAACTGACATTTCTTACTGCCTATGTTTTGAACCATTCCAGTGACACTAGTTATACATTCTGATGCTTCACTTCAGGTTTACTGTATCCCTCTGACCTCCTTATCGACGATGAAACACAGAAATTTCATCGGAATTAAATACAAAAAAGGCACAATGCCGACTTAAGTACTAGGAAACTGACTCTTTTTACTCTCTATGTTTTGAACCATTCCTGTGACACTAGTTATAGATTCCAATGCTTCACTTCAGGTTTACTGTAACCCTCTGTCCTTCTTATTGACGATGAAACACAGAATTTGCATCGGAATTAAATACAAAAGGCACAATGCCTACTTAAGTACAAGAAAACTGACCCTTCTTACTGTCTATGTTTTGAACCATTCCTTTGACACTAGTTATAGATTCCGATGCTTCACTTCAGGTTTACTGTATCCCTCTGACCTTCTTATTGACGATGAAACACAGAAATTGCATCGGAATTAATACAAAAGGTACAATGCCGACTTAAGTACAAGAAAACTAACTCTTCTTACTGTCTATGATTTGAACAATTCCTGTGACACTAGTTATAGATTCCGATGCTTCACTTCAGGTTTACTGTATCCCTCTGTCCTTCTTATTGACGATGAAACACAGAAATTGCATCGGAATTAAATACAAAAGGCACAATGCCTACTTATGTACAAGAAAACTGACTCTTCTTACTGTCTATGTTTTGAACCATTCCTGTGACACTAGTTATAGATTCCGATGCTTCACTTCAGGTTTACTGTATCCCTCTGACCTTCTTATTGACGATGAAACACAGAAATTGCATCGGAATTAAATACAAAAGGCACAATGCCGACTTAAGTACAGGAAAACTGACTCTTCTTACTGTCTATTTTTGAACCATTAATGAGACACTAGTTGTAGATTCCGATGCTTCACTTCAGATTTAATGTATCCCCCTGACCTTCTTATTGTTGATGAATCACAGATATTGCATTGGAATTAAATACAAAGGCTCAATGCCTACTTAAGTACAAAAAAACTGACTCTTCTTACTGTCTATGTTTTGAACCATTCCTGTGACACTAGTTATAGATTCCGATGCTTCACTTCTTGTTTACTGTAGCCCTCTGACCTTCTTATTGACGATGAAACACTGAAATTGCATCGGAATTAAATACAAAAGGCACAATGACGACTTAAGTACAAGAAAACAGACTCTTCTTACCGTCTATGATTTGAACCATTCATGTGACACTAGTTATAGCTTCCGATGCTGCACTTCAGGTATACTGTATCCATCTGACCTTCTTATTGAATATGAAACTCAGAAATAGCATCGGAATTAAATACAAAAGGCACAATGCCGACTTATGTACATGTAAACTGACTCTTCTAACTGTCTATGTTTCAACCATTCATGTGACACTAGATATAGATTCCGATGCTTCACTTCATTTTTACTGTATCCCTCTGACCTTCTTATTCACGATGAAACACAGAAATTGCATCGGAATTAAATACAAAAGTCACAATGCCGACTTATGTACAAGAAAACTGACTCTTCTTACTGTCTGTGATTGAATCATTCCTGTGGCACTAGTTGTAGATTCCGATGCTTCACTTCAGGTTTACTGTATCCCTCTGACCTTCTTATTGACGATGAAACACAGAAATTGCATCGGAATTAATACAAAAGGTACAATGCCGACTTAAGTACAAGAAAACTAACTCTTCTTACTGTCTATGATTTGAACCATTCCTGTGACACTAGTTATAGATTCCGATGCTTCACTTCAGGTTTACTGTGTCCCTCTGTTCTTCTTATTGACGATGAAACACAGAAATTGCATCGGAATTAAATACAAAAGGCACAATGCCTACTTATGTACAAGAAAACTGACTCTTCTTACTGTCTATGTTTTGAACCATTCCTGTGACACTAGTTTTAGATTCCGATGCTTCACTTCAGGTTTACTGTATCCCTCTGACCTTCTTATTGACGGTGAAACACAGAAATTGCATCGGAATTAATACAAAAGGTACAATGCCGACTTAATTACAAGAAAACTAACTCTTCTTACTGTCTATGCTTTGAACCATTCCTGTGACACTAGTTATAGATTCCGATGCATCACTTCAGGGTCACTGTATCCCTCTGATCCTCTATTTGACGATGAAGCACCGAAATTGCATCGGAATTAAAGACAAAAGGCACAATGCCGACTTAAATATAAGAAAACCGACTCTTCTCACTGTCTATGTTTTGAACCATTCCTGTGACACTAGTTATAGATTCCGATACTTCACCTCAGGTTTACTGTATCCCTCTGACCTTGTTATTGACGATGAAACACAGAAATTGCATCGGAATTAAATTCAAAAGGCACAATGCCGACTTAAGTACTAGGAAACTGACTCTTTTTACTGTCTATGTTTTTAACCTTTGCTGTGACACTAATTATAGATTCCAATGCTTCACTTCAGGTTTACTGTATTCCTCTGACCTTCTTATTGACGATAATACACAGAAATTGCACCGGAATTAAATACAGAAGGCACAATGCCGACTTAAGTACAAGAAAACTGACTCTTCATACTGCCTATGTTTTGAACCATTCCTGTAACACTAGTAATACATTCTGATGCTTCACTTCAGGTTTACTGTATCCATCTGACCTCCTTATTGACGATGAAACGCAGAAGTTGCATGGGAATTAAATACAAAAGGCACAATGCCGACTTAAGTACTAGGATACTGACTCTTTTTATTGTCTATGTTTTGAACCATTCCTGTGACACTAGTTATAGATTCCAATGCTTCACTTCAGGTTTAATGTATCCCTCTGTCCTTCTTATTGACGATGAAACACAGAAATTGCATCGGAATTAAATACAAAAGGCACAATGCCTACTTAAGTACAAGAAAACTGACTCTTCTTACTGCCTATGTTTTGAAACATTCCTGTGACACTAGTTATAGATTCCGATGCTTCACTTCAGGTTTACTGTATCCCTCTGACCTTCTTATTGACGATGAAACACGGAAATGGCATCGGAATTAATACATAAGGTACAATGCCGACTTAAGTACAAGAAAACTAACTCTTCTTACTGTCTATGATTTGAACCATTCCTGTGACACTAGTTATAGATTCCGATGCTTCACTTCAAATTTACTGTATCCCTCTGTCCTTCTTATTGACGATGAAACACAGAAATTGCATCGGAATTAAATACAAAAGTCACAATGCCTACTTAAGTACAAGAAAACTGACTCTTCTTACTGTCTATGTTTTTAACCATTTGTGTGACACTAGTTATAGATTCCGATGCTTCACTTCAGGTTTACTGTATCCCTCTGACCTTCTTATTGACGATGAAACACAGAAATTGCATCGGAATTTATACAAAAGGTACAATGCCGACTTAAGTACAAGAAAACTAACTCTTCTTACTGTCTATGATTTGAACCATTCCTGTGACACTCGTTAAAGATTCCGATGCTTCACTTCAGGTTTACTGTATCCCTCTGACCTTCTTATTGACGATGAAACACAGAAATTGCATCGGAATTAAATACAAAAGGCACAATGCCGACTTAAGTACAGGAAAACTGACTCTTCTTACTGTCTATGTTTGAACCATTCATGAGTCACTAGTTATAGATTCCGAAGCTTCACTTCAGGTCTACTGTATCCCTCTGACATTCTTATTGTTGATGAATCACAGATATTGCATTGGAATTAAATACAAAGGCACAATGCCTAAATAAGTACAAACAATCTGACTCTTCTTACTGTCTATGTTTTGAACCATTCCTGTGACACTAGTTATAGCTTCCGATGCTGCACTTCAGGTATACTGTATCCATCTGACCTTCTTATTGACGATGAAACTCAGAAATTGCATCGGAATTAAAAACAAAAGGCACAATGCCGACTTATGTACATGTAAACTGACACTTCTTACTGTCTATGTTTCAACCATTCATGTGACACTAGTTATAGATTGCGATGCTTCACTTCATTTTTACTGAATCCCTCTGATCTTCTAATTGACGATGAAACACAGAATTTGCATGGGAATTAAATACAAAAGTCACAATGCCGACTAATGTACAAGAAAACTGACTCTTCTTACTGTCTATGATTGAACCATTCCTGTGACACTAGTTATAAATTCCGATGCTTCACTTCAGGTTTACTGTATCCCTCTGACCTTCTTACTGACGGTGAAACACAGAAATTGCATCGGAATTAAATACAAAAGGCACGATGCCGACTTAAGTACAAGAGAACTGACTCTTCTTACTGTCTATGTTTTAAAACCATTCCTGTGACAGTAGTTATAGATTCCGATGCTACACTTCAGGTTTACTGTATCCTTCTGAACTTCTTATTGACGATGAAGCACATAAATTGCATCGAGTTAAATAAAAAGGCACAATGCCGACGTAAGTACAAGAAAACTGACTCTTCTTACTGTCTATGTTTTGAACCATTCCTGTGACACTAGTTATCGATTCCGATGCTTCACGTCAGGTTTACTGTATCCCTCTGACCTTCTTATTGACGATGAAACACAGAAATTGCATCGGAATTAATACAAAAGGTACAATGCCGACTTAAGTACAAGAAAACTAACTCATCTTACTGTCTATGATTTGAACCATTCCTGTGACACTAGTTATAGATTCCGATGCTTCACTTCAGGTTTACTGTATCCCTCTGTCCTTCTTATTGACGATGAAACACAGAAATTGCATCGGAATTAAATACAAAAGGCACAATGCCTACTTATGTACAAGAAAACTGACTCTTCTTACTGTCTATATTTTGATCCATTCCTGTGACAGTAGTTATAGATTCCGATGCTTCACTTCAGGTTTACTGTATCCCTCTGACCTTCTTATTGACGATGAAACACAGAAATTGCATCGGAATTAAATACAAAAGGCACAATGCCGACTTAAGTACTAGGAAACTGACTCTTTTTACTGTCTATGTTTTGAACCATTCCTGTGACACTAGATATAGATTCCAATGCTTCACTTCAGGTTTACTGTATCCCTCTGTCCTTCTTATTGACGATGAAACACAGATATTGCATCGGAATTAAATACAAAAGGCACAATGCCTACTTAAGTACAAGAAAACTGACCCTTCTTACTGTCTATGTTTTGAACCATTCCTGTGACACTAGTTATAGATTTCAATGCTTCACTTCAGGTTTACTGTATCCCTCTGACCTTCTTATTGACGATAATACACAGAAATTGCACCGGAATTAAATACAGAAGGCACAATGCCGACTTAAGTACAAGAAAACTGACTCTTCTTACTGCCTATGTTTTGAACCATTCCTGTGACACTAGTTATACAATCTGATGCTTCACTTCAGGTTTACTGTATCCCTCTGACCTCCTTATTGACGATGAAACACAGAAATTGCATTGGAATTAAATACAAAGGCACAATGCCTACTTAAGTACAAAAAAACTGACTCTTCTTACTGTCTATGTTTTGAACCATACCTGTGACACTAGTTATAGATTCCGATGCTTCACTTCTTGTTTACTGTAGCACTCTGCCCTTCTTATTGACGATGAAACACAGAAATTGCACCGGAATTAAATACAAAAGGCACAATGCCGACTTAAGTACAAGAAAACAGACTCTTCTTACTGTCTATGATTTGAACCATTCATGTGACACTAGTTATAGCTTCCGATGCTGCACTTCAGGTATACTGTATCCATCTGACCTTCTTATTGACGATGAAACTCAGAAATTGCATCGGAATTAAATACAAAAGGCACAATGCCGACTTATGTACATGTAAACTGACACTTCTTACTATCTATGTTTCAACCATTCATGTGACACTAGTTATAGATTCCGATGCTTCACTTCATTTTTACTGTATCCCTCTGACCTTCTTATTGACGATGAAACACAGAAATTGCATGGGAATTAAATACAAAAGTCACAATGCCGTCTTATGTACAAGAAAACTGACTCTTCTTACTGTCTATGATTGAACCATTCCTTTGACACTAGTTATTGATTCCGATGCTTCACTTCAGGTTTACTGTATCCCAGAGACCTTCTTATTGACGATGAAACACAGAAATTGCATCGGAATTAAATACAAAAGGCACAATGCAGACTTAAGTACAAGAAAACTGACTCTTCTTACTGTCTATGTTTTAAAACAATTCCTGTGTCGCTAGTTATAGATTCCAATTCTTCACTTCAGGTTTACTGTATCCCTCTGACCTTCTTATAGACGATGAAGCACAGAAATTGCATCGGAGTTAAATACAAAAGGCACAATGCCGACGTAAGTACAAGAAAACTGACTCTTCTTACTGTCTATGTTTTGAACCATTCCTGTGACACTAGTTATAGATTCCAATGCTTCACTTCAGGTTTACTGTATCCCTCTGTCCTTCTTATTGACGATGAAACACAGATATTGCATCGGAATTAAATACAAAAGGCACAATGCCTACTTAAGTACAAGAAAACTGACTCTTCTTACTGTCTATGTTTTGAACCATTCCTGTGGCACTAGTTATAGATTCCGATGCTTCACTTCAGGTTTACTGTATCCCTCTGACCTTCTTATTGACGATGAAACACGGAAATTGCATCGGAATTAATACAAAAGGTACAATGCCGACTTAAGTACAAGAAAACTAACTCTTCTTACTGTCTATGATTTGAACCATTCCTGTGACACTCGTTATAGATTCCGATGCTTCACTTCAGGTTTAGTGTATCCCTCTGACCTTCTTATTGACGATGAAACACAGAAATTGCATCGGAATTAAATACAAAAGGCACAATGCCGACTTAAGTACAGGAAAACTGACTCTTCTTACTGTCTATGTTTAAACCATTCATGAGTCACTAGTTATAGATTCCGAAGCTTCACTTCAGGTTTACTGTATCCCTCTGACATTCTTATTGTTGATGAATCACAGATATTGCATTGGAATTAAATACAAAGGCACAATGCCTAAATAAGTACAAAAAAACTGACTCTTCTTACTGTCTATGTTTTGAACCATTCCTGTGACACTAGTTATAGATTCTGATGCTTCACTTCTTGTTTACTGTAGCCCTCTGACCTTCTTATTGACGATGAAACACAGAAATTGCATCGCAATGAAATACAAAAGTCACAATGCCGACTTATGTACAAGAAAGCTGACTCTTCTTACTGTCTATGATTGAACCATTCCTGTGACACTAGTTATAGGTTCCGATGCTTCACTTCAGGTTTACTGTATCCCTCTGACCTTCTTATTAACGATCAAACACAGAAATTGCATCGGAATTAAATACAAAAGGCACAATGCCGACTTAAGTACAGGAAAACTGACTCTTCTCACTGTCTATGTTTGAACCATTTATGAGACACTAGTTATAGATTCCGATGCTTCACTTCAGGTTTACTGTATCCCTCTGACCTTATTGTTGATGAATCACAGATATTGCATTGGAATTAAATACAAAGGCACAATGCCTACTCAAGTACAAAAAAACTGACTCTTCTTACTGTCTATGTTTTGAACCGTTCCTGTGACACTAGTTATAGATTCCGATGCTTCACTTCTTGTTTACTGTAGCCCTCTGACCTTCTTATTGACGATGAAACACAGAAATTGCATCGGAATTAAATACAAAAGGCACAATGCCGACATAAGTACAAGAAAACAGACTCTTCTTACTGTCTATGATTTGAACCATTCATGTGACACTAGTTATAGCTTCCGATGCTGCACTTCAGGTATACTGTTTCCATCTGACCTTCTTATTGACGATGAAACTCAGAAATTGCATCGGAATTAAAAACAAAAGGCACAATGCCGACTTATGTACATGTAAACTGACAGTTCTTACTGTCTATGTTTCAACCATTCATGTGACACTAGTTATAGATTCCGATGCTTCACTTCATTTTTACTGAATCCCTCTGATCTTCTTATTGACGATGAAACACAGAATTTGCATGGGAATTAAATACAAAGGTCACAATGCCGACTTATGTACAAGAAAACTGACTCTTCTTACTGTCTATGATTGAACCATTCCTGTGACACTAGTTATAAATTCCGATGCTTCACTTCAGGTTTACTGTATCACTCTGACCTTCTTACTGACGGTGAAACACAGAAATTGCATCGGAATTAAATACAAAAGGCACGATGCCGACTTAAGTACAAGAGAACTGACTCTTCTTACTGTCTATGTTTTAAAACCATTCCTGTGACACTAGTTATACATTCCGATGCTTCACTTCAGGTTTACTGTATCCCTCTGTCCTTCTTATTGACGATGAAACACAGAAATTGCATCGGAATTAAATACAAAAGGCACAATGCCTACTTATGTACAAGAAAACTGACTCTTCTTACTGTCTATTCTTTGATCCATTCCTGTGACAGTAGTTATAGATTCCGATGCTTCACTTCAGGTTTACTGTATCCCTCTGACCTTCTTATTGACGATGAAACACAGAAACTGCATCGGAATTAATACAAAAGGTACAATGCCGACTTAAGTACAAGAAAACTAACTCTTCTTACTGTCTATGCTTTGAACCATTCCTGTGACACTAGTTATAGATTCCGATGCATCACTTCAGGGTCACTGTATCCCTCTGATCCTCTTATTGACGATGAAGCACCGAAATTGCGTCGGAATTAAATACAAAAGGCACAATGCCGACTTAAATATAAGAAAACCGACTCTTCTTACTGTCTATGCTTTGACCCATTCCTTTGACACTAGTTATAGATTCCGGTGCTTCACTTCAGGTTTACTGTATCCCTCTGACCTACGTACTGACGATGAAACACAGAAATTGCATGGGAATTAAATACAAAAGTCACATAGCCGACTTAAGTACAAGTTAACTGGCTGTTCTTACTGTCTATGTTGTGAACCATTCCTGTGACACTAGTTATAGATTCCGATGCTTCACTTCATTTTTACTGTATCCCTCTGACCTTCTTTTTGACGATGAAACACAGAAATTGCATGGGAATTAAATACAAAATTCACAATGCCGACTTATGTACCAGAAAGCTGACTCTTCTTACTGTCTATGATTGAACCATTCCTGTGACACTAGTTATAGATTCCGATGCTTCACTTCAGGTTAACTGTATCCCTCTGACCTTCTTATTGACGATGAAACACAGAAATTGCATCGGAATTAAATACAAAAGGCACAATGCCGACTTAAGTACAGGAAAACTGACTCTTCTTACTGTCTATGTTTTGAACCATTCCTGTGACACTAGTTATAGATTCCGATGCTTCACTTCGGGTTTACTGTATCCCTCTGACCTTCTTATTGTTGATGAATCACAGATATTGCATTGGAATTAAATACAAAGGCACAATGCCTACTTAAGTACAAAAAAACTGACTCTTCTTACTGTCTATGTTTTGAACCATTCCTGTGACACTAGTTATAGATTCCGATGCTTCACTTCTTGTTTACTGTAGCCCTCTGACCTTCTTATTGACGATGAAACACAGAAATTGCATCGGAATTAAATACAAAAGGCACAATGCCGACTTAAGTACAAGAAAACAGACTCTTCTTACAGTCTATGATTTGAACCATTCATGTGACACTAGTTATAGCTTCCGATGCTCCACTTCAGGTATACTGTATCCATCTGACCTTCTTATTGACGATGAAACTCAGAAATTGATTCGGAATTAAATACAAAAGGCACAATACCGACTTATGTACATGTAAACTGACACTTCTTACTATCTATGTTTCAACCATTCATGTGACACTAGTTATAGATTCCGATGCTTCACTTCATTTTTACTGTATCCCTCTGACCTTCTTATTGACGATGAAACACAGAAATTGCATGGGAATTAAATACAAAAGTCACAATGCCGTCTTATGTACAAGAAAACTGACTCTTCTTACTGTCTATGATTGAACCATTCCTGTGACACTAGTTATAGATTCCGATGCTTCACTTCAGGTTTACTGTATCCCTCTGACCTTCTTATTGACGATGAAACACAGAAATTGCATCGGAATTAAATACAAAAGGCACAATGCCGACTTAAGTACAAGAAAACTGACTCTTCTTACTGTCTATGTTTTAAAACCATTCCTGTGACACTAGTTATAGATTCCAATGCTTCACTTGAGGTTTACTATATCCCTCTGACCTCCTTATTGACGATGAAGCACAGAAATTGCATCGGAGTTAAATACAAAAGGCACAATGCCGACGTAAGTACAAGAAAACTGACTCTTCTTACTGTCTATGTTTTGAACCATTCCTGTGACACTAGTTATAGATTCCGATGCTTCACTTCAGGTTTACTGTATCCCCCTGACCTTCTTATTGACGATGAAATACAGAAATTGCTTCGGAATTAAATAGGAAAAGCACAATGCCGACTTAAGTACACGAAAACTAGCTCTTCTTACTGTCTATGTTTTGAACCATTTCTGTGACACTAGTTATAGATTCCGATACGTCACCTCAGGTTTACTGTATCCCTCTGAGCTTCTTATTGACGATGAAACACAGAAATTGCATCGGAATTTAATTCAAAAGGCACAATGCCGACTTAAGTACTAGGAAACTGACTCTTTTTACTGTCTATGCTTTTAACCATTCCTGTGACACTAGTTATAGATTCCAATGCTTCACTTCAGGTTTACTGTATCCCTCTGTCCTTCTTATTGACGATGAAACACAGATATTGCATCGGAATTAAATACAAAAGGCACAATGCCTACTTAAGTACAAGAGAACTGACTGTTCTTACTTTCTATGTTTTGAACCATTCCTGTGACACTAGTTATAGATTCCGATGCTTCACTTCAGGTTTACTGTATCCCTCTGACCTTCTTATTGACGATGAAACACGGAAATTGCATCGGAATTAATACAAAAGGTACAATGCCGACTTAAGTACAAGAAAACTAACTCTTCTTACTGTCTATGATTTGAACCATTCCTGTGAGACTCGTTATAGATTCCGATGCTTCACTTCAGGTTTACTGTATCCCTCTGACCTTCTTATTGACGATGAAACACAGAAATTGCATCGGAATTAAATACAAAAGGCACAATGCCGACTTAAGTACAGGAAAACTGACTTTTCTTACTGTCTATGTTTGAACCATTCATGAGTCACTAGTTATAGATTCCGAAGCTTCACTTCAGGTTTACTGTATCCCTCTGACATTCTTATTGTTGATGAATCACAGATATTGCATTGGAATTAAATACAAAGGCACAATGCCTAAATAAGTACAAAAAAACTGACTGTTCTTACTGTCTATGTTTTGAACCATTCCTGTGACACTAGTTATAGATTCTGATGCTTCACTTCTTGTTTACTGTAGCCCTCTGACCTTCTTATTGACGATGAAACACAGAAATTGCATCGGAATGAAATACAAAAGTCACAATGCCGACTTATGTACAAGAAAGCTGCCTCTTCTTACTGTCTATGATTGAACCATTCCTGTGACACTAGTTATAGATTCCGATGCTTCACTTCAAGTTTACTGTATCCCTCTGACCTTCTTATTGACGATCAAACACAGAAATTGCATCGGAATTAAATACAAAAGGCACAATGCCGACTTAAGTACAGGAAAACTGACTCTTCTCACTGTCTATGTTTGAACCATTTATGAGACACTAGTTATAGATTCCGATGCTTCACTTCAGGTTTACTGTATCCCTCTGACCTTATTGTTGATGAATCACAGATATTGCATTGGAATTAAATACAAAGGCACAATGCCTACTTAAGTACAAAAAAACTGACTCTTCTTACTGTCTTTGTTTTGAACCATTCCTGTGACACTAGTTATAGATTCCGATGCTTCATATCTTGTTTACTGTAGCCCTCTGACCTTCTTATTGACGATGAAACACAGAAATTGCATCGGAATTAAATACAAAAGGCACAATGCCATCATAAGTACAAGAAAACAGACTCTTCTTACTGTCTATGATTTGAACCATTCATGTGACACTAGTTATAGCTTCCGATGCTGCACTTCAGGTATACTGTATCCATCTGACCTTCTTATTGACGATGAAACTCAGAAATTGCATCGGAATTAAAAACAAAAGGCACAATGCCGACTTATGTACATGTAAACTGACACTTCTTACTGTCTATGTTTCAACCATTCATGTGACACTAGTTATAGATTCCGATGCTTCACTTCATTTTTACTGTATCCCTCTGACCTTCTTATTGACGATGAAGCACAGAATTTGCATGGGAATTAAATACAAAGGTCACAATGCCGACTAATGTACAAGAAAACTGACTCTTCTTACTGTCTATGATTGAACCATTCCTGTGACACTAGTTATAGATTCCGATGCTTCACTTCAGGTTTACTGTATCCCTCTGACCTTCTTATTGACGATGAAACACAGAAATTGCATTGGAATTAAATACAAAAGGCACAATGCCGACTTAAGTACATGAAAACTGACTCTTCTTACTGTCTATGCTTGAACCATTCATGAGACACTAGTTATAGATTACGATGCTTCACTTCAGGTTTACTGTATCCCTCTGACCTTCTTATTGTTGATGAATGACAGATATTGCATTGGAATTAAATACAAAGGCACAATGCCTACTTAAGTACAAAAAAACTGACTCATCTTACTGTCTATGTTTTGAACCATTCCTGTGACACTAGTTACAGATTCCGATGCTTCACTTCTTGTTTACTGTAGCCCTCTGCCCTTGTTATTGACGATGAAACACAGAAATTGCACCGGAATTAAATACAAAAGGCACAATGCCGACTTAAGTACAAGAAAACAGACTCTTCTTACTGTCTATGATTTGAACCATTCATGTGACACTAGTTATAGCTTCCGATGCTGCACTTCAGGTATACTGTATCCATCTGACCTTCTTATTGACGATGAAACTCAGAAATTGCATCGGAATTAAATACAAAAGGCACAATACCGACTTATGTACATGTAAACTGACACTTCTTACTATCTATGTTTCAACCATTCATGTGACACTAGTTATAGATTCCGATGCTTCACTTCATTTTTACTGTATCCCTCTGACCTTCTTATTGACGATGAAACACAGAAATTGCATGGGAATTAAATACAAAAGACACAATGCCGTCTTATGTACAAGAAAACTGACTCTTCTTACTGTCTATGATTGAACCATTCCTGTGACACTAGTTATAGATTCCGATGCTTCACTTCAGGTTTACTGTATCCCTCTGACCTTCTTATTGACGATGAAACACAGAAATTGCATCGGAATTAAATACAAAAGGCACAATGCCGACTTAAGTACAAGAAAACTGACTCTTCTTACTGTCTATGTTTTAAAACCATTCCTGTGACACTAGTTATAGATTCCAATGCTTCACTTGAGGTTTACTATATCCCTCTGACCTCCTTATTGACGATGAAGCACAGAAATTGCATCGGAGTTAAATACAAAAGGCACAATGCCGACGTAAGTACAAGAAAACTGACTCTTCTTACTGTCTATGTTTTGAACCATTCCTGTGACACTAGTTATAGATTCCGATGCTTCACTTCAGGTTTACTGTATCCCCCTGACCTTCTTATTGACGATGAAACACAGAAATTGCTTCGGAATTAAATAGGAAAAGCACAATGCCGACTTAAGTACAAGAAAACTAGCTCTTCTTAGTGTCTATGTTTTGAACCATTCCTGTGACACTAGTTATAGATTCCGATACTTCACCTCAGGTTTACTGTATCCCTGTGACCTTCTTATTGACGATGAAACACAGAAATTGCATCGGAATTAAATTCAAAAGGCACAATGCCGATTTAAGTACTAGGAAACTGACTCTTTTTACTGTCTATGCTTTTAACCATTCCTGTGACACTAGTTATAGATTCCAATGCTTCACTTCAGGTTTACTGTATCCCTCTGTCCTTCTTATTGACGATGAAACACAGATATTGCATCGGAATTAAATACAAAAGGCACAATGCCTACTTAAGTACAAGAGAACTGACTCTTCTTACTGTCTATGTTTTGAACCATTCCTGTGACACTAGTTATAGATTCCGATGCTTCACTTCAGGTTTACTGTATCCCTCTGTCCTTCTTATTGACGATGAAACACGGAAATTGCATCGGAATTAATACAAAAGGTTCAATGCCGACTTAAGTACAAGAAAACTAACTCTTCTTACTGTCTATGATTTGAACCATTCCTGTGACCCTCGTTATAGATTCCGATGCTTCACTTCAGGTTTACTGTATCCCTCTGACCTGCTTATTGACGATGAAACACAGAAATTGCATCGGAATTAAATACAAAAGGCACAATGCCGACTTAAGTACAGGAAAACTGACTCTTCTTACTGTCTATGTTTGAACCATTCATGAGTCACTAGTTATAGATTCCGAAGCTTCACTTGAGGTTTACTGTATCCCTCTGACATTCTTATTGTTGATGAATCACAGATATTGCATTGGAATTAAATACAAAGGCACAATGCCTAAATAAGTACAAAAAAACTGACTGTTCTTACTGTCTATGTTTTGAACAATTCCTGTGACACTAGTTATAGATTTTGATGCTTCACTTCTTGTTTACTGTAGCCCTCTGACCTTCTTATTGACGATGAAACACAGAAATTGCATCGGAATGAAATACAAAAGTCACAATGCCGACTTATGTACAATAAAGCTGACTCTTCTTACTGTCTATGATTGAACCATTCCTGTGACACTAGTTATAGATTCCGATGCTTCACTTCAGGTTTACTGTATCCCTCTGACCTTCTTATTGACGATCAAACACAGAAATTGCATCGGAATTAAATACAAAAGGCACAATGCCGACTTAAGTACAGGAAAACTGACTCTTCTCACTGTCTATGTTTGAACCATTTATGAGACACTAGTTATAGATTCCGATGCTTCACTTCAGGTTTACTGTATCCCTCTGACCTTATTGTTGATGAATCACAGATATTGCATTGGAATTAAATACAAAGGCACAATGCCTACTTAAGTACAAAAAAACTGACTCTTCTTACTGTCTATGTTTTGAACCATTCCTGTGACACTAGTTATAGATTCCGATGCTTCATATCTTGTTTACTGTAGCCCTCTGACCTTCTTATTGACGATGAAACACAGAAATTGCATCGGAATTAAATACAAAAGGCACAATGCCATCATAAGTACAAGAAAACAGACTCTTCTTACTGTCTATGATTTGAACCATTCATGTGACACTAGTTATAGCTTCCGATGCTGCACTTCAGGTATACTGTATCCATCTGACCTTCTTATTGACGATGAAACTCAGAAATTGCATCGGAATTAAAAACAAAAGGCACAATGCCGACTTATGTACATGTAAACTGACACTTCTTACTGTCTATGTTTCAACCATTCATGTGACACTAGTTATAGATTCCGATGCTTCACTACATTTTTACTGTATCCCTCTGACCTTCTTATTGACGATGAAGCACAGAATTTGCATGGGAATTAAATACAAAGGTCACAATGCCGACTAATGTACAAGAAAACTGACTCTTCTTACTGTCTATGATTGAACCATTCCTGTGACACTAGTTATAGATTCCGATGCTTCACTTCAGGTTTACTGTATCCCTCTGACCTTCTTATTGACGATGAAACACAGAAATTGCATCGGAATTAAATACAAAAGGCACAATGCCGACTTAAGTACATGAAAACTGACTCTTCTTACTGTCTATGCTTGAACCATTCATGAGACACTAGTTATAGATTACGATGCTTCACTTCAGGTTTACTGTATCCCTCTGACCTTCTTATTGTTGATGAATGACAGATATTGCATTGGAATTAAATACAAAGGCACAATGCCTACTTAAGTACAAAAAAACTGACTCTTCTTACTGTCTATGTTTTGAACCATTCCTGTGACACTAGTTACAGATTCCGATGCTTCACTTCTTGTTTACTGTAGCCCTCTGCCCTTGTTATTGACGATGAAACACAGAAATTGCACCGGAATTAAATACAAAAGGCACAATGCCGACTTAAGTACAAGAAAACAGACTCTTCTTACTGTCTATGATTTGAACCATTCATGTGACACTAGTTATAGCTTCCGATGCTGCACTTCAGGTATACTGTATCCATCTGACCTTCTTATTGACGATGAAACTCAGAAATTGCATCGGAATTAAATACAAAAGGCACAATACCGACTTATGTACATGTAAACTGACACTTCTTACTATCTATGTTTCAACCATTCATGTGACACTAGTTATAGATTCCGATGCTTCACTTCATTTTTACTGTATCCCTCTGACCTTCTTATTGACGATGAAACACAGAAATTGCATGGGAATTAAATACAAAAGACACAATGCCGTCTTATGTACAAGAAAACTGACTCTTCTTACTGTCTATGATTGAACCATTCCTGTGACACTAGTTATAGATTCCGATGCTTCACTTCAGGTTTACTGTATCCCTCTGACCTTCTTATTGACGATGAAACACAGAAATTGCATCGGAATTAAATACAAAAGGCACAATGCCGACTTAAGTACAAGAAAACTGACTCTTCTTACTGTCTATGTTTTAAAACCATTCCTGTGACACTAGTTATAGATTCCAATGCTTCACTTGAGGTTTACTATATCCCTCTGACCTCCTTATTGACGATGAAGCACAGAAATTGCATCGGAGTTAAATACAAAAGGCACAATGCCGACGTAAGTACAAGAAAACTGACTCTTCTTACTGTCTATGTTTTGAACCATTCCTGTGACACTAGTTATAGATTCCGATGCTTCACTTCAGGTTTACTGTATCCCCCTGACCTTCTTATTGACGATGAAACACAGAAATTGCTTCGGAATTAAATAGGAAAAGCACAATGCCGACTTAAGTACAAGAAAACTAGCTCTTCTTAGTGTCTATGTTTTGAACCATTCCTGTGACACTAGTTATAGATTCCGATACTTCACCTCAGGTTTACTGTATCCCTGTGACCTTCTTATTGACGATGAAACACAGAAATTGCATCGGAATTAAATTCAAAAGGCACAATGCCGATTTAAGTACTAGGAAACTGACTCTTTTTACTGTCTATGCTTTTAACCATTCCTGTGACACTAGTTATAGATTCCAATGCTTCACTTCAGGTTTACTGTATCCCTCTGTCCTTCTTATTGACGATGAAACACAGATATTGCATCGGAATTAAATACAAAAGGCACAATGCCTACTTAAGTACAAGAGAACTGACTCTTCTTACTGTCTATGTTTTGAACCATTCCTGTGACACTAGTTATAGATTCCGATGCTTCACTTCAGGTTTACTGTATCCCTCTGTCCTTCTTATTGACGATGAAACACGGAAATTGCATCGGAATTAATACAAAAGGTTCAATGCCGACTTAAGTACAAGAAAACTAACTCTTCTTACTGTCTATGATTTGAACCATTCCTGTGACCCTCGTTATAGATTCCGATGCTTCACTTCAGGTTTACTGTATCCCTCTGACCTGCTTATTGACGATGAAACACAGAAATTGCATCGGAATTAAATACAAAAGGCACAATGCCGACTTAAGTACAGGAAAACTGACTCTTCTTACTGTCTATGTTTGAACCATTCATGAGTCACTAGTTATAGATTCCGAAGCTTCACTTGAGGTTTACTGTATCCCTCTGACATTCTTATTGTTGATGAATCACAGATATTGCATTGGAATTAAATACAAAGGCACAATGCCTAAATAAGTACAAAAAAACTGACTGTTCTTACTGTCTATGTTTTGAACAATTCCTGTGACACTAGTTATAGATTTTGATGCTTCACTTCTTGTTTACTGTAGCCCTCTGACCTTCTTATTGACGATGAAACACAGAAATTGCATCGGAATGAAATACAAAAGTCACAATGCCGACTTATGTACAATAAAGCTGACTCTTCTTACTGTCTATGATTGAACCATTCCTGTGACACTAGTTATAGATTCCGATGCTTCACTTCAGGTTTACTGTATCCCTCTGACCTTCTTATTGACGATCAAACACAGAAATTGCATCGGAATTAAATACAAAAGGCACAATGCCGACTTAAGTACAGGAGAACTGACTCTTCTCACTGTCTATGTTTGAACCATTTATGAGACACTAGTTATAGATTCCGATGCTTCACTTCAGGTTTACTGTATCCCTCTGACCTTATTGTTGATGAATCACAGATATTGCATTGGAATTAAATACAAAGGCACAATGCCTACTTAAGTACAAAAAAACTGACTCTTCTTACTGTCTATGTTTTGAACCATTCCTGTGACACTAGTTATAGATTCCGATGCTTCATATCTTGTTTACTGTAGCCCTCTGACCTTCTTATTGACGATGAAACACAGAAATTGCATCGGAATTAAATACAAAAGGCACAATGCCGACATAAGTACAAGAAAACAGACTCTTCTTACTGTCTATGATTTGAACCATTCATGTGACACTAGTTATAGCTTCCGATGCTGCACTTCAGGTATACTGTATCCATCTGACCTTCTTATTGACGATGAAACTCATAAATTGCATCGGAATTAAAAACAAAAGGCACAATTCCGACTTATGTACATGTAAACTGACACTTCTTACTGTCTATGTTTCAACCATTCATGTGACACTAGTTATAGATTCCGATGCTTCACTTCATTTTTACTGTATCCCTCTGACCTTCTTATTGACGATGAAGCACAGAATTTGCATGGGAATTAAATACAAAGGTCACAATGCCGACTAATGTACAAGAAAACTGACTCTTCTTACTGTCTATGTTTTAAAACCATTCCTGTGACACTAGTTATAGATTCCGATGCTTCACTTCAGGTTTACTGTATCCTTCTGACCTTCTTATTGACGATGAAGCACATAAATTGAATCGGAGTTAAATAAAAAGGCACAATGCCGACGTAAGTACAAGAAAACCGACTCTTCTTACTGTCTATTATCTGAACCATTCCTGTGACACTAGTTATAGATTCCGATGCTTCACTTCAGGTATACTGTATCCCCCTGACATTCTTATTGACGATGAAACACAGAAATTGCTTCGGAATTAAATAGGAAAAGCAGAATGCCGACTTAAGTACAAGAAATCTAGCTCTTCTTACTGTCTATGTTTTGAACCATTCCTGTGACACTAGTTATAGATTCCAATGCTTCACTTCAGGTTTACTGTATCCCTCTGACCTTCTTATTGACGATAATACACAGAAATTGCACCGGAATTAAATACAGAAGGCACAATGCCGACTTAAGTACAAGAAAACTGACTCTTCTTACTGCCTATGTTTTGAACCATTCCTGTGACACTAGTTACACATTCTGATGCTTCACTTCAGGTTTACTGTATCCCTCTCACCTCCTTATTGACGATGAAACACAGAAATTGCATCGGAATTAAATGCAAAAGGCACAATGCCGACTTAAGTACAAGAAAACTGACTCTTCTTACTGTCTATGTTTTGAACCATTCATGTGACACTCGTTATAGATTCCGATGCTCACTTCAGGTTTACCGTATCCCTCTGACCCTCTTATTGACGATGAAAGACAGAAATTGCTTCGGAATGAAATACAAAAGCCACAATGCCGACTTAAGTACAAGATAACTGATTCTTCTTACTTTCTATGATTTGAACCATTCCTGTGACACTAGTTATAGATTCCGATGCTTCAGTTCAGGTTTACTGTTTCCCTCTGACCTTCTTATTGACGATGAAACACAGAAATTGCACCGGAATTAAATATAAAAGGCACAATGCCGACTTAAGTTGAAGAAAACCGTCTCTTCTTACTGTCTATGTTTTGAACCATTCCTGTGACACTAGTTATAGATACCGATGCTTCACTTCAGGTTTACTGTATCCCTCTCACCTTCTTATTGACGATGAAACACAGATATTTCATCGGAATTAAATACAAATGGCACAATGCCGACTTAAGTACAAGAAAACTGACTCTTCTTACTGTCTATGTATTGAACCATTCCTGTGACACTAGTTATAGATTCCGATGCTTCACTTCAGGTTTACTGTATCCCTCTATCCTTCTTATTGACGATGAAACAAAGAAATTGCATCCGAATTAAATACAAAAGGCACAATGTCGACTTATGTACAAGAAAACTGACTCTTCTTAGTATCTATGCTTTGAACCATTCCTGTGGCACTAGTTATAGATTCCGATGCTTCACTTCAGGTTTACTGTATCCCTCTGACCTTCTTATTGACGATGAAACACAGAAATTGCATCGGAATTGATACAAAAGGTACAATGCCGACTTAAGTACAAGAAAACTAACTCTTCTTACTGTCTGTGATTTAAACCATTCCTGTGACACTAGTTATAGATTCCGATGCTTCACTTGAGGTTTACTGTTTCCCTCTGACCTTCTTATTGACGATGAAACACAGAAATTGCATCGGAATTAAATACAAAAGGCACAATGCCGACTTAAGTACAAGAAAACTGACTAATCTTACTGTCTATGTTTGAACCATTCATGTGACACTAGTTATAGATTTCGATGCTTCACTTCAGGTTTACTGTATCCCTCTGACCTTCTTATTGTTGATGAATCACAGATTTTGCATTGGAATTAAATACAAAAGGCACAATGCCTCCTTAAGTACAAAATAACTGACTCTTCTTACTGTCTATGTTTTGAACCATTCCTGTGACACTAGTTATAGATTCCGATGCTTCACTTCTTGTTTACTGTAGACCTCTGACCTTCTTATTGACAATGAAACACAGAAATTGCATCGGAATTAAATACAAATAGCACAATGCCGACATAAGTACAAGTAAACAGACACTTCTCACTGTCTATGTTTTGAACCATTCATGTGACACTAGTTATAGCTTCCGATGCTTCACTTCTGGTTTACTGTATCCATCTGACCTTCTTATTGACGATGAAACTCAGAAATTGCATCGGAATTAAATATAAAAAGCACAATGCCGACTTATGTAAAAGTAAACTGACCCTTCTTACTGTCTATGTTTCAACCATTCATATGACACTAGTTATAGATTCCGATGCTTCACTTCATTTTTACTGTATCCCTCTGACCTTCTTATTGACGATGAAACACAGAAATTGCATCAGAATTAAATACAAAAGTCACAATGCCGACTTATGTACAAGAAAACTGACTCTTCTTAATGCCTATGATTGAACCATTCCTGTGACACTAGTTATAGATTCCGATGCTTCACTTCAGGTTTACTGGATCCCTCTGACCTTCTTATTGACGATGAAACACAGAAATTGCATCGGAATTAAATACAAAAAGCACAATGCCAACTTAAGTACAAGAAAACTGACTCTTCTTACTGTCTATGTTTTGAACCATTCCTGTGACACTAGTTATAGATACCGATGCTTCACTTCAGGTTTACTGTATCCCTCTGACCTTCTTATTGACGATGAAACACAGAAATTGCATCGGAGTTAAATTCAAAAGGCACAATGCCGACGTAAGTACAAGAAAACTGACTCTTCTTACTGTCTATGTTTTGAACCATTCCTGTGACACTAGTTGTAGATTCCGATGCTTCACTTCATTTTTACTGTATCCCTCTGACTTTCTTATTGACGATGAAACACAGAAATTGCAACGGAATTAAATTCAAAAGGCACAATGTCGACTTAAGTAGTAGGAAACTGACTCTTCTTACTGTCTATGTTTGAACAATTCCTGTGACACTAGTTATAGATTCCGATGCTTCACTTCAGGTTTACTGTATCCCTCTGACCTTCTCATTGACGATGAAACACAGAAATTGCATCGGAATTAATACAAAAGGTACAATGCCGACTTAAGTACAAGAAAGCTGACTCTTCGTACTGTCTATGTTTTGAACCATTCATGTGACACTCGTTATAGATTCCGATCCTTTACTTCAGGTTTACTGTATCCCTCTGACCTTCTTATTGACGATGAAACATAGAAATTGCTTCGGAATTTAATACAAAAGGCACAATGCCGACATAAGTACAAGATAACTGACTCTTCTTACTGGCTGTGGTTTGAACCATTCCTGTTACACTAGTTATAGATTCCGATGCTTCACATCAGGTTTACTGTATCCCTCTGACCTCCTTATTGACGATGAAACACGGAAATTGCATCGGAATTAAATACAAAAGGCACAATGCCGACTTAAGTACAAGAAAACTGACTCTTCTTACTGTCCATGTTTTGAACCATTCCTGTGACACTAGTTATAGATTCTGCTGCTTCACTTCAATATTACTGTATCCCTCTGACCTTCTTATTGACGATGAAACACAGAAATCGCATCGGAGTTAAATACAGAGGCACAATGCTGACTTAAGTACAAGAATCTGGCTCTTCTTACAGTCTATGTTTTGAACCATTCGTGTGACACTAGTTATAGATTCCGATGCTTCTCTTCAGGTTTACTGTATCCCTCTGACCTTCTTATTGACGATGAAACACAGATATTGCATCGGAATTAAATACAAAAGGAACAATGCCGACTTAAGTACAAGAAAACTGACTCTTCTTACTGTCTATGTTTTGAACCATTCCTGTGACACTAGTTATGGATTCCGATGCTTTACTCAAGGTTTACTGTATCCCTCTGACCTTCTTATTGGCGACGAAACACAGAAATTGCTTCGGAACTAAATACAAAAGGCACAATGCCGACTTACTTACAAGAAAACTGACTCCTCTTACAGTCTATGCTTTGATCCATTCCTGTGGCACTAGTTATAGATTCCGATGCTTCACTTCAGGTTTTCTGTACCCCTTTGACCTTTTTATTGACGATGAAACATAGAAATTTCATTGGAATTAAATAGAAAAGGAACAATGCCGACTTAAGTACAAGAAAACTGACTCTTCTCACCGTCTATGTTCTGAACCATTCCTCTGACACTAGTTATAGATTCCGATGCTTCACTTCAGGTTTACTGTATCCTTCTGACCTTCTTATTGACGATAATACACAGAAATTGCACCGGAATTAAATACAAAAAGCACAATGCCGACTTAAGTACAAGAAAACTAACTCTTCTTACTGTCTATGATTTGAACTATTCCTGTGACACTAGTTATAGATTCCAATGCTTCACTTCAGGTTTACTGTATCCCTCTGACCTTCTTATTGACGATGAAACACAGAAATTGCATCGGAATTAAATACAAAAGGCACAATGCCGACTTAAGTACAAGAAAACTGACTCTTCCTACTGTCTATGTTTGAACCATTCCTGTGACACTAGTTATAGATTCCGATGCTTCACTTCTTGTTTACTGTAGACCTCTGACCTTCTTATTGACAATGAAACACAGAAATTGCATCCGAATTAAATACAAATAGCACAATGCCGACATAAGTACAAGAAAACAGACACTTCTCACTGTCTATGTTTTGAACCATTCATGTGACACTAGTTATAGCTTCCGATGCTTCACTTCAGGTTTACTGTATGCATCTGACCTTCTTATTGACGATGAAACTCAGAAATTGCATCGGAATTAAATACAAAAGGCACAATGCCGACTTATGTAAAAGTAAACTGACTCTTCTTACTGTCTATGTTTCAACCATTCATATGACACTAGTTATAGATTCCGATGCTTCACTTCATTTTTACTGTATCCCTCTGACCTTCTTATTGACGATGAAACACAGAAATTGCATCAGAATTAAATACAAAAGTCACAATGCCGACTTATTTACAAGAAAACTGACTCTTCTTAATGCCTATGATTGAACCATTCCTGTGACACTAGTTATAGATTCCGATGCTTCACTTCAGGTTTACTGGATCCCTCTGACCTTCTTATTGACGATGAAAAACAGAAATTGCATCGGAATTAAATACAAAAGGCACAATGCCGACTTAAGTACAAGAAAACTGACTCTTCTTACTGTCTATGTTTTGAACCTTTCCTGTGACACTAGTTATAGATTCCGATGCTTCACTTCAGGTTTACTGTATCCCTCTGACCTTCTTATTGACGATGAAACACAGAAATTGCAACGGAATTAAATTCAAAAGGCACAATGTCGACTTAAGTAGTAGGAAACTGACTCTTCTTACTGTCTATGTTTGAACAATTCCTGTGACACTAGTTATAGATTCCGATGCTTCACTTCAGGTTTACTGTATCCCTCTGACCTTCTCATTGACGATGAAACACAGAAATTGCATCGGAATTAATACAAAAGGTACAATGCCGACTTAAGTACAAGAAAGCTGACTCTTCGTACTGTCTATGTTTTGAACCATTCATGTGACACTCGTTATAGATTCCGATCCTTTACTTCAGGTTTACTGTATCCCTCTGACCTTCTTATTGACGATGAAACATAGAAATTGCTTCGGAATTTAATACAAAAGGCACAATGCCGACATAAGTACAAGATAACTGACTCTTCTTACTGTCTGTGGTTTGAACCATTCCTGTTACACTAGTTATAGATTCCGATGCTTCACATCAGGTTTACTGTATCCCTCTGACCTCCTTATTGACGATGAAACACGGAAATTGCATCGGAATTAAATACAAAAGGCACAATGCCGACTTAAGTACAAGAAAACTGACTCTTCTTACTGTCCATGTTTTGAACCACTCCTGTGACACTAGTTATAGATTCTGCTGCTTCACTTCAATATTACTGTATCCCTCTGACCTTCTTATTGACGATGAAACACAGAAATCGCATCGGAGTTAAATACAGAGGCACAATGCTGACTTAAGTACAAGAAAACTGACTCTTCTTACAGTCTATGTTTTGAACCATTCGTGTGACACTAGTTATAGATTCCGATGCTTCTCTTCAGGTTTACTGTATCCCTCTGACCTTCTTATTGACGATGAAACACAGATATTGCATCGGAATTAAATACAAAAGGAACAATGCCGACTTAAGTACAAGAAAACTGACTCTTCTTACTGTCTATGTCTTGAACCATTCCTGTGACACTAGTTATGGATTCCGATGCTTTACTCAAGGTTTACTGTATCCCTCTGACCTTCTTATTGGCGACGAAACACAGAAATTGCTTCGGAACTAAATACAAAAGGCACAATGCCGACTTACTTACAAGAAAACTGACTCCTCTTACAGTCTATGCTTTGATCCATTCCTGTGGCACTAGTTATAGATTCCGATGCTTCACTTCAGGTTTTCTGTACCCCTTTGACCTTTTTATTGACGATGAAACATAGAAATTTCATTGGAATTAAATAGAAAAGGAACAATGCCGACTTAAGTACAAGAAAACTGACTCTTCTCACCGTCTATGTTCTGAACCATTCCTCTGACACTAGTTATAGATTCCGATGCTTCACTTCAGGTTTACTGTATCCCTCTGACCTTCTTATTGACGATAATACACAGAAATTGCACCGGAATTAAATACAAAAAGCACAATGCCGACTTAAGTACAAGAAAACTAACTCTTCTTACTGTCTATGATTTGAACTATTCCTGTGACACTAGTTATAGATTCCAATGCTTCACTTCAGGTTTACTGTATCCCTCTGACCTTCTTATTGACGATGAAACACAGAAATTGCATCGGAATTAAATACAAAAGGCACAATGCCGACTTAAGTACAAGAAAACTGACTCTTCCTACTGTCTATGTTTGAACCATTCCTGTGACACTAGTTATAGATTCCGATTCTTCACTTCAGGTTTACTGTATCCCTTGGACCTTCTAATTGACGATGAAACACAGAAATAGCTTTGGAATTAAATTCAAAACGCACAATGCCGACTTAAGTACTAGGAAACTGACTCATCTTACTGTCTATGTTTTGAACCATTCCTGTGACACTAGTTATAGATTCCAATGCTTCACTTCAGGTTTACTGTATCCCTCTGACCTTCTTATTGACGATAATACACAGAAATTGCACCGGAATTAAATACAAAAGGCACAATGCCGACTTAAGTACAAGATAACTGATTCTTCTTACTGTCTATGATTTGAACCATTCCTGTGACACTAGTTATAGATTCCGATGCTTCAGTTAAGGTTTACTGTTTCCCTCTGACTTCTTATTGACGACGAACACAGAAATTGCATCGGAATTAAATAAAAAAGGCACAATGCCGACTTAAGTACAAGAAAACCGACTATTCTTACTGTCTATGTTTTGAACCATTCCTGTGAGACTAGTTAAAGATACCGATGCTTCACTTCAGGTTTACTGTATCCCTCTGACCTTCGTATTGACGATGAAACACAGAAGTTGCATCGGAATTAAATACAAAAGGCACAATGCCGACTTAAGTAGAAGAAAACTGACTCTTCTTACTGTCTATGTTTTGAACCATTCCTGTGACACTAGTTCTAGATTCTGCTGCTTCACTTCAGGATTACTGTATCCCTCTCACCTTCTTATTGATGATGAAACACAGAAATCGCATCGGAGTTAAATACAGAGGCACAATGCCGACTTAAGTACAAGAAAACTGACTCTTCTTACAGTCTATGTTTTGAACCATTCGTGTGACACTAGTTACAGATTCCGATGCTTCACTTTAGATTTACTGTATCCCTCTGACCTTCTTATTGACGATGAAACACAGATATTGCATCGGAATTAAATACAAAAAGAACATTGCCGACTTAAGTACAAGAAAACTGACTCTTCTCACTGTCTATGTTTTGAACCATCCATGTGACACTCGTTATAGATTCCGATGCCTTACTTCAGGTTAACTGTATCCCTCTGACTTTCTTAGTGACGATGAAACACAGAAATTGCTTCGGAATTTAATACAAAAGGCACAATGCCGACATAAGTACAAGATAACTGACTCTTCTTACTGTCTGTGGTTTGAACCATTCCTGTTACACTAGTTACAGATTCCGATGCTTCACTTCAGGTTTACTGTATCACTCTGACCTTCTTATTGACGATGAAACACGGAAATTGCATAGGAATTGAATACAAAATCCACAATGCGGACTTAAGTACAAGAAATCTGACTCTTCTTACTGTCTACGATTGAACCATTCCTGTGACACTAGTTATAGATTCCGATGCTACACTTCAGGTTTACCGTATCCCTCTGACCTTGTTATTGACGATGAAACACAGAAATTGAATCGGAATTAAATACAAAAGGCACAATGCCTACTTAAGTACAAGAGAACTGACTCTTCTTACTGTCTATGTTTTGAACCATTCCTGTGACACTAGTTATAGATTCTGCTGCTACACTTCAGGATTACTGTATCCCTCTGACCTTCTTATTGACGATGAAACACAGAAATCGCATCGGAGTTAAATACAGAGGCACAATGCCGATTTAAATACAAGAAAACTGACTCTTCTTACAGTCTATGTTTTGAACCATTCGTGTGACACTAGTTATAAATTCCGAAGCTTCACTTCATGTTTACTGTATCCCTCTGACCTTCTTATTGACGAGGAAAGACAGATATTGCATCGGAATTAATTACAAAAGGAACAATGCCGACTTAACTACAAGAAAACTGACTCTTCTTACTGTCTATGTTTTGAACCATTCCTGTGACACTAGTTATAGATCCCGATGCTTCACTTCAGGTTTACTGTATCCCTCTGACCTTCGTATTGACGATGAAACACAGAAGTTGCATCGGAATTAAATACAAAAGGCACAATGCCGACTTAAGTACAAGAAAATAGACTCTTCTTACTGTCTATGTTTGACCATTCATGTGACACTAGTTATGGATTCCGATGCTTTACTCCAGGTTTACTGTATCCCTCTGACCTTCTTATTTGCGATGAAACACAGAAATTGCTTCGGAACTAAATGCAAAAAGCACAATGCCGACTTAAGTAAAAGAAAACTGACTCTCCTTACTGTCTATGTTTTGATCCACTCCTGTGACACTAGTTATAGATTCCGATGCTTCACTTCAGGTTTACTGTACCCCTTTGACCTTTTTATTGACGATGAAACATAGAAATTGCATTGGAATTACATAGAAAACGAACAATGCCGACTTAAGTACAAGAAAACTGACTCTTCTCACTGTCTATGTTCTGAACCATTCCTCTGACACTAGTTATAGATTCCGATGCTTCACTTCAGGTTTACTGTATCCCTCTGACCTTCTTATTGAAGATGAAACACAGAAATGCATCGGAATTAAATACAAAAGGCACAATGCCGACTTAAGTAAAAGAAAACTGACTCTTCTTACTGTCTATGCTTTGAACCATTCCTGTGACACTAGTTATAGATTCCGATGCTTCACTTCATTTTTACTGTATCCCTCTTACTTTCTTATTGACGATTAAACACAGAAATTGCATCGGAAATAAATAGGAAAGGCACAATGCCGACTTAAGTACAAGAAAACTGACTCTTCATACTGCCTTTGTTTTGAACCATTCCTGTGACACTAGTTATAGATTCCGCTACTTCACCTCAGGTTTACTGTATCCCTCTGACCTTCTTATTGACGATGAAACAGAGAAATTGCATCAGATCTAAATACAAAAGTCACAATGCCGACTTAAGTACAAGAAAACTGACTCTTCTTACTGTCTACGATTGAACCATTCCTGTGACACTAGTTATAGATT
Organism: Schistocerca piceifrons; assembly: GCF_021461385.2. Lineage (NCBI taxonomy): Eukaryota > Metazoa > Arthropoda > Insecta > Orthoptera > Acrididae > Schistocerca > Schistocerca piceifrons. The sequence continues at coordinate 11,223,863 of NC_060146.1, read as the reverse complement.
CCGATGCTTCACTTCAGGTTTACTGTATCCCTCTGACCTTCTTATTGACGATGAAACACAGAAATTGCATCGGAGTTAAATACAAGAGGCACAATGCCGACTTAAGTACAAGAAAACTGACTCTTCTTCTTGCCTATGTTTTGAACCATACCTGTGACACTAGTTATAGATTCCGATGCCTCACTTCAGGTTCACTGTATCCCTCTGACCTTCTTATTGACGATGAAACACAGAAATTGCATCGGAGTTAAATTGAAAAGGCACAATTCCGACTTAAGTACAATAATACTGACTCATCTTACTGTCAATGTTTTGAACCATTCCTGTGACTCTACTTATAGAATCCGATGCTTCACTTCATTTTTACTGTATCCCACTGACTTTCTTATTGACGATGAAACACAGAAATTGCATCGGAAATAAATAGAAAAGGCACAACGCCGACTTAAGTACAAGATAACTGACTCTTCTTACTGTCTATGCTTTGAACCATTCCTGTGACACTAGTTATAGATTCGGATGCTTCACTTCAGGTTTACTGTATCCCTCTCACTTTCTTATTGACGATGAAACACAGATATTTCATCGGAATTAAATACAAAAGGCACAATGCCGACTTAAAAACAAGTAAACTGACTCTTCTTACTGTGTATGTTTTGAACCATTCCTGTGACACTAGTTATAGATTCCGATGCTTCACTTCAGGTTTACTGTATCCCTCTGACCTTCTAATTGACGATGAAACACAGAAATTGCATCGGAGTTAAATTCAAAAGGCACAATGCCGACTTAAGTACAAGAAAACTGACTCATCTTACTGTCTATGTTTTCAACCATTCCTGTGACTCTAGTTATAGATCCGATGCTTCACTTCATTTTTACTGTATCCCTCTGACTTTCTTATTGACGATGAAACACAGAAATTGCATCGGAATTAAATAGAGAAGTCACAATGGCGTCTTAAGTACAAGAAAACTGACTCTTCTTACTGTCTATGCTTTAAACCATTCCTGGGACACTAGTTATAGATTCGATGCTTCACTTCAGGTTTACTGTATCACTTTGACCTTCTTATTGAGAATGAAACACAGAAATTGCATCGGAATTAAATAAAAAGGCAAAATGCCGACTTAAGTACAAGTAAACTGACTCTTCTTACTGTCTATGCTTTGAACTATTCCTGTGACACTAGCTATAGATTCCGATGCTTCACTTCATTTTTACTGTATGCCTCTGACTTTCTTGATGACGATTAAATACAGAAATTGCATCGGAAATAAGTAGAAAAGGCACAACGCCGACTTAAGTACAAGATAACTGACTCTTCTTACTGTCTATGCTTTGAGCCATTCCTGTGACACTAGTTATAGATTCCGATGCTTCACTTCAGGTTTACTGTATCCCTCTCACCTTCTTATTGACGATGAAACACAGATATTTCATCGGAATTAAATACAAAAGGCACAATGCCGACTTAAAATCAAGTAAACTGACTCTTCTTACTGATTATGTCTTGAACCATTCCTGTGACACTAGTTATAGATTCCGATGCTTCACTTCAGGTTTACTGTATCCCTCTGACCTTCTTATTGACGATGAAACACAGAAATTGCATCGGAGTTATATTCAAAAAGCACAATGCCGACTTAAGTACAAGAAAACTGACTCATCTTACTGTCTATGTTTTGAACCATTCCTGTGACTGTAGTTATAGAATCCGATGCTTCACTTCATTTTTACTGTATCCCTCTGACCTTCTTATTGAAGATGAAACACAGAAATGCATCGGAATTAAATACAAAAGGCACAATGCCGATTTAAGTAAAAGAAAACTGACTCTTCTTACTGTCTATGTTTTGAACCATTCCTGTGACACTTGTTATAGATTCCGATGTTTCACTTCAGGTTTACTGTATCCCTCTGACCTTCTTATTGACGATAAAACGCAGAAATGGCATCGGAATTAAATACAAAATGCACAATGCCGACTTAAGTACAAGAAAACTAACTCTTCTTACTGTCTATGATTTGAACCATTCCTGTGACACTAGTTACAGATTCCGATGCTTCACTTCAGGTTTGCAGTATCCCTCTGACCTTCTTATTGGCGAAGAAACACAGAAATTGCAACGGAATTAAATACAAATGTCACAATGCCGACTTATGTACATGAATATTGACTCTTCTTACTGTCTATGATTGAATCATTCCTGTGACACTAGTTAAAGATTTCGATGCTTCACTGCAGGTTTACTGTATCCCTCTTACCTTCTTATTGACGATGAAAAACAGAAATTGCATCGGAATTAAATACAAAAGGCACAATGCCGACTTAAGTACTTGAAAACTGACTCTTCTCACTGTCTATGTTTTGAACCATTCCTATGACACTAGTTATAGACTCCGATGCTTCACTTCACTTTTACTGTATCCCTCTGACCCTCTTATTGGCGATGAAAGACAGAAATTGCATCGGAGTTAAATACAAAAGGCACAATGCCGACGTAAGTTCAAGAAAACTGACTCTTCTTACTGTCTATGCTTTGAACCATTCCTGTGACACTAGTTATAGATTCCGATGCTTCACTTCATTTTTACTGTATCCCTCTGACTTTCTTATTGACGATTAAACACAGAAATTGCATCGGAAATAAATAGAAAAGGCCCAACGCCGACTTAAGTACAAGAAAACTGACTCTCCTTACTGTCTATGCTTTAAACCATTCCTGTGACACTAGTTATAGATTCGATGCTTCACTTCAGGTTTACTGTATCCCTCTGACCTTCTTATTGACGATGAAACCCAGATATTTCATCGGAATTAAATACAAATGGCACAATGCCGACTTAAGTACAAGAAAACTGACTCTTCTTACTGTCTATGTTTTGAACCATTCCTGTGACACTAGTTATAGATTCCGATGCTTCACTTCAGGTTTACTGTATCCCTCTGACCTTCTTATTGACGATGAAACACAGAAATTCCTTCGGAATTAAATAGGAAAGGCACAATGCCGACTTAAGTACAAGAAAACTGACTCTTCATACTGTCTATGTTTTGAACCATTCCTGTGACACTAGTTATAGATTCCGCTACTTCACCTCAGGTTTACTGTATCCCTCTGACCTTCGTATTGACGATGAAACACAGAAATTGCATCGGGGTTAAATACAAGAGGCACAATGCCGACTTAAGTACAAGAAAACTGACTCTTCTTCTTGCCTATGTTTTGAACCATACCTGTGACACTAGTTATAGATTCCGATGCCTCACTTCAGGTTCACTGTATCCCTCTGACCTTCGTATTGACGATGAAACACAGAAATTGCATCGGAAATAAATAGAAAAGGCACAACGCCGACTTAAGTACAAGATAACTGACTCTTCTTACTGTCTATGCTTTGAACCATTCCTGTGACACTAGTTATAGATTCCGATGCTTCACTTCAGGTTTACTGTATCCCTCTCACCTTCTTATTGACGATGAAACACAGATATTTCATCGGAATTAAATACAAAAGGCACAATGCCGACTTAAAAACAAGTAAACTGACTCTTCTTACTGTTTATGTTTTGAACCATTCCTGTGACACTAGTTATAGATTCCGATGCTTCACTTGAGGTTTACTGTATCCCTCTGACCTTCTAATTGACGATGAAACACAGAAATTGCATCGGAGTTAAATTCAAAAGGCACAATGCCGACTTAAGTACAAGAAAACTGACTCATCTTACTGTCTATGTTTTGAACCATTCCTGTGACTCTAGTTATAGATCCGATGCTTCACTTCATTTTTACTGTATCCCTCTGACTTTCTTATTGACGATGAAACACAGAAATTGCATCGGAATTAAATAGAGAAGTCACAATGGCGTCTTAAGTACAAGAAAACTGACTCTTCTTACTGTCTATGCTTTGAACCATTCCTGGGACACTAGTTATAGATTCGATGCTTCACTTCAGGTTTACTGTATCACTTTGACCTTCTTATTGAGAATGAAACACAGAAATTGCATCGGAATTAAATAAAAAGGCAAAATGCCGACTTAAGTACAAGTAAACTGACTCTTCTTACTGTCTATGCTTTGAACTATTCCTGTGACACTAGCTATAGATTCCGATGCTTCACTTCATTTTTACTGTATGCCTCTGACTTTTTTAATGACGATTAAATACAGAAATTGCATCGGAAATAAGTAGAAAAGGCACAACGCCGACTTAAGTACAAGATAACTGACTCTTCTTACTGTCTATGCTTTGAGCCATTCCTGTGACACTAGTTATAGATTCCGATGCTTCACTTCAGGTTTACTGTATCCCTCTCACCTTCTTATTGACGATGAAACACAGATATTTCATCGGAATTAAATACAAAAGGCACAATGCCGACTTAAAAGCAAGTAAACTGACTCTTCTTACTGATTATGTCTCGAACCATTCCTGTGACACTAGTTATAGATTCCGATGCTTCACTTCAGGTTTACTGTATCCCTCTGACCTTCTTATTGACGATGAAACACAGAAATTGCATCGGAGTTATATTCAAAAAGCACAATGCCGACTTAAGTACAAGAAAACTGACTCATCTTACTGTCTATGTTTTGAACCATTCCTGTGACTGTAGTTATAGAATCCGATGCTTCACTTCATTTTTACTGTATCCCTCTGACTTTCTTATTGACGATGAAACACAGAAATTGCATTGGAATTAAATAGAGAAGTCACAATGCCGTCTTAAGTACAAGAAAACTGACTCTTCTTACTGTCTATGTTTTGAACTATTCCTGTGACACTAGCTATAGATTCCGATGCTTCACTTCATTTTTACTGTATGCCTCTGACTTTCTTAATGACGATTAAACACAGAAATTGCATCGGAAATAAATAGAAAAGGCACAACGCCGACTTAAGTACAAGATAACTGACTCTTCTTACTGTCTATTCTTTGAACCATTCCTGTGACACCTGTTATAGATTCCGATGCTTCAATTCAGGTTTACTGTATCCCTCTCACCTTCTTATTGACGATGAAACACAGATATTTCATCGGAATTAAATACAAAAGGCACAATTTCGACTTAAAAACAAGTAAACTGACTCTTCTTACTGTTTATGTTTTGAACCATTCCTGTGACACTAGTTATAGATTCCGATGCTTCACTTCAGGTTTACTGTATCCCTCCGACCTTCTAATTGACGATGAAACACAGAAATTGCATCGGAATTAAACAGGAAAGGCACAATGTCGACTTAAGTACAAGAAAACTGACTCTTCTTACTGTCCATGTTTTGGACTATTCCTGTGACACTAGCTATAGATTCCGATGCTTCACTTCATTTTTACTGTATGCCTCTGACTTTCTTAATGACGATGAAACACAGATATTTCATCGGAATTAAATACAAAAGGCACAATGCCAACTTAAGTACAAGTAATCTGACTCTTCTTACTGTCTATGTTTTGAACCATTCCTGTGACACTAGTTATAGATTCCGATGCTTCACTTCAGGTTTACTGTATCCCTCTGACCTTCTTATTGACGATGAAACACAGAAATTGCTTCGGAATTAAATAGGAAAGGCACAATGCCGAATTAAGTACAAGAAAACTGACTCTTTTTACTGTCTATGTTTTGAACCATTCCTGTGACACTAGTTATAGATTCCGATACTTCACCTCAGGTTTACTGTATCCCACTGACATTCTTATTGACGATGAAACACAGAAATTGCATCGGAATTAAATACAAAAGTCACAATGCCGACTTAAGTACAAGAAAACTGACTCTCTTTACTGTCTATCATTGAACCGTTCCTGTGACACTACTTATAGATTCCGATGCTTCACTTCAGGTTTACTGTATCCCTCTGACATTCTTATAGACGAGGATACACAGAAATTGCATCGGAATTAAATACAAAAGGCACAATGCCGACTTAAAAACAAGTAAACTGACTCTTCTTACTGTGTATGTTTTGAACCATTCCTGTGACACTAGTTATAGATTCCGATGCTTCACTTCAGGTTTACTGTATCCCTCTGACCTTCTAATTGACGATGAAACACAGAAATTGCATCGGAGTTAAATTCAAAAGGCACAATGCCGACTTAAGTACAAGAAAACTGACTCATCTTACTGTCTATGTTTTGAACCATTCCTGTGACTCTAGTTATAGATCCGATGCTTCACTTCATTTTTACTGTATCCCTCTGACTTTCTTATTGACGATGAAACACAGAAATTGCATCGGAATTAAATAGAGAAGTCACAATGGCGTCTTAAGTACAAGAAAACTGACTCTTCTTACTGTCTATGCTTTAAACCATTCCTGGGACACTAGTTATAGATTCGATGCTTCACTTCAGGTTTACTGTATCACTTTGACCTTCTTATTGAGAATGAAACACAGAAATTGCATCGGAATTAAATAAAAAGGCAAAATGCCGACTTAAGTACAAGTAAACTGACTCTTCTTACTGTCTATGCTTTGAACTATTCCTGTGACACTAGCTATAGATTCTGATGCTTCACTTCATTTTTACTGTATGCCTCTGACTTTCTTGATGACGATTAAATACAGAAATTGCATCGGAAATAAGTAGAAAAGGCACAACGCCGACTTAAGTACAAGATAACTGACTCTTCTTACTGTCTATGCTTTGAGCCATTCCTGTGACACTAGTTATAGATTCCGATGCTTCACTTCAGGTTTACTGTATCCCTCTCACCTTCTTATTGACGATGAAACACAGATATTTCATCGGAATTAAATACAAAAGGCACAATGCCGACTTAAAAACAAGTAAACTGACTCTTCTTACTGATTATGTCTTGAACCATTCCTGTGACACTAGTTATAGATTCCGATGCTTCACTTTAGGTTTACTGTATCCCTCTGACCTTCTTATTGACGATGAAACACAGAAATTGCATCGGAGTTATATTCAAAAAGCACAATGCCGACTTAAGTACAAGAAAACTGACTCATCTTACTGTCTATGTTTTGAACCATTCCTGTGACTGTAGTTATAGAATCCGATGCTTCACTTCATTTTTACTGTATCCCTCTGACCTTCTTATTGAAGATGAAACACAGAAATGCATCGGAATTAAATACAAAAGGCACAATGCCGACTTAAGTAAAAGAAAACTAACTCTTCTTACTGTCTATGTTTTGAACCATTCCTGTGACACTTGTTATAGATTCCGATGTTTCACTTCAGGTTTACTGTATCCCTCTGACCTTCTTATTGACGATAAAACGCAGAAATGGCATCGGAATTAAATACAAAATGCACAATGCCGACTTAAGTACAAGAAAACTAACTCTTCTTACTGTCTATGATTTGAACCATTCCTGTGACACTAGTTACAGATTCCGATGCTTCACTTCAGGTTTGCAGTATCCCTATGACCTTCTTATTGGCGAAGAAACACAGAAATTGCAACGGAATTAAATACAAATGTCACAATGCCGACTTATGTACATGAATATTGACTCTTCTTACTGTCTATGATTGAATCATTCCTGTGACACTAGTTAAAGATTTCGATGCTTCACTGCAGGTTTACTGTATCCCTCTTACCTTCTTATTGACGATGAAAAACAGAAATTGCATCGGAATTAAATACAAAAGGCACAATGCCGACTTAAGTACTTGAAAACTGACTCTTCTCACTGTCTATGTTTTGAACCATTCCTATGACACTAGTTATAGACTCCGATGCTTCACTTCACTTTTACTGTATCCCTCTGACCCTCTTATTGCCGATGAAAGACAGAAATTGCATCGGAGTTAAATACAAAAGGCACAATGCCGACGTAAGTTCAAGAAAACTGACTCTTCTTACTGTCTATGCTTTGAACCATTCCTGTGACACTAGTTATAGATTCCGATGCTTCACTTCATTTTTACTGTATCCCTCTGACTTTCTTATTGACGATTAAACACAGAAATTGCATCGGAAATAAATAGAAAAGGCCCAACGCCGACTTAAGTACAAGAAAACTGACTCTTCTTACTGTCTATGCTTTAAACCATTCCTGTGACACTAGTTATAGATTCGATGCTTCACTTCAGGTTTACTGTATCCCTCTGACCTTCTTATTGACGATGAAACCCAGATATTTCATCGGAATTAAATACAAATGGCACAATGCCGACTTAAGTACAAGAAAACTGACTCTTCTTACTGTCTATGTTTTGAACCATTCCTGTGACACTAGTTATAGATTCCGATGCTTCACTTCAGGTTTACTGTATCCCTCTGACCTTCTTATTGACGATGAAACACAGAAATTCCTTCGGAATTAAATAGGAAAGGCACAATGCCGACTTAAGTACAAGAAAACTGACTCTTCATACTGTCTATGTTTTGAACCATTCCTGTGACACTAGTTATAGATTCCGCTACTTCACCTCAGGTTTACTGTATCCCTCTGACCTTCTTATTGACGATGAAACACAGAAATTGCATCAGATCTAAATACAAAAGTCACAATGCCGACTTAAGTACAAGAAAACTGACTCTTCTTACTGTCTACGATTGAACCATTCCTGTGACACTAGTTATAGATCCCGATGCTTCACTTCAGGTTTACTGTATCCCTCTGACCTTCTTATTGACGATGAAACACAGAAATTGCATCGGGGTTAAATACAAGAGGCACAATGCCGACTTAAGTACAAGAAAACTGACTCTTCTTCTTGCCTATGTTTTGAACCATACCTGTGACACTAGTTATAGATTCCGATGCCTCACTTCAGGTTCACTGTATCCCTCTGACCTTCTTATTGACGATGAAACACAGAAATTGCATCGGAAATAAATAGAAAAGGCACAACGCCGACTTAAGTACAAGATAACTGACTCTTCTTACTGTCTATGCTTTGAACCATTCCTGTGACACTAGTTATAGATTCCGATGCTTCACTTCAGGTTTACTGTATCCCTCTCACCTTCTTATTGACGATGAAACACAGATATTTCATCGGAATTAAATACAAAAGGCACAATGCCGACTTAAAAACAAGTAAACTGACTCTTCTTACTGTTTATGTTTTGAACCATTCCTGTGACACTAGTTATAGATTCCGATGCTTCACTTGAGGTTTACTGTATCCCTCTGACCTTCTAATTGACGATGAAACACAGAAATTGCATCGGAGTTAAATTCAAAAGGCACAATGCCGACTTAAGTACAAGAAAACTGACTCATCTTACTGTCTATGTTTTGAACCATTCCTGTGACTCTAGTTATAGATCCGATGCTTCACTTCATTTTTACTGTATCCCTCTGACTTTCTTATTGACGATGAAACACAGAAATTGCATCGGAATTAAATAGAGAAGTCACAATGGCGTCTTAAGTACAAGAAAACTGACTCTTCTTACTGTCTATGCTTTGAACCATTCCTGGGACACTAGTTATAGATTCGATGCTTCACTTCAGGTTTACTGTATCACTTTGACCTTCTTATTGAGAATGAAACACAGAAATTGCATCGGAATTAAATAAAAAGGCAAAATGCCGACTTAAGTACAAGTAAACTGACTCTTCTTACTGTCTATGCTTTGAACTATTCCTGTGACACTAGCTATAGATTCCGATGCTTCACTTCATTTTTACTGTATGCCTCTGACTTTCTTAATGACGATTAAATACAGAAATTGCATCGGAAATAAGTAGAAAAGGCACAACGCCGACTTAAGTACAAGATAACTGACTCTTCTTACTGTCTATGTTTTGAACCATTCCTGTGACACTAGTTATAGATTCCGATGCTTCACTTCAGGTTTACTGTATCCCTCTGACCTTCTAATTGACGATGAAACACAGAAATTGCATCGGAGTTATATTCAAAAAGCACAATGCCGACTTAAGTACAAGAAAACTGACTCATCTTACTGTCTATGTTTTGAACCATTCCTGTGACTGTAGTTATAGAATCCGATGCTTCACTTCATTTTTACTGTATCCCTCTGACTTTCTTATTGACGATGAAACACAGAAATTGCATCGGAATTAAATAGAGAAGTCACAATGCCGTCTTAACTACAAGAAAACTGACTGTTCTTACTGTCTATGTTTTGAACTATTCCTGTGACACTAGCTATAGATTCCGATGCTTCACTTCATTTTTACTGTATGCCTCTGACTTTCTTAATGACGATTAAACACAGAAATTGCATCGGAAATAAATAGAAAAGGCACAACGCCGACTTAAGTACAAGATAACTGACTCTTCTTACTGTCTATGCTTTGAACCATTCCTGTGACACCTGTTATAGATTCCGATGCTTCAATTCAGGTTTACTGTATCCCTCTCACCTTCTTATTGACGATGAAACACAGATATTTCATCGGAATTAAATACAAAAGGCACAATTTCGACTTAAAAACAAGTAAACTGACTCTTCTTACTGTTTATGTTTTGAACCATTCCTGTGACACTAGTTATAGATTCCGATGCTTCACTTCAGGTTTACTGTATCCCTCCGACCTTCTAATTGACGATGAAACACAGAAATTGCATCGGAATTAAACAGGAAAGGCACAATGTCGACTTAAGTACAAGAAAACTGACTCTTCTTACTGTCCATGTTTTGGACTATTCCTGTGACACTAGCTATAGATTCCGATGCTTCACTTCATTTTTACTGTATGCCTCTGACTTTCTTAATGACGATGAAACACAGATATTTCATCGGAATTAAATACAAAAGGCACAATGCCAACTTAAGTACAAGTAATCTGACTCTTCTTACTGTCTATGTTTTGAACCATTCCTGTGACACTAGTTATAGATTCCGATGCTTCACTTCAGGTTTACTGTATCCCTCTGACCTTCTTATTGACGATGAAACACAGAAATTGCTTCGGAATTAAATAGGAAAGGCCCAACGCCGACTTAAGTACAAGAAAACTGACTCTTCTTACTGTCTATGCTTTAAACCATTCCTGTGACACTAGTTATAGATTCGATGCTTCACTTCAGGTTTACTGTATCCCTCTGACCTTCTTATTGACGATGAAACCCAGATATTTCATCGGAATTAAATACAAATGGCACAATGCCGACTTAAGTACAAGAAAACTGACTCTTCTTACTGTCTATGTTTTGAACCATTCCTGTGACACTAGTTATAGATTCCGATGCTTCACTTCAGGTTTACTGTATCCCTCTGACCTTCTTATTGACGATGAAACACAGAAATTCCTTCGGAATTAAATAGGAAAGGCACAATGCCGACTTAAGTACAAGAAAACTGACTCTTCATACTGTCTATGTTTTGAACCATTCCTGTGACACTAGTTATAGATTCCGCTACTTCACCTCAGGTTTACTGTATCCCTCTGACCTTCTTATTGACGATGAAACACAGAAATTGCATCAGATCTAAATACAAAAGTCACAATGCCGACTTAAGTACAAGAAAACTGACTCTTCTTACTGTCTACGATTGAACCATTCCTGTGACACTAGTTATAGATCCCGATGCTTCACTTCAGGTTTACTGTATCCCTCTGACCTTCTTATTGACGATGAAACACAGAAATTGCATCGGGGTTAAATACAAGAGGCACAATGCCGACTTAAGTACAAGAAAACTGACTCTTCTTCTTGCCTATGTTTTGAACCATACCTGTGACACTAGTTATAGATTCCGATGCCTCACTTCAGGTTCACTGTATCCCTCTGACCTTCTTATTGACGATGAAACACAGAAATTGCATCGGAAATAAATAGAAAAGGCAAAATGCCGACTTAAGTACAAGAAAACTGACTCTTCTTACTGTCTATGCTTTGAACCATTCCTGTGACACTAGTTATAGATTCCGATGCTTCACTTCAGGTTTACTGTATCCCTCTCACCTTCTTATTGACGATGAAACACAGATATTTCATCGGAATTAAATACAAAAGGCACAATGCCGACTTAAAAACAAGTAAACTGACTCTTCTTACTGTTTATGTTTTGAACCATTCCTGTGACACTAGTTATAGATTCCGATGCTTCACTTGAGGTTTACTGTATCCCTCTGACCTTCTAATTGACGATGAAACACAGAAATTGCATCGGAGTTAAACTCAAAAGGCACAATGCCGACTTAAGTACAAGAAAACTGACTCATCTTACTGTCTATGTTTTGAACCATTCCTGTGACTCTAGTTATAGATCCGATGCTTCACTTCATTTTTACTGTATCCCTCTGACTTTCTTATTGACGATGAAACACAGAAATTGCATCGGAATTAAATAGAGAAGTCACAATGGCGTCTTAAGTACAAGAAAACTGACTCTTCTTACTGTCTATGCTTTGAACCATTCCTGGGACACTAGTTATAGATTCGATGCTTCACTTCAGGTTTACTGTATCACTTTGACCTTCTTATTGAGAATGAAACACAGAAATTGCATCGGAATTAAATAAAAAGGCAAAATGCCGACTTAAGTACAAGTAAACTGACTCTTCTTACTGTCTATGCTTTGAACTATTCCTGTGACACTAGCTATAGATTCCGATGCTTCACTTCATTTTTACTGTATGCCTCTGACTTTCTTAATGACGATTAAATACAGAAATTGCATCGGAAATAAGTAGAAAAGGCACAACGCCGACTTAAGTACAAGATAACTGACTCTTCTTACTGTCTATGTTTTGAACCATTCCTGTGACACTAGTTATAGATTCCGATGCTTCACTTCAGGTTTACTGTATCCCTCTGACCTTCTAATTGACGATGAAACACAGAAATTGCATCGGAGTTATATTCAAAAAGCACAATGCCGACTTAAGTACAAGAAAACTGACTCATCTTACTGTCTATGTTTTGAACCATTCCTGTGACTGTAGTTATAGAATCCGATGCTTCACTTCATTTTTACTGTATCCCTCTGACTTTCTTATTGACGATGAAACACAGAAATTGCATCGGAATTAAATAGAGAAGTCACAATGCCGTCTTAACTACAAGAAAACTGACTGTTCTTACTGTCTATGTTTTGAACTATTCCTGTGACACTAGCTATAGATTCCGATGCTTCACTTCATTTTTACTGTATGCCTCTGACTTTCTTAATGACGATTAAACACAGAAATTGCATCGGAAATAAATAGAAAAGGCACAACGCCGACTTAAGTACAAGATAACTGACTCTTCTTACTGTCTATGCTTTGAACCATTCCTGTGACACCTGTTATAGATTCCGATGCTTCAATTCAGGTTTACTGTATCCCTCTCACCTTCTTATTGACGATGAAACACAGATATTTCATCGGAATTAAATACAAAAGGCACAATTTCGACTTAAAAACAAGTAAACTGACTCTTCTTACTGTTTATGTTTTGAACCATTCCTGTGACACTAGTTATAGATTCCGATGCTTCACTTCAGGTTTACTGTATCCCTCCGACCTTCTAATTGACGATGAAACACAGAAATTGCATCGGAATTAAACAGGAAAGGCACAATGTCGACTTAAGTACAAGAAAACTGACTCTTCTTACTGTCCATGTTTTGGACTATTCCTGTGACACTAGCTATAGATTCCGATGCTTCACTTCATTTTTACTGTATGCCTCTGACTTTCTTAATGACGATGAAACACAGATATTTCATCGGAATTAAATACAAAAGGCACAATGCCAACTTAAGTACAAGTAATCTGACTCTTCTTACTGTCTATGTTTTGAACCATTCCTGTGACACTAGTTATAGATTCCGATGCTTCACTTCAGGTTTACTGTATCCCTCTGACCTTCTTATTGACGATGAAACACAGAAATTGCTTCGGAATTAAATAGGAAAGGCCCAACGCCGACTTAAGTACAAGAAAACTGACTCTTCTTACTGTCTATGCTTTAAACCATTCCTGTGACACTAGTTATAGATTCGATGCTTCACTTCAGGTTTACTGTATCCCTCTGACCTTCTTATTGACGATGAAACCCAGATATTTCATCGGAATTAAATACAAATGGCACAATGCCGACTTAAGTACAAGAAAACTGACTCTTCTTACTGTCTATGTTTTGAACCATTCCTGTGACACTAGTTATAGATTCCGATGCTTCACTTCAGGTTTACTGTATCCCTCTGACCTTCTTATTGACGATGAAACACAGAAATTCCTTCGGAATTAAATAGGAAAGGCACAATGCCGACTTAAGTACAAGAAAACTGACTCTTCATACTGTCTATGTTTTGAACCATTCCTGTGACACTAGTTATAGATTCCGCTACTTCACCTCAGGTTTACTGTATCCCTCTGACCTTCTTATTGACGATGAAACACAGAAATTGCATCAGATCTAAATACAAAAGTCACAATGCCGACTTAAGTACAAGAAAACTGACTCTTCTTACTGTCTACGATTGAACCATTCCTGTGACACTAGTTATAGATCCCGATGCTTCACTTCAGGTTTACTGTATCCCTCTGACCTTCTTATTGACGATGAAACACAGAAATTGCATCGGGGTTAAATACAAGAGGCACAATGCCGACTTAAGTACAAGAAAACTGACTCTTCTTCTTGCCTATGTTTTGAACCATACCTGTGACACTAGTTATAGATTCCGATGCCTCACTTCAGGTTCACTGTATCCCTCTGACCTTCTTATTGACGATGAAACACAGAAATTGCATCGGAAATAAATAGAAAAGGCACAACGCCGACTTAAGTACAAGATAACTGACTCTTCTTACTGTCTATGCTTTGAACCATTCCTGTGACACTAGTTATAGATTCCGATGCTTCACTTCAGGTTTACTGTATCCCTCTCACCTTCTTATTGACGATGAAACACAGATATTTCATCGGAATTAAATACAAAAGGCACAATGCCGACTTAAAAACAAGTAAACTGACTCTTCTTACTGTTTATGTTTTGAACCATTCCTGTGACACTAGTTATAGATTCCGATGCTTCACTTGAGGTTTACTGTATCCCTCTGACCTTCTAATTGACGATGAAACACAGAAATTGCATCGGAGTTAAACTCAAAAGGCACAATGCCGACTTAAGTACAAGAAAACTGACTCATCTTACTGTCTATGTTTTGAACCATTCCTGTGACTCTAGTTATAGATCCGATGCTTCACTTCATTTTTACTGTATCCCTCTGACTTTCTTATTGACGATGAAACACAGAAATTGCATCGGAATTAAATAGAGAAGTCACAATGGCGTATTAAGTACAAGAAAACTGACTCTTCTTACTGTCTATGCTTTGAACCATTCCTGGGACACTAGTTATAGATTCGATGCTTCACTTCAGGTTTACTGTATCACTTTGACCTTCTTATTGAGAATGAAACACAGAAATTGCATCGGAATTAAATAAAAAGGCAAAATGCCGACTTAAGTACAAGTAAACTGACTCTTCTTACTGTCTATGCTTTGAACTATTCCTGTGACACTAGCTATAGATTCCGATGCTTCACTTCATTTTTACTGTATGCCTCTGACTTTCTTAATGACGATTAAATACAGAAATTGCATCGGAAATAAGTAGAAAAGGCACAACGCCGACTTAAGTACAAGATAACTGACTCTTCTTACTGTCTATGTTTTGAACCATTCCTGTGACACTAGTTATAGATTCCGATGCTTCACTTCAGGTTTACTGTATCCCTCTGACCTTCTAATTGACGATGAAACACAGAAATTGCATCGGAGTTATATTCAAAAAGCACAATGCCGACTTAAGTACAAGAAAACTGACTCATCTTACTGTCTATGTTTTGAACCATTCCTGTGACTGTAGTTATAGAATCCGATGCTTCACTTCATTTTTACTGTATCCCTATGACTTTCTTATTGACGATGAAACACAGAAATTGCATCGGAATTAAATAGAGAAGTCACAATGCCGTCTTAACTACAAGAAAACTGACTGTTCTTACTGTCTATGTTTTGAACTATTCCTGTGACACTAGCTATAGATTCCGATGCTTCACTTCATTTTTACTGTATGCCTCTGACTTTCTTAATGACGATTAAACACAGAAATTGCATCGGAAATAAATAGAAAAGGCACAACGCCGACTTAAGTACAAGATAACTGACTCTTCTTACTGTCTATGCTTTGAACCATTCCTGTGACACCTGTTATAGATTCCGATGCTTCAATTCAGGTTTACTGTATCCCTCTCACCTTCTTATTGACGATGAAACACAGATATTTCATCGGAATTAAATACAAAAGGCACAATTTCGACTTAAAAACAAGTAAACTGACTCTTCTTACTGTTTATGTTTTGAACCATTCCTGTGACACTAGTTATAGATTCCGATGCTTCACTTCAGGTTTACTGTATCCCTCCGACCTTCTAATTGACGATGAAACACAGAAATTGCATCGGAATTAAACAGGAAAGGCACAATGTCGACTTAAGTACAAGAAAACTGACTCTTCTTACTGTCCATGTTTTGGACTATTCCTGTGACACTAGCTATAGATTCCGATGCTTCACTTCATTTTTACTGTATGCCTCTGACTTTCTTAATGACGATGAAACACAGATATTTCATCGGAATTAAATACAAAAGGCACAATGCCAACTTAAGTACAAGTAATCTGACTCTTCTTACTGTCTATGTTTTGAACCATTCCTGTGACACTAGTTATAGATTCCGATGCTTCACTTCAGGTTTACTGTATCCCTCTGACCTTCTTATTGACGATGAAACACAGAAATTGCTTCGGAATTAAATAGGAAAGGCACAATGCCGAATTAAGTACAAGAAAACTGACTCTTTTTACTGTCTATGTTTTGAACCATTCCTGTGACACTAGTTATAGATTCCGATACTTCACCTCAGGTTTACTGTATCCCACTGACATTCTTATTGACGATGAAACACAGAAATTGCATCGGAATTAAATACAAAAGTCACAATGCCGACTTAAGTACAAGAAAACTGACTCTTCTTACTGTCTATCATTGAACCATTCCTGTGACACTACTTATAGATTCCGATGCTTCACTTCAGGTTTACTGTATCCCTCTGACATTCTTATAGACGAGGATACACAGAAATTGCATCGGAATTAAATACAAAATTCACAATGCCGACTTAAGTACAAGAAAACTGACCCTTCTTAGTGTCTATGTTTTGAACCATTCCTGTGACACTAGTTATAGATTCCGATGCTTCACTTTATCTTTACTGTATCCCTCTGACTTTCTTATTGACGATGAAACACAGAAATTGCATCGGAATTAAATAGAAAAGTCACAATGCCGTCTTAAGTACAAGAAAACTGACTCTTCTTACTGTCTATGCTTTGAACCATTCCTGTGACACTAGTAATAGATTCGATGCTTCACTTCAGGTTTACTATATCCCTCTGACCTTCTTATTGACGATGAAACAAAGAATTTTCATCGGAATTAAATACAAAAGGCACAATGCCCACTTAAGTACAAGAAAACTGACTCTTCTTATGGTCTATGTTTTGAACCATTCCTGTGACACTAGTTATAGATTCCGATACTTCACCTCAGGTTTACTGTATCCCCCTGACCTTCTTATTGACGATGAAACACAGAAATTGCATCAGAATTAAATACAAACATCACAATGCCGACTTAAGTACAAGAAAACTGACTCTTCTTACTGTCTATGAGTGAAACATTCCTGTGACACTAGTTATAGATTCCGATGCTTCACTTCAGTTTTACTGTATCCCTCTGACTTTCTTATTGACGATAAATCACAGATATTTCATCGGAATTAAATACAAAAGGCACAATGCCGACTTAAGTACAAGAAATCTGACTCTTCTTACAGTCTATGTTTTGAACCATTCCTGTGACACTAGTTATAGATTCCGATGCTTCACTTCAGGTTTACTGTCTCCCTCTGACCATCTTATTGACGATGAAACACAGAAATTGCTTCGGAATTAAATAGGAAGGCACAATGCCGACTTAAGTACAAGAAAACTGCCTCTTCTTACTGTCTATCATTGAACCATTCCTGTGACACTACTTATAGATTCCGATGCTTCACTTCAGGTTTACTGTATCCCTCTGACATTCTTATAGACGAGGATACACAGAAATTGCATCGGAATTAAATACAAAATTCACAATGCCGACTTAAGTACAAGAAAACTGACCCTTCTTACTGTCTATGTTTTGAACCATTCCTGTGACACTAGTTATAGATTCCGATACTTCACCTCAGGTTTACTGTATCCCCCTGACCTTCTTATTGACGATGAAACTCAGAAATTGCATCGGAATTAAATACAAACATCACAATGCCGACTTAAGTACAAGAAAACTGACTCTTCTTACTGTCTATGATTGAAACATTCCTGTGACACTAGTTATAGATTCCGATGCT